>NC_140989.1:313259813-313745365 GCF_052327205.1 Somniosus microcephalus
CTATATTTAATGTGTCAATACTAATGAATCAACAATTTCCTCACCTCCATTACCATTTTTTGAGCTTGAGGCGCGGCAGGTGTTTAATGGCCGCCACTCACCTCAGCTCAGCTCCTGCTCGGCAGTTTGAACGATTAGGCCCCGCCCACAAATGCCATGAAACGCCCCCCAATTGGTCAACCATCACGTCACTCAATGCTAATGAGTGGTAGGATTGGTCAACGTTCACGTCACTCAACGCTAATGAGCGGTAGGATTGGTCAACCGCTAATGAGCGGATTTTCTCCTTTTTTTAACGTTTTTTGTATACTGTCCGGACAATTTTTGTCTGACCAAAAAGTAAATATGCCTATTAGACTCCCCTAATGATAAGCTTTCTTTTGATATAACATGCGTGTAGGTACGCTCTATAACTTTTAAGAGTATAGCAGACAGACAGACAAACAGACAGACAAACAGACAGACAAACAGACAAACCAACTCTTTTATATATATACTAGCTGAAGTGCCCGGCGGTGCCGAGGCTTTTACGAGGGAATGTTGTTGTTGGAAGAGAGAGAGAGAGCGACTGGGGGGAAGAGAGAGAGTGACTGGGGGGAAGAGAGAGAGCGACTGGGGGGAAGAGAGGGAGGGGAGGGGAGGGGGAGGGGAGGGGGGAGGGGGGAGCGGAGGGGGAGGGGAGGGGGGAGGGGAGGGGGGAGGGGAGGGAGGGGGGGAGGGGAGGGGGGAGGGCGGGGGGGTGGCAGGGGGGGGAAGGGAGGGGGAAGGGAGGGGGGAAGGGAAGGGAGGGCGGGAGGGCGGGGGGCCCCCGAGGGTCGCGGCCCCCCCCGAGGGTTGCGGCCCCCCCGAGGGTCGCGGCCCCCCCGAGTGTCGCGCCCCCCCCAAGGGTCGCAGCCCCCCCGAGGGTCGCGCCCCCCCGAGGGTCGCGCACCCCCCCCGAGGTGAAGACCGCCGATTGCGCGCGCAGCAGGAGCTGAGACGCGGCGTCTCTCTCTGGCTCAGCCGGCGGGCCCGGTTGCCAGGGTAACCGTGACGCTGACCAAGCCCCGCCCCCCGGCCGAACCAGAGAGAGAGATGCCGTGTCTCAGCTGCTCGTGCTGCGCGCGCGGCCCCCCCCACGAGGGTCGCGGCCCCCCCCGAGGGTCGTGGCCCCCCCCCGAGGGTCGCGGCCCCCCCCCCGAGGTGAAGACCGCCGATTGCGGCTGTGCGAGACGGCCGGCGGTTCCGGTTGCCAGGGTAACGCTGGACGCTGAGCAAGCCCCGCCCCCCGGCCGAGCCAGAGAGAGACGCCGCGTCTCAGCTCCTGCTGCGCGCGCACCCTAGCGGCGCTGGGCTGAGGCTCGGCCCTCCAGCCTTCGAGTGGGGCCGGGAGGTGCCTAGCTCGGGCGTGGGTGCAGAGGAGACGCCGAGGCTTCTAGGCCTACCTCGAAAAACGGGGAAAGGTAGGAAAATTAATGAGATTAGATAAGTTAATGACTTTCTAAATCATTTTTTTTTTAAACAATATGTGTTTTAAAAGCAACGTTTTTTTTTAAGACGCAGAAAGCGGGAAAAAGAAAGGAAAAGTTTGGAATCAAGATGGCGGCGACTCACCTCGGTTCAGAAGGATAAGGCCCGGCCACACACGCACCGATTGGCCCAGCGGCACACGCCAGCAACCCGGCGTATGATTGGTCGAGCTCGAGGTCACTCTGTCGCTAATGAGCGGATAATGAGATGCTAATGAGCGGAATGTTAAGGTTTTCGGGATACCGCGGGCGTGATTTTAGCCCGGCCGAAACGTAAATACGCTTAAAACCGTCTCGGAAGCGTAAGCTTTCTTTGGAGGCAACGCGCGCGTAGGTACGCCCTGTAACTTTCGAGCGCATACCCGACAGACGCACACGCGATGACAGACAGACAGACAGAATGACAGACAGACAGACAGAAGTACCGATTTATATATACAGATATAGATTTGGAAAATCATGAGTCATAGAGTCATAGAGTTATACAGCACGGATAGAGGCCCTTCGGCCTATCGTGTCCGCGCCGGCCATCAAGCCCTGTCTAATCTAATCCCATATTCCAGCATTTGGTCCGTAGCCCTGTATGCTATGGCATTTCAAGTGCTCATCCAAATGCTTCTTAAATGTTGTGAGGGTTCCTGCCTCCACAACCCTTTCAGGCAGTGAGTTCCAGACTCCAACCACCCTCTGGGTGAAAAAGTTCTTTCTCAAATCCCCTCTAAACCTCCCGCCCTTTACCTTGAATCTATGCCCCCTAGTTATTGACCCTTCTACTAAGGGAAAAAGCTCCTCAGTATCCATCCTATCTATGCCCCTCATAATTTTGTACACCTCAATCATGTCCCCCCTCAGCCTCCTCTGCTCCAAGGAAAACAAACCCAATCTGCCCAGTCTCTCTTCATAGCTGAAGCGCTCCAGCCCTGGTAACATCCTGGTGAATCTCCTCTGCACCCTCTCCAAAGCGTTCACATCCTTCCTGTAGTGTGGTGACCAGAACTGCACACAGTATTCCAGCTGTGGCCTAACCAGTGTTTTATACAGCTCCATCATAACCTCCTTGCTCTTATATTCTATGCCTCGGCTAATGAAGGCAAGTATCTCATATGCCTTTTTTACCACCTTATCCACCTGTTCCGCCGCCTTCAGGGATCTGTGTACTTGCACACCCAGATCCCTCTGACCCTCCGTCTTGCCTAGTGTGGTGTATGTAACCTGTTCCACCTTAAGAGAACTTAAGCCTGTTCCACCTTAAGAGATGTACTACTTTCTCTGGCTGCTGTATACGTAATACCAGTGGTGACCACCGGTATATAAGTACTGTGTAGTGATATTGTATTTAGTATAGTCCTGACCTCCAACTAGTAAAGACCTGTTGAACTTTATTCTTGTAGTCTGTGTCAGTAATTAATCTTAATACAACTGGAACACACAGACTTAACAGTGGCGACGAGTCCGATTCTTACCCTGCGGCAGTTTATATCCACGGCGGCTTCATCCACAGAACGGGCGTCGAAGAGAGGCATCCACCCTCATCACCCTGCTGGAAGACACGTCGCGCGGCAGGCATCGAGAACCCGGAGTGCAGAAGACATCCTGAACTCGAAGCCTCCATCAGCGGCAGTCAGCTATCTTCTTTCTACCTCAGTGGTGGGTAAGCCGGTCAGCGACGCGAGCAGAAAGTCGGCCGCGTTGGCTGTACAGACGGGGGGAGGAAGACGGAGGAATAAGGGTGGTGAGATCGATCGCGACCGGAGGTAAGGGCCGGGCCGCATTCGGGCCGAAAGGCGCAGCGCGGGGACATCGATCGCGGCTGGTGATAAGGGCCGGGCCGCTTTCGGGCCAAAAAGGCACAGCGTCTGGAGCGACTGAAGGCGCGAGAGCCGCGGTGAAGGCGAACGCAGCCGGTGCTAATAACCGGGCTGCAAGAAGGGCTGCGAGGCGCGACATCGGGGAAACGCGAATGCCCGAGGGAGCCGCGGTGAAGCGGAGACAGCGTCGGGGGAGTTACTAACCGCTGGGAAAGGGGAGCAGCAGCGGCACGCCAAACGCCATTGCAGCCAGTGGGTGAAGACCGCCAAGTGCGGGAAAACCGCCATTTTGTAGGCGGAGGACGAAGACAAGAGCGGGAAGCCGCCATCTTGGGATAAAATAAATTGCAACGATGCCTAAACATGGGAACATTGATACCTTTGATGGCGACATCGAAGATTGGGCCATGTATGTAGAACGCATACAAAATTATTGTAAAGCAAATAAAATCCCAGATGCAGAGAAAGCACTAACTTTATTGAACTTAATGGGTGCAAAGACATACGGGCAATTGAAACACCTTTTATCACCAGATGAACCGGCGGATAAGACGTTCGAGGAGATTGTTACTGTCCTGAAAAATCATCTAAGCCCCACGCTGCTGATGCTAGCGGAACGATTTAAATTTTACAGCAGAAGGCAGCTGAAGGATGAAAGCAATGCTGAATATTTAATGGAATTGCGTAAGCTGGCGAGGTACTGTCAGTTTGGAACTGGACTGACAGACGCGCTAAGGGATAAATTTGTGTGTGGATTATTAAAAGAAGATACACAAAAGCGACTGCTCGAGGAGAATGAGCTGACGCTTGAGAAAGCGGTCACTATGGCAGCAGCACACGAAGCCGCAGCGAGAGGCATGGCAGTAATGCAGCTACGGTCACCGGAACTCAGTACAAATAAATTGGGTTTGAGTGCTGTAAAATGTTATCGTTGTGGAAAGACAACACACGATCAGAACCAGTGTTGGTTTAAAAACCAAGAATGCAGAACGTGTGGCAGGCTTGGCCACATAGCTAAAGTATGCCGGTCAGGAAAGAAGACCAGCAACAAAAAGTCACCGCAAGGAAAATACATAAAGGTGCACAAGGTGACAAAGACCAGTTCGAACGAACAGAAGTCAGATTCAGACGCTAGCAGTAATGAACTGGGTAGCTTAAGAGTACACAACGTTGGTAAGGATGCAGATCTCCAGACAATTTGGGTCACTCTTCAGATAGCAGGAGTCCAAGTAAAGATGGAATTGGACACTGGATCGGCATTGACGGTCATGAATAAGAAAGATTACAAAAGGTTATTCCAACATATTCCCCTACGGGATACGGAGATTATATTGAAAACATACACGGGGCAAAGAGTGTACCCCATCGGAAAGATAGAGGTAAAAGTGGTCCACAAGGGCGAAGAAAGCCAATTAATGGACTTATATGTGCTACCTGAAGGAGATCCACCACTACTGGGACGGGAGTGGATTAGGAAAATGAATATGGACTGGCACTCCTTAAAAGCACTAACGGTAGATTCCGGGGAAACAGATGTCAAACCTAAACAATTGTCCAAAATATTGGATGATGCTAAAGAGGTGTTCCAGCAAGGACTGGGAACACTGAAAGGAATTACGGCAAACATCAAGATTGATGAACATGCACAACCAAAATTTTTCAAAGCCAGACCGGTACCCTATGCAATACGACCTACTGTAGAAGCGGAACTGGAAGCGCTAGAACGTTCAGGTGTACTGTCTAAAGTAGATTGGAGTGAGTGGGCTACGCCCATTGTTCCCGTTATGAAACGTCCTTCGAGCAACAAGCCAGGAGAACCAGGGAAGGTTCGCATCTGTGGAGATTTCAAGATCACCGTTAATCCGGTGCTTCACACGGTGCAGTATCCGCTTCCGCGGATTGAGGATATTTTTGCTTCGTTGTCTGGCGGGAAACACTTCACCAAGATAGACCTGGCGCAGGCGTACTTGCAGATGGAGGTTGATGAAGAGTCACGCCAGTACCTCACGATCAACACGCATAGAGGTTTGTACCGGTATAATAGGCTGGTTTTTGGAGTGGCATCGGCTCCGGCAATTTGGCAGAGGGCCATGGAGCAGGTATTACAGGGAATTCCAGGCACACAATGTTACCTGGACGATATTCTGATTACAGGTGATGGTGATGAAGAACACCTCGCAAACTTGGAACTGGTGCTCAACAGACTGAAAGAGTATGGACTTAGAGTTAATCGGCAGAAATGTGAGTTCTTTCAGAAGCGGATCTCGTACTGTGGTCATGTCATTGACCGGGAGGGGCTTCATAAGTCTCCTGACAAGATAGAGGCAGTTGTAAAGGCTCCCGCTCCGGATAATGTCTCTCAGTTGAGGTCGTTTCTGGGATTGATTAACTATTACCATAAGTTTCTACCGAATCTATCCACGGTACTGCACCCGCTGAACGCTCTTTTACAGAAGGGGGTACCATGGGAATGGAGCGAAAACTGTAAGAAGGCATTTCGCAAAAGCAAAGAATTGATCAGCTCAGAGGAAGTGTTGGTTCACTTCAACCCGACACTGCCTATTCGGTTGGCTTGTGATGCTTCTCCATATGGTATTGGGGCAGTACTCTCACACAAGTTGCCAAATGGCACGGAAAGGCCAGTCGCGTTTGCATCCAGATCATTGACCTCCGCTGAGCGCAACTATGCGCAGATCGATAGGGAGGCTCTCAGCCTTGTATGGGGAGTGAAGAAGTTTAATCATTACCTGCAGGGCCAAAAATTTACACTTCTGACAGACCATCAGCCGTTGGTATCCATTTTTAACCCTAAGAAGGGTATTTCGGTGATGACAGCACAGCGACTCCAGAGATGGTCCCTTTTCCTAGGGGCACATCAATATCAAATAGAATTCAAAGGTACAAAGCAGCATGGCAATGCTGATGGGCTGTCGCGCCTGCCACTACCTGAAGCAGAAGAGACGACGAAAGTTGACCCTGTTCAGTTATTTCATTCGACCATCATCGAGTGTTTACCAGTCACCAATGCAAGTATTGAAAGAGAAACCAGGAATGACCCGACACTGTCCAGAGTCTACGAGGTGACAGTGAAGGGATGGCCAACACATGGTGATCCTCTGTTACCGGCATTCTCGGCAAGGCGAGACCAGCTGTCCGTCTGCCATGGTACTTTGATGTACGGGACAAGAGTGATTATTCCTCCCAAGTTACGGGAACGAGTTCTAAAGGAACTGCATGAAGGTCATCTGGGGGGAGTTAAGATGAAAAGTCTTGCTAGGGCTTATGTATGGTGGCCGGGTATTGACCAACAGATAGAGGAGTTGACAAAAAGCTGCGCTGGGTGCCAAAAAGTGCAAAATGCACCTCCGATCGCACCGCTACACCCATGGGAATGGCCTTCAGTCCCATGGCAACGCATACATATTGACTTTGCTGGTCCATTCATGGACTCCATGTTCCTAATTGCGGTGGACGCACATTCCAAATGGCCAGAAGTGATCAAGATGAATACCACTACTTCAGAAAAGACAATTGCGGTGTTAAGAACAATATTCGCAAGGAACGGATTGCCAGAACAGATATGTTCGGACAACGGACCACAGTTCGTGTCGGAAGAATTCCAAAAATTCTTAAAGAAGAATGGGGTGAAACATTATACCTCTGCCCCATATCATCCGGCGACAAACGGGTTGGCCGAGAGATTTGTCCAAACATTCAAAAAGGCAATAAAGGCCATGAACGATGATCAGATTCCGTTACAACACAAGGTGGACAATTTCCTAATGGCATATCGAAACGCCGCTCATGCAGTGACTAACCAAAGTCCTGCCATGATGTTTTATAACAGGAGGTTGCGGTCCAGGTTGGACTTGTTAAAACCAAATGTGCGGAGGGAAGTGGAAAACAAACAGTTCCGGCATATTAATAACAAGTCCACTCGAAGTTTCGACGTAGGACAACCAGTGTTGGCAAGGGGCTATGGAAACGAAAAATGGCAGTCTGGAACAATTCGGGCCAGGCAAGGACCTCTGATGTACACAGTAGATATTGGTAACAATGTGATAAGGCGTCATGCGGATCAACTGGTAGAATCAAGAGCAAGGGTCAAACCCATGGTTGCGACAGAGACAACTGTGGAAGACGTTAATGAACCTGAAGCATCTACCTCGGCAGGGACTGTACCTGATGATGACGTCCAATACATAGGAAACCAACAAGAAGAGTCACCTCAGCAACAAGAATCAGAGACCACTGAAAGGCGTTATCCAAACCGAATCAGAAGGCCTCCTGAGAGACTGAACCTTTGAACTGTTTATACCTGAAGTTATATATGTATATATGTTATGATGTTATGTTAAATGGGGATATGACTGTTAAGCTAAAAAGGGAGGATTGTGGTGTATGTAACCTGTTCCACCTTAAGAGAACTTAAGCCTGTTCCACCTTAAGAGATGTACTACTTTCTCTGGCTGCTGTATACGTAATACCGGTGGTGACCACCGGTATATAAGTACTGTGTAGTGATATTGTATTTAGTATAGTCCTGACCTCCAACTAGTAAAGACCTGTTGAACTTTATTCTTGTAGTCTGTGTCAGTAATTAATCTTAATACAACTGGAACACACAGACTTAACACCTAGGGTCTTACCATTCATTGTGTATTCCCTTGCCTTGTTAGTCCCCCCAAAGTGCATCACCTCGCACTTTTCCGGGTTAAATTCCATTTGCCACTGTTCCGCCCATCTGACCAACCCATCTATATCGTCCTGCAGACTGAGGCTACCCTCCTCGCTATTTACCACCCTACCAATTTTTGTATCATCCGCGAACTTACTGATCATACCTTTTACATTCATATCCAAGTCATTAATGTAGACCACAAACAGCAAGGGACCCAGCACCGATCCCTGTGGTACCCCACTGGCCACAGGCTTCCAGTCACAAAAACAACCTTCGACCATCACCCTCTGCCTTCTGCCACTAAGCCAGTTTTGTATCCAATGTGCCAAGGCACCCTGGATTCCATGGGCTCTTACCTTCTTGACCAGTCTCCTGTGCGGGACTTTATCGAAGGCCTTACTGAAATCCAAGTATACCACATCCACTGCATTACCCTCATCCACACACCTAGTCACCCCCTCAAAAAATTCAATCAAATTAGTCAGACATGATCTTCCCTTGACAAAGCCATGTTGACTATCCCTGATTAATCCTTGCCTCGCCAAGTGGAGACTAGTTTTATCCCTCAGAATTTTTTCCAATAATTTTCCTACCACTGATGTTAGGCTCACTGGCCTGTAGTTCCCCGGTTTTTCCCTACTTCCCTTCTTGAATAATGGTACTACATTAGCGGTTCTCCAGTCCTCTGGCACATCCTCTGTGGCCAGAGAGGTCCTGAATATATGTGTTAGAGCCCCCGTAATCTCTTCCTTTGCCTCACACAGCAGCCTGGGATACATTTCATCCGGGCCTGGGGATTTATCCATTTTTAGGCCTGCTAAAACCGCCAATACCTCCTCCCTCTCGATGTTAATATGTTCGAGCATATCACAGTCCCCCCGCCCTATTTCTATGTCTACATCGTCCTTCTCCATAGTGAAAACAGATGCAAAAAATTCATTTAGAACCCCTCCTACATCTTCCGGCTCCACACACAGATTGCCACTTTTGTCCCTAATGGGCCCTATTTTTTCCCTAGTTATCCTCTTACCCTTAATATACTTATAAAACATCTTAGGATTTTCCTTTATTTTGCTATTTGTTATTTCATGGCCCTTCCTTGATCTCCTAATTTCTTTTTTAAGTATCCCCCTGCACTTTTTGTACTCCTCTAGGGCTTCCTCCGTCTTTAGCCTTTTGTATCTGCCAAAAGCCCTCCTTTTTTTCCTAATCCATTCTCATATATCCCCTGACATCCAAGGTTCCCTGTGGTTTTTGGAACCACCCTTGACCTTTACGGGAACATGTTGCCATTGTATGATCTCAATCTCCCTTCTGAAAGCCTCCCATTGCTCCGAAGCGGATTTTCCTACAAGTAGCTGATCCCAGTCCATTTTGGCCAGATCCTGCCTTATCCTATTAAAATCGGCCTTCCCCCAATTTAGAACCTTTATTTCCGGCCCATCCCTGTCCTTTTCCATGACCACCTTAAATCTCACCATATTATGGTCACTGTTACCAAAGTGCTCACCTACTAGCACTTTTTCCACTTGGCCGGCCACATTCCCTAGAATTAGGTCCAGTACTGCCCCCTCTCTTGTAGGACTTTCTACATGCTGGCTCAAAAAGCTCTCCTGGATGCACTTTAAGAACTCTACACCCTCTGAGCCTTTCACACTCTGACTATCCCAGTTAATATTGGGGAAGTTGAAATCCCCCATTATTATTACCCTATTATTTGCACATTTCTCTGAGATTTGCCGACATATCTGTTCCTCTATCTCCCCCTGAGTAGTGCACCCTAACGCAGTGCGCAAGAGTGAGCTTAAAACATCCATTTATTTAGTTGCCTTTTTATTAGTATTTCAGAACCAACATCTAGGCCTAGAAATTCAGTTGCCTTAGCGCCACTTTTGAGGCGCTAGAGGGACTAGCGCCAGAGTTATGGCCAGTTAAAAAATTCCCTGGGGCCCTAAATCGGCGTTGCACCGGTAGCGCTGCGCCGGCACCGATGACGTCATCGGTGTGCGCAGCGTCCCGGTTGCCGTGGTAACCCGCCCGAACTCCGAAATTGAGTTGCGGCCGCCTCGCCCGCGGCAGCCGCAAGCAACGTTCTGTCAGAGGTGCCTTACTCCAGTTTGCGCCGGCGCATTAAAGGCCCCGCGGCGGCCGGCCACTTTCCCGCCGGCCGCCTGCCCGCAGCTCCCTCCCCGGACTTCTCCCCCCCCCCCCCCGGAACAGATGCAAGCCCGGCACTTGTCCGAGGTGCCAGGCTCATTTTTAAGCTGATTTGCGCGGGCCGCGGCCGGGTGCAGGCAGCTCCTCCTTAACGGGAGGAGGAGGCCTGCACGTCCCCAGCCTGCCGCACTGCATCGGGTGCCGCAGCGCCGGAATTGCGGTGCGAAACGGCAGTTAGCGCCGATGTACCGCCGCAAAGACCCTTCAGTAGCGCCGGCAGCCGTTTGGGCACGGCACTACTGAATTTTTGGCGCGCGCAGGGGGACTTAGCGTCGGCACTAACTTCCGGCGCTAAAGCCCTGCCTACGCCAGAACCCAATTTCTAGGCCCTAGTCTTTCATTTAAAAAAGATGGAGGCAGATTATCCTTTTGTTGCACTTGGATGTGAAGAATCATATGGGTGGGGTGCGTAGAAGGAAATCAGGCAGGAAGGATTGAATGCCTGTAACGGAGCCGATCCAATCAAATAAATGAGTAAAGTATCAGGTGATTCTCCTCACCCAAGTTTCCTCTATTGTTCTGTCCAGATGATCCTCTTCAGCCATACGCTGTAAGAGGAAAATGTGCGGTGTGAAGATTAAATTATATCAGAGCTTTATCTTCTTTCTAAGTTTTACCTGTCATAATCACATTGCTCAGGAGATTACATTGGGTTGAGGTCATGAAATGGTACATTGTACATGGTCTGTCAAAGAAAAGGAATAATGGGTAAAATGGTCTTTTATTGGTCCATATTTTCTTCTACTCATGGACAGTCCTATTTGCTCATAATTGATTGCTTTGGCCTAAATATATTTATTTGATACACAAAAGAAGCACTTCTTGATTTATGTTATAGATTATTGAATTTTAGGCACTTGAGTATGCACAATGAAAATGGCGACTGCATCTTTTGAGCAGAGTTCATTTGAAATGCATGTTTTGAATATTTTGCAGAATGGGAGTGCTGTATTAGAGGCTGAATCTGTGCTGTTAGGTACTGCCTTGATATTGATTGAAACATCAACATGTTCAATTGTGGAGACACAGTACTGTCTACAAATACACAATACTGTCTACAGTAAATACATAATACTGTTGATGATAAATGCACAGTACTTCCTATCACAAATACAAAGTAGTATCAACAAATACATCATGTTGTCTGCAAATCAACCAGTAATGCCTATGACAACTGCATAGTACAGTCACCAAAGGGAGATAGTTTCACCACTGATCCTCCTTGGAATGTAGCAAAAAGCTACTTCTGTTCCCACTGCTGGAAATATCCTTTCATTGTATCATGCATCAAGAAACGGCATTTTTTGCAGGCCACTTAATTGTAGTAGATATTCATATTAAGCATGTATGACCCTTTTAGTTCATGCTTTTAGTTCACTAACGTGGACGTTTGTATTGTAGCAAGAGCAAAGTAACAGGAAAAAAGCTTCTTGGGTGTTTAAGGCTATTTATAATAGCCAATGACAGTCACATATTGATTACATTCACTTTCTATCCAATTGATGAATGCACACCAATGTCAAGGACTGTCAAAAGCACTTTTAGCCTCTAAACGTTGAAATTTGTTGTAGATGGAAGTCTTCTGCAATCTTGTAGACTCAGAAAAGGTAATGATACAATGTAACGTTTGTATGGACATGAGAGTCTAGAGCTTGACCTTCAAGGATTCTTTCTTGGCCCAGAAATTCGGGTCGGGGGCTTCCCGCGGGTGCAAGCCTCCAACCTGCACTTACCTAGCGCGCCGGCCGTTGAGCTGTGGGCCCCCGTGGAATTCTGATCCGGGGCCTGCTCCAGCTGCCGGCGCGCAGTGCTTGTGTATCCCAGGGGCGCAGTTAGTTCGATGCGTCCCCTGGGATCATGTGGGTCATGGAGAGCCAATCAGAGCAGGGAATGCTCCATTCATAAGATTGACAGGAAGAGCTGTCAAAACGTATAAATACTACGGCCCCAGAACAGCGCTAAATCTTCAAATAATTTTTTTTTAATCACATTTTTAAAATAAATTATAAATTACATGAAATAACTATTTTAAACAATAATTTAAATTTTTGAAAAAAATAATTTTATTTTCTAACGGGGCTAAAAATAAACTTACCTTGCTTTAAAGTATTTAAAAATAATAAACCTGTGGAAAAATGTTTTAATTTTAATTAATTCACCACTTACCTTGTAAAAAGCAGGCCTTACGCCTGCTTTTTACATGTCTAACTTCTGGAGACTTACCCTCCCGGGAAAACCTGTAAAAAAAAATGAAGTTCGATGCGCACGCGCTGCCTCTCCCGCGCACGCATTTGACCTCTGAACCCCTTCGTTCAGAGGGACGGAAGTGCCGGTTTCCCGTGCATACTCACCCATGGAGACCCGAATTTCTGGGCCAATTATGTTCTAATTTTAACTTTTGTAATTGATTTTCCCTCTTGTAATTGGTTGTATAAAGTAATTAGCTCACATCATTGTATGACATAATAAAATTTAATAGACTGTCACTCAGCAAACACATGGTTAGTTTTGCCAATGGCCTGCTGATGACCTACATTAGCAACATTGCATGCAATGAAGAAGTCATTTAGTATGGATGGATTGGCACATGATTAAAGTGTCATGATAGCTTCCTGGGTATCTGACACTGACATGCAGGATAAGCTGATTTGTACTTCACACTAGCTGGATATTAATAGGATGAAAACCTTTTCTGATAATTAAATTGAGACGGACTTTGAGTTCCATATACATTGCACCAATTGTTCTTTGCTGTTGTGGGAACACTGTTAGTCTGTAGAACTGGATCGCGCTGTCTTTGTTTGTCTGGTTCCATTGGGAAAGATATGAATTGTGCAGCCCTCCTGAATAGAACGTCAGTAACATTCTTGATGAAGTGGTGAGCTGCTGCCTGACTAATGTGATAAAGGTCACCTGATGCTGCCTGGAAGGATTCAGTCACAAAGAAATTCAAGGTAATGATGACTTTGACTGGTACAGACAATGCTGTTCTTTTGGTGGAAGCAGGCAGCAGGTCTTCAGCCAGCAGTTGATATATTTATCCAAAACCCTCTATAGTTGCAAATCAACAACAGGTTACAGGACTTTGGGAGAGAAAGCAAAGATTTGAGAAGACGCAACAGTTAGAGAGAATAGTTTGGGCTGTTTTTTTTGAGGAATGAACCTTTGAAGGAGGTATGGACAGTCTCTTCAATGTCTGTGGTACACCTACACATCAGGCACCAAGGCCTTCCAGGTGTCCAATGCACAGTGTGTGTCATAATGTGGCCTGGAAGCAATTGTTGCACTCAGAATCTGTGTGTTGGGGTCAAATTTGATGCAACTTAGGAGATGGCCCATAATGCATTTGGACCAAATAAGTATTCTAGATGCTTTTTGCCTACATGAAACGAGATGCACGGGAAGATTATAAACATACATTGGGTCCTTTCTCTTAAATTGCTGGCAGTAACTGTTGAGATTGTTTGCACTTATTTCAGTGCTTTTTTTTGTTCTTTAGATGTGGACAACACTGGCATAGCAGCATTCATTGCTTCGAAGGCATTAACAGTCAACCACATTGTGTGGGACTGGAATTCTGTGTATCCAGATAATAATATCATCAGATAATAGAACATCAAAGCCACCTCCTACCCGCCTCCACTCGGAAAATTGTGGCCAAAATCACAGGCCGTGCATTTTCAATTTCCCAGGGTTTTCCTTGCGAGCACCACGGTACCTTGGGAGTCTGGGTCGCAGGTCTAGTCATGTATTAGGGTGGCCTAAAGTTGGAAATAAATCTATTTTTACAGATACTGTCTCAAAGATGTCTGAGTTGAATGTATGAAGAATTTATAAAGTAACAAAGCAGAAAATAATTCTCAAGGTCTACATTCAAACTGTTTTATAGAAGTTGACATTCACTTGATCTGTTCGAACTTGATGCACTATTGCGAAATACTCATGCAAAAAAATGAACAATTTTCAAAAGCAATTAGCACAAAAAGCTTTGAATAACAAGATGTATAGAATTACACTGCACAGAAGAAGGCCATTCAGTTCCATTGGGCCTGTGCCGGCTCTTTGAAAGAGCTATCTAATTAGTCCCACTCCCCTGCTCTTTCCCCATAGCCCTGCAAATTTCACCACTTCAAGTATATATTCAATTCCCTTTTAAAAGTTACTGTTGAATCTGCCTCCACCACCCTTTCAGGCAGTGCATCCCAGGTCATTATAATGCGCTGCATGAAAATAATTCTCCTCATTTCCCTCCTGGCTTTTATGCCAATTATAATTTCCCAGATGACTCCAGTCAATTGTATAAACTGTCTGCCAGTATGAAATATTGTGTAATAACAAAGGTAATGGCAGTAATTGTGCCATAATCACTGTAATCATTTTTGCTCAATTTTACTGTTATGAATGGGGCTTACACTGCTTCAGAACCAGGTGAATGTGTAGTAGTTACTGTCATTTCTGGGCCTAACAGATAAAAATGTTATTTGTAATGGCTTAGAACAAAAGCAAACTTAAAGGCTTTAAGAAAGAGCACATCAAGATGGTACAAAGTGCTCAAATTATTGTCTGGGAAAAGGGTGCTAATAGCTTTTTAAAATTATGAAGGCTTTGGGTAGGGCAAATAAGGGGCCATGGACTCACACTTGTCACTGAGAGTGAAGAGAGAGGTGAGGAGAAATTTCTTGGAGAATAAAGAGTATGGAATATTTTGCCACGGGGATTAGCTGAGTCAGAAAGCACTGCATCTTTTAAGGGAAAAGTGGATAAACATTTGGATTGCTCTAGCAAAGAGCGGAGAGATGTGAAAGAACAAATAGCATCTTGTTGTGCTGTAATCTTATATGGTTCTAAGCAGGTGGCCAAGAAATCAATTACAGACCTATTATTGATAGCACCAAGATATCTGAGCAGAGTGGCTGATTTAACTCTGCTGGTCCTTGTAATGTCTGCCTACTTCATGAGTTAGGAAGGATCCTGTAGCACAAAAAAGTTGCTTTTACATTGTACAAGACTTGGGCTCGTGCCACTGGCTCCTGGAAGTCCAGGTCTCACACAGCTGGCTGCAAACCAAACATAAAACTGTTGGGACTCACTGAGACTGGTGGCCGGGAAAACCCAGCAAGCCTGAGCCTCCAATATGGCAGGCAGGGAGCGCTCGCTTATTACGAGCCGGAAGTGCAAGGCCCGCCATATTGGTGTAGGCAAAAAAATCGGCGCCAGGGCCCACACCTGAGACAGGCATTACAGGCAAAGGGCTGCATATCCAAATAAGGGGTCCAACGTCTGTTAGAGGCCCCCTCTGCAATATTGGGTTGCCCTAAATGCAGCCGGCCGGAGTCCTTAAAGGGACCGCTGCAGGCTACAACCAGTAAGGCAAGATATTAAAATATACTTGCCTGAATGTGGAGCCAGGAGGAGCAGGATTGGTGATTATCGGGGAGGGTAGGGGCTCCACCCGACCCCACATTCAAATCACTTAGGCCATTGCCGGCCATCGGCACCCAGTCCCCAACTCGATGATTGGCCCTGTTCCCCTCACTGTCACCACCCTCCCCAATCCTGGCCTCTACCATCTCCGATCACCACTAACAGCAACCCACCCTTCCCGATCCTGGCCACTGCTAATATCCGACCCAGCCACTGCTACCCTCACTCCCGATCACCTCCCATTCCCGGTCCCCTATAAGGACATACCCGAGGGCCACTGCTGGTGTTGCTGCGGCTCAATCTTTGAATCTTCTTCTCTGGCGAGCTGCCTGGGAACGTCCATTAGGTGTTTGCAGCTCACCAGCTCGATGATAAGTAGGCTCAAGGCACAATATTATGTGGACCTCGGGCCTATTCATTCAGGCATGGCAATTTTTTGGCGCATTCGAATTCTAGGTCACTATACACTAAAACTTCCAACCCCTGTACGAAGTCAATATCAGATCTGCTCACCAGAAGCGAGAAACTTTTAAAACAAAGGTTGTCTATGGTCAGGAACCCACAATGTGAAAGGATTCCATATTCTACCACACTGTTGCATATTGCTTCATTACACCACAACTGTCCCAGCATGCTGAAACAGTTGTTGGCAATATTTGTGAAGTAAACATTGTAAGCCCGTATGAATACTGTGTGCAGATTTTCCTGAAGAGATTTTAATTAAGCACTGTCTACATTAAATAAACGTTTGCTGGAAAGTCTGCAGTGCCTGTAAATACTGTGATACTCAGATGGTCCACTGCAGTTATAGGAAATTCATAAGAATTGAGAGATCACTGCCACCAGCTCCTACTACATCAGAAATAAAGCTGAGGTTGATATTGGCCCAGATATTCCGATCCCTACGGGTGGATACGTGCTGTGTACTCACCCGTAGGGACATCGGAAATGCCGGTTTCAGGCATGCACTGCGCATGCGCTGGAAACCGGCATTTCCAGTCTTGACAGATCCTCTGGCTGCCCGGGAGAAGGGCCTCTGCGGGAGGAGAGTTCCGCTTTTTGGAGACCCTCCGCTCGCAGAAAACACAATTCTTGTGCCTGCTTTTACCAGGATAAGAGTTGAAAATAGTTTTTAAAAAATTTCCACTGATTTATCATTTAAAAAAACTTTTAAAAAGTAAGTTTATTTTTAGCCCCGTTAAAAACTTTAATTATCTTTTCAAATATTTAAATTTTTGTTTAAAATAGTTAATTTATGTAATTTCAAGTCATTTTAAAAATATAATTTTTAAAAAATTTATTTGAAGTTTTGCTATGTTTTGGGGGTGATCTCCATTCATATAATTGACAGGTCTTCCTGTCAAATGTATGAAGGGAGATTCCCTTCTTTGATTGGCTCCCCATGGCCCACGTGATCCCAGGGACGCTGCGAACCGCCTGCGCCTCTGGGATACGTGGGCCCTGCACACCGGCAGTTTGGAGAGGCCCAGCAACGGAACTCTGTGCCTCCCGGGAGCCCTCCGGTCTTGGCGCAGATTTTTCCAGATCGCAGCCCTCCGCCCGCGGGAGGCCTGCGATCGGAATATCTGGGCCATTAGTAAGAAATGTATTAATGTGTGTAAAATTCCTCCTCACTATTTCAAGAAAAGTGTTCACCCATTTAAAATAAACAACGTAACACTTCCATTAAAGTAGCAGATAAATAAATTTCATTTGAACATGTTAACACTTTCATAACTAATGGGATTTCTACCCCACAAATTGTTGATGAATTAACCCCTATCATTGTTGCTTAAAAGAGATATTTGTAATCATTACACATACTGGAACTGTGTACAAACTGAATACAGAATTGGAGAAATGATAGATGGCACATTCATTCCATTCCCATAGTGTAAACATCTGCACTTATCAAACGTGAATAAATCCAACAACTTTTCAGAGATGAAGAAAATCTCTTGTAGTTGGTTACTGATATGCATGATGAAATCAGAGAAGAATATGTTTCAGTAATATTCAGATTTATCCTGGCATCCATTATTCATCAATATTCCACACTTGGGGACGGGGTGGGGGGGAGGTGGGAGGTGGTGACGGAGGGGCAAAGTTTACCATTCCAGTGATTTTTTTTGCTTCTGTGAAGCTGAGAGCTAAATAAACAAATCTCAATATAAACATCTTTAAAGTTTATTTAATAACTTTTATTAAACTTGGATAATAATGAAACTGCCATACTCATGCAAATTTAGCAGAGTCGTAAAGTGGAACGACTGTTGCCAGAGGAGGAAACAAAACCTTTAGGAAAAATCTCAGGTTTCCTCCTCATTTCTATCACAATCCTCTCATGGAATTGTTACCCTATAAAACTGAGGCCCACTGCTCATAATTATGCCGGACCTGCAAGTAAGTTGCTGGTTTATTCATTCTGGCTATTGCTGAGTTCTAGCACTGTTCCTTACCAAAGATGTGCGGGTTAGGTTGATTGGCCATGATAAAAATTGGCCCTTAGTGTTAGGGGGGGATTAAATATGTGGGGTTACGGGGTTACGGGGATAGGGCTTGGGTGGGATGGCAGTCGGTGTAGGGACCGGGTGCTAGGGTTTGGATGATCAGCCATGATCTCGTTGAATGGCGGAGCAGGCTCAAAGGGCCGAATGGCCTACTCCTGCTCCTAGTTTCTATGTTTCTATGTTTCTATGCCATCAGGGAGGAACACCAAGTGAAGGCTAGATGCTTCATGTCAGTGAGCAAAGGAACAATTGCTGGACAAGTCTTGCACCTCCTTACAGCCAGCTCACGATCTAGCACTGGCAGAAGCTCAGGAGATGTTTTCCTTCGTGCTCCCAGTTGTGCTCTACACCCAGAGGCAGCCGTTGCAGGCAACTCATGTTTGGATGCCAAATAATTTTGTGAAGGAAGCAACAACAGCAGGAGTGCAAAAGCAGCCAGACCTCTCAATGTGCAGCAAGATTAAGCTTTGAATAGTGCCAGAACTCGCCAGTAGCCAGAATGAATAAACTAGCAGCTTACTTGCAAGTCCGGCATAATCCCTTTAAATACCGCTGGCAAGGGGGCCTTCATGCTGGTTTGCGTCACGTTGTGCTAACCGTGGTCAACACGTGGCGCCCGATTCACTGGGGCCTTTCAAAATTGCAATTGTGGCCTGCAAGCAGCATTGCACATTCAGCCACTTGATTTTCTCACTCCTTTGGGCCTTGCCGGCATGCGATACTTTTGCAAGCATTCCCTCCTGGCGTGCTGTGCACATCCCGTTGGAAGTGTGCATGCGCATCTTGAACGTCATTTTGCATCCTTGGATGGCCGCGGAGCAGCTGAAAAATGAATGCTACGTGGCACAATTTCTAGGCCCATTTGTCATGAGTGACGCCATTGGGTTTTCAAAAAAGACATCCTGAATTGTGGAATGTGATTCCAAAACACTAATAAAATTGTGAAGTTGTCATCAGCTTTTTGTAGAATTTTGTAGATCAGCATATATGCAACACCCATGGCCAGGAATGATGACTGGAAGCTCTTTACCAAACCCTTTGAACAGCCTACCCTTCACAAATGACCCCCAAAGCCAAGAAAAATCCAGAAGCATCTTGTTGTTGCACTAACCTTCTCGGCCAGAAGGAAGACCTGCATTTGCCTGAAAATTCCTTCAGGTTTGTCAGCCCAATCTGAAAGAATGCAAAGCTCCCAAAAAGTGCTTATCTTGAGTGGATTCAAACCCTAGTATGAGAAATGGATCAGAAGACCATGCCAACTTCTTCATACGGGTCAAATAATGCCCTTCTGCCACTAGCCAATAAATGTCACCTTGCCCAACATAACCAATGCCAGTTTAGGCAGTACCTCCAGAGCTCAAGGTGAGCAACTCCACCCCACCCCCACCCCACCTCCGAATGCTTTGCGCATTTTATGACGGATTCTCCAGGCACATCTCAGCCCTGAGAGCCATGTTCACTTCCACAACCAAAGATTACACAGAGCAAGTTGGAGGTAATTAGAAATGTAACATGGGCCATCAGTTAGAGATAGGGTTCTGGAGACAAATAATCCCCATTATCACCTGCAGCAAAATGTGTGAGCACAACTCAAGAACATATGTCATTCATACCACAACCTCAATAAACTTCCCAAATGTCACATCTCCATACTGGATGATTCCTGAAGGGGCTACAGCACGAGGAGCACCCTTCTACACACATTCTAGTCACCCCCCTCTTATGTTCATTAATAAATAGACATTCTTATTATGAACACAGCTTGCTTTTGCTAGACATTTTTATTGAGCACATGTGGACTAGGTACAGTATCTGTAGAGGCATCCATCTTGACTGCTGCCTTGTGGGTAGCCTAGTGCCTCATGGGTAATGTAGTCTTAATATACATACAGCTGGGTAGTGTAGTCTTATACATACAGCTCTACACAGCTCTACGGCTCCACCTAGTGTCCACTATAGAATGACATGTTATTGATCACTACATCCCCCTTTCTTTGAGGTTTAACAAAATCAATATCAATCAACTTTCAAGAAAACAATAAAGATAATATCAGTAACACTTTTGTTAGTGCTCTATAAACATAAACATTTTCAAAACAGTCAACACATTTTCAAAGCTTTACATTGTACTCAAAGATTAAGTCTATCAGGCTTTTTTACTTCACGTGTGGATCTTCTCAACATGGGTAAGTCTGATGTGTCTTCATGAGATTGTTCTGGCGGTGAATGACAAGATGCAGTTGCGGCATTGTCATCAATCTGCTCTTGTATAGATCGAGGTCTCCTTGCGATCTTTGCTTGGAGAGGGTTTCAGTGTTTCCTTCACTCTTCATGCCATAACTCTTAATGTAGTCAATGCACTCTCGAAAAACTGCTGGCAGCTGGATCCCATCATACAGCATAGTCCTCTCAGCAGCCTCGGCTAATGGAACACCAAAGATTGGCCTGAGGGAAGAAGGAGTATCCACCGGAACTGCTTCCTGCTCTGGTGCAGGCTTCTTCTTTTTCTTTTTCTCTTTCCACTGCTTAACAACATCTGCTGCGGTTATATCTTTGGACTTTTTCTCCTTGTGTTTTTCCCCTTTGTGCTTTTCTTCCTTTGGCTTCTCTTTGACCTTAAAGTCTTTTTCTTTCTTCTTGGAGAAACTAGGCTTTTTGAAGACATGGATACCCTTTGGCCTTTTCATCCTTGATGGGCTCTCTGCTTCATCACCTGAGTCATCTGGTCTGCTTATGGCACAGTTTATACGGTAGACTCTCTTGACCAGTTCTAAGTCTTCACAAGCTTTGTCACCTAGTATCGAATCAAGTCTTTCAGCCACAACAGAAAACATGAGATGATGCACTTTGTCTTTGACTGTCACTTTAAGTCTGCATACACCTAAGCTATCTATTTTCTGTCCATTATAGCTCTTCAGTAGTACTGACATTTTCTGTATTTGGGGCTTTTCTTTCATATTGTTAATGTCACTCATACTGATTAAGTTTGCTTTTGCCCCAGTGTCTAGTTTCAAGGTAACTAATGCTCCATTTACCTGCAGTGGGATCATCCATTTGTCCTCTTTTACTGCATTAACTTTATGTTCAGCATTGTCCATTTCTGAGGGCTGCACATTTTCTGTATCCTTTTTGATATTGTCACATGACACCATTCCTACAAAAAATGTCTCACTTAAATCAGTGTCCTCAATTACATTAACTCGTTGCCCTTTCTTAGTTTTTACTTTTGAAAAGCATTGTTTGGCAAAGTGATTCTTTCCATTACACTTTGTGCACATTTTTCCAAACGCTGGGCATTGTCTTAACTGGTGTTTGTAACCACAGCGTTTACAATTAAAAATTTCATCCTCCGATTGCTTTTCATTTCTGTTCTGCCCACGTTTCTTCCCCTTGTAGGACACAGCACCGACAGCAGCATTATCACTCATTACAATCACATCATTATTGATTTCACTGAAAGTCTTCGTGTGCTTTCGAGCTAGCTCGCTGGCTTGGCATATTTTCACAGCATTTTCCAAATTTAGTTCGGTTTCTCTCAACAGACGTTCCCTGACTTTTTTATCATGAATACCAAACACAATCTGGTCACGAATCATGGATGCTTTCAGCTCAGAGAAATTACATGTCTGTGCTTTCAGTTTCAGATCAGTTATAAAGCTATCAAAAGTCTCATTTTGCTGCTGTGTCCGAGAACAGAAGATGTATCTTTCATAGGTCTCATTCTTTTTGGGAGAGCAATGTGCATCAAATTTTTTTAGCACATCTTCTAATTTTTTTCTGTTCTCCACTGGATTAAATACAAATGTATTAAATACCTCTATCGCCTGTGGGCCTGCAACCATAAGCAGCAACGCTATCTTCCTTGCGTCTGGCTTTGTACCGAATCCGATGGCAGCAATGTAGAGTTCGAATTGTTGTTTAAAAATCCGCCAATTGTAGTCGACATTTCCCATGAGATTCAAACCTCCTGGTGGCTTCAAAGACTCCATGTCGCTTTTCACAATTTTTTAGCAGATATTTACAGCTCCTGGTACCATCTTATGTTCATTAATAAATAGACATTCTTATTATGAACACAGCTTGCTTTTGCTAGACACTTTTATTGAGCACATGTGGACTAGGTACAGTATCTGTAGGGGCATCCATCTTGACTGCTGCCTTGTGGGTAGCCTAGTGCCTCATGGGTAATGTAGTCTTAATATACATACAGCTGGGTAGTGTAGTCTTATATACATACAGCTATATACAGCTCTACACAGCTCTACGGCTCCACCTAGTGTCCACTATAGAATGACATGTTGTTGATCACTACACCCCCTGCATTCATACATTCTGGATGTCAGTGCAGGAGACAACAAGGACTATGGCCGCGAATTTAATTCTGGAGGCGGGATGGGGTGGGTCAGCTGGTTTCCGGGTTCTGGTCCCGCCCCCAGCTGCCACCGCTCTGCAGACATGATTTTCCTTTGATTAGCCTCATTAAGCCCGCCTTACTGGCCAATTAATAGGAAGCCGGTCTGATGATGTCATTTGATGATGCGTCATCTGCCGATTTCCTTAAAGGGACCACGCACAATTTTATTTTGACAGTTGATCTGTCAGTGTTTGACAGCATTGAGGTGCTGCAAACACTGACACTCACTGCACAAAGGTGAACACTTGCACCCAAGCTCTCCAATGACTCCCTCCATATGCTTATGGAGGGAGTCACAGCACGCAGGAAGGTTCTCTTCCTTTCCAAGGGTGGAAGAGACCTCCCCAGGACACCAACTTACCTTGCACCTCCACCCAACCCTCTCTATCTACTTTATCACTTCCCCATCTTACTAGCCACCCCTCACGCTCACCCTCATCCTACTGCAAGCATACCAACTAACAACACACAAGGATAGGCACTTGAGAGGTTTAGCCAATGTCCATGTGAAGATTCTGGTAATGTGTTGACATACAATGTAATATCTTTTTCCAAAAGTGCCCCTTATTGGACAGATCTGAGCACACATTGAGACGTGTCTTACTGAGTTCCAGTGATTGTTCAGTCATAACTCCCCGCCCCGCTATAGTGATGTGTGTGCATAGAATGGCTTGGACATTAAAGGGATGCTTCACGGTGTGGGATGGTGTCGACCTGGCGCATCATATGGCAGCCAGGGTTTACAGCATCAAGTGAAGAAAGTCTGGCCATGGTGATGCCATCGCTGGCCTCCCGGCCAGCAATTTTGTCAGGGGCTAATGCCCTGTGTCCAGTGCAGCATCAGGTGATGGCGGCGAAGGTTGGTGATGAGGTTGGTGATGTTGGTGTTGGGGATGATTGTGGAGGGATTCGGAGGACCAAGGTCTGATGGTTTTATTGGCTCCGATGTTGCTGGAATAGATGGCAGCTGCAGGTGAGATGACAGAAGAGATCTGCCAATGGTGAGAGAGGTTCTCCCAATGAGGTGGCACTGGACATACAGATGGATTAAAAAACTTGTAAGCTAAAGAAATCTCTATATGTATTAAAAATGCAGTCACCAACATTTTCTTTGCTCTGAAACTCACCACCTGGCAACATGGCATCCTTGACACCACTTCTGTAGCTGTCAGCTTATCAGAAACATCAGAGCAGACTCACAACATGCCAGATTGAGCTGGCGTGTTTCCTGAACAGCGGGTAACCAGTGGGGGAGAAGGTAAAATTACAGGTAAGTCTCAAAATCCTCTTAAATTGGCTCTTAACAAGCCATTTAAGTACTAGAATTGTCTCCCCCGCCGCTTGGAACCAGTTAAGGAAAAGGTTAATGTGGTCATCAATGCGCCAAAGCCACAGAATATGTCTGAGTTAAGATCTTTCCTTGGAATGGGCCAGTACTACGCACGTTTCTTACCTGATTTAGCGACCATATTAGCTCCATTGCATGAGCTCCTCAAGAAGGATGTCCAGTGGAAGTGGGCAAAAGTGCAACAGGAAGCTTAAGATGCTTGTAAGAGAAGTCTCTCTAGCGATGCTCTACTTATTCACTATGACACAGAGCATGAGCTTAAGTTAGCATGCAATGCTTCTCGCTATGGTGTGGGAGCTGTCATAAGCCACGTAATGGATGACGGCCAAGAGAAACCAATCACGTTCACATCGCGAACCCTCACAAACAGCGAAAGAAACTACCTGCAAATTGAAAAGGAAGCACTTGCCATAGTGTTTGGAATCAAGAAATTCCAACAGTTCCTGATCGGCAGAAAGTTTACCCTGATAACCAATCACAAACCGCTCCTAGCAATATTGGGGCCCAAATCCGCCATCCCTGCAATGGCCACATCAAGAATGCAACGTTGGACAGTGTTATTGTCACAATATAACTACACGATTGAATATCACACTTCAAAGCAAAACGCAATCGCAGATGCTTTGTCCAGTTTACCACATGAAGACTCATGTGTTGGGAGTGAAGGTGGGATTTTCATGCTAGGTGCAGTTGACAAAGACTTTCTCGTGAATGCAACTGAGATTGCATTCAAAAAGACTCAGTACTGAGAATAGTGTATGAAAACACCTTGAATGGATGGATTGATCAATGTCTGGACACAGAGTTGAAACCATTCCATAAGCGTCATACTGAATTGTCTTGTGAGCAAGGTTATATCAAGTGGGGAAACAGAGTGGTGGTACCTACTTCTTTGAGAGATAGAATTCTGGTCGAACTTCATACTGAACATCCAGGGATCGTCAGCATGAAACCATTTGCAAGAAGTTTTGTTTACTGGCCTGGATTGGACAGTGAGCTTGAATCACTTTGTAGCTTTTAAAAGCTCTTTATAATAATTTGTCCGTGACTACACAAACCACTTTGGGTACAGGTATATTGTGTGACATGAATCAGTCATTCATGAAAGAAAGACTTATGAAATAATACTGAGCGGCCTGCGGGTGGCGCTGTCCAGGGAGAGTATAAATACTCGGGCATGGGCCCAGCTTGCGCAGGACATTCTTAACTGGAACTAGTGAAGGACACAACTAGACCTCCATGTTGTAAAACAGTTGATTAAAGCTTTGTTTAACGCTTAGACCAAGTGCCTAGTAGTTTTCTTACGTCATTGTGTATAAGTAAAACAGGTTTATTTAAGTATTAAACATCCAGTACAGAGAAAGTAATACTTAACAAGAAGATAGTCACAATCTGTTCATTGAACCCCGGCGTTCCTTCTGAGTGACTGTGGCGTGGTCTCTTTATTCTCTTGCTGTGTTCTGTTGACTGAAGCTTCTCATCCTCTGGTTTCGTGCTGCTTTCAGTGTTAAATAGCTGTTGTTTTATACCTTTTTTTCCCTTTCAAAATACATAGCAATTTGCAGCTGCTTAGGCTATCTCACCATTCTGACCTTCACAAGTATGGTCTATGATTTCCCCCCTTTTTCTGCTGTGATCTTTTCTCCGAGAACTTTTACATTCCCATGAATTACGACAGAGGTCTTTTGCCTTTCAGATAGCCCATTATTTAGCCTGGTCTGAAACTTCACCGATAAGGGATATTGGCCTAGAAATTCAGTATAGCCACGTTTGGGGCGCTACAGCACGGCGTTCGCTAACTTTTGCGCCCGGCACAACTTAGCGCCACCTTCGCCGATATTCAGTTGCATCGCCCCAAGATGTTGCTGCTGCGCTAAAGCAGGCGATGCACGACTATCATTAGGCACTAAGCCGGCGATCCGAGGTGCAAACACCGAAGGCGGGCGCAGCGCAGGTGCGGCGAGTTGCTCATTGAGGGCAGACAGTCAGGCGCCGGTCAGCACTTAAAGGGGGAGGGTGGAATTGCTTGGCTGCCACGCCCTGCACACCTCAGCCCTAAGACAAGGCCTGAACACTGCTTCTGGAACAGCTCCACGCCCAGGAGAATGGAGAAGGCCAGGGAGAGAGCGCAGCGCTTCGGCGAGGGTGACCTGAGGCTGCTGGTTGGCGCAGTGGACCACAGGCGCCATATCCTCTTCCCTGAGGGTGGCAGGAGGCTGCTGCCTGCCGAATATCGGAAAGCATGGAGGGATGTGGCAAACAGGGTCACGTCCAACAGCGTGGTTGGCAGGACACCAACCCAGTGCCGGAAAAAATTCAACGACCTCACTCGGGTTGTCAGGGTGAGTACCCTTTCCAGTATCCTCCTCATCCCTGCATGTGCACCTCACTTTATGGCCAAACGGGTCTGATAGCCCTAATGGCCAGCCCTCATCCAGCAGCTATGGGACTGTCATGAAAAGCACTTGCGCATTCAGGACTTTAGACACTGTCAGGCCTATTCGACCATGGGAGGCAGTGTGGGCAAGATCAGGGCTTGACACTGTCAGGGCTAATCGAACATGGGAGGCAGTGCGGGCAAGATCAGGGCTTGACACTGTGCTTAGAGGCGGTCCTTTCTCTTGCAGGCCAAGCTGGCGCATAACAGAAGACAGCAGCGACAGACCGGGGGAGGCCGTCCTGACCTGAAACAGCTGAGCGACCTCGAGCAGTGAGTGGAGCGGATCATGGCAGGCCGGCTGAGTGGCCCCGTCGCCACTGGAGATGCTGACCCTGTTCTGGGCACCAATGGTAAGGTCATCACCTTTTTGACCTCTTCCTTTCCACTTGCACCTCACACCAGCATCCTTTGCCACTATCGAACCAATGCAGTGCATAGCAGCACTCATGCCTCCCTCGCTACCGCCCTGTCCTCACTCTAAAGCAACTCTTGTGCCTCCCTGCTTTCAGATGGTGACTCGCCAGGTGAGGAGGTGGCCCCTCAAGCTGGCACTGTGTCCGAGTCAGACATAGAGGAGGAGGAAGAGGAAGCCAGCCCATCAGGGACACCCTCAGCCGAGGCAGCCCATAGCCATGATGGTGACACGTCTTCCCTGGAGGGGAGCAGGGGGAAGGGTCGGAGGATATTGAAGCTCCGGGGACCAGCGGGCTGCAGCAACGTGAGAGGGGTGGGGAAGCTCGGCGGCCTTCTCCCCGGAGGGTGAGTGCGGCCTCCAGTCCTGCTACGGTGAGCGCAGAGGAGGTGCGGCTCCTAGCGGAAATGGGCGCCCAGGCTGAGCGCAGGCACACTGAGCTCATGGCTGCAGTGGCAAGGATGCCTGACTCCATAGAGTCACTAGCAAGGAGTGTGCAGGAATTCGGGGCAGCACAGGCCAGGAGTCTGCAGGACATCGCGGCAGCACAGGCCAGGAGTCTGCAACAATTCAGTGCAGCACAGGCCAGGAGTCTGCAACAATTCAGTGCAGCATAGGCCAGGAGTCTGCAGGACGTCGCGGCAGCACAGGCTAGGAGTCAGCAGGACTTCGCTGCTTCACAGGCGGCTTCTAGCCAAGTGCTCAGTCGTGCCGTGCATTCACTGGCTGCTGTCATGCGGACACAGACCAGGGCCACACGGGCACTAACTGCTGCCACACTCGCTGGATCGGCCAGGCATCGCCGGGGCACTCGCTGTGCCGCAGCAGCCCAGCAGTCTGTGCCTCAGCAAATTGCTGCGCATGCTGCAGTGCTGGCCCGTGCGCGTGCCAATGTATCAGCCGACCAGGGAGTGCCTGTGATCTGTCAGGTTGGCAGCATTCCTGCAGCCAACACTGTCACTCCTCCATTGCGGCTGCCACCAGCTGTTGGACAGACTGCTGCCGCCCAAGCAGAGTTGGAGCAGTCAGCAGCCAGCCCCTCCAGGCCCAGAGCTGGTCCAGGCCTGTAGTGTATGTACCTTTAAGGGGAGAACTACTTTTTACAGCTCCTGTATACTGTAGTACCGGCAGTGACCACACCTGTATATAAACCCTGAGTAGGGATCTGTATAGTTAGTTTTAGAGTAACCCTCATCCAGTAAACACCTGTTGATTGTTCCCTGCAGTCTCTTGCCTAGTTATTGAAGGACACACAACATCAAGATACACGGATCTAACATTGGCGACGAGAAGATTCAAACCTACCTGCAACTCTGCATCACCTCCCAGGGATTCGCGCCTGGAGAACAGTGAAAGAAGAAGGCCGAGTCCAGAAGTACGGGCGTCGACCATCCAGCGGAGACTTGAGCATCGCAGGGGAGGCTGTTGAGAGCTGGGCTTGGTTCTCCAGTCGGTGGTCCAGCGAAACGGGCTGGCAACAGGTAAGGCGCAGACCCTTCCTGGACAGCGGCGGCTAGAGCCGACCGACAGCACAGAACAAGGCCGAGCAGCATCGACGGGAAAAGAGAGAGGGTAGAGCGCACAGGGCGCAGCCGGTGTTCAAGACCGAGCGGCGTCGACGGGAGAAGAGAGAGGGTAAAGCGCACAGGGCGCAGCCGGTGTTCAGGACCGAGCGGCGTCAACGAGAGAGAGCAGAGCGTAGCCGGTGTTCAAGGGCCGAGCAGCGTCAATGAGAGAGAGAGGCGCGCAGGAAAACGCGCAGAGCGCAGACGGTGTTCAAGGGCCGAGCAGCATCAGCGGGGAAGAAAGGAAAGCGCGGGAGATGCCATTTGAGTCGCAGCGGAGAAGAAGGGAGAGCGCGGGAGACGTCATTTTGAGCCCAGCGGAGAAGCAGGGAGAGCGCGGGAGACGCCATATTGAGCCACAGCGGAGAAGAAGGGAGAGCGCGGGAAGAAAGGAAAGCGCAGGAGACGCCATTATGAGCCGCAGTGGAGAAGAAGGGAGAGCGCGGGAGATGCCATTTTGAGCCAGTCTAACCACACCCAGGGATGCCGAAGAAAGGAAAGCGCGGGAGATGCCATTTGAGTCGCAGCGGAGAAGAAGGGAGAGCACGGGAGACGTCATTTTGAGCCCAGCGGAGAAGCAGGGAGAGCGCGGGAGACGCCATATTGAGCGTCCAGTGGGGTACCTCAGGGATCGGTGCTGGGTCCCTTATTGTTTGTGATCTACATAAATGATTTGGATGAGAATGTGAAAGGTATGATCAGTAAGTTCGCAGATGACACGAAAATTGGTGGGGTGGTAAATTGCGAGGAGGAAAGCCTCCGGCTACAGGACGATATAAACGGGTTGGTCAGATGGGCGGAAAAGTGGCAAATGGAATTTAACCCTGAAAAGTGCGAGGTGATGCATTTTGGACGGACAAATAAGGCAAGGGAATACACAATGAGTGGTAGGACCCTAGGAAGTACAGAGGGTCAGAGGGACCTTGGTGTACATGTACATAGATCCCTGAAGGCAGCGGAGCAGGTAGATAAGGTGGTTAAAAAGGCATATGGGATACTTGCCTTCATTAGCCGAGGCATAGAATATAAGAGCAGGGAGGTTATGATGGAGCTGTACAAAACGCTGGTGAGGCCACAGCTGGAGTACTGTGTGCAGTTCTGGTCGCCTCACTATAGGAAGGATGTGATTGCTTTGGAGAGGGTGCAGTGAAGATTCACCAGGATGTTACCTGGGATGGAGCGCCTCAGCTATGAAGAGAGGCTGGACAGGCTGGAGTTGTTTTCCTTGGAGCAGAGAAGGCTGAGGGGGGACCTGATTGAGGTGTACAAAATGATGAGGGGCATAGATAGGGTAGATAAAGAGGAACTTTTCCCCTTAGTGGGGGGGTCAATAACAAGGGGGCATAGATTCAGGGTAAGGGGCAGGAGATTTAGAGGGGATTTGAGGAGGAACTTTTTCACCCAGAGGGTGGTTGGAATGTGGAACTCAATGCCTGAAAGGGTGGTGGAGGCAGGAACCCTCACAACATTCAAGAAGCATTTGGATGAGCACTTGAAATGCCATTGCATACAAGGCTATGGACCAAATGCTGGAAAATGGGATTAGACTGGACAGGGATGGATGGGCGGCGCAGACACGATGGGCCGAAGGGCCTCTTTCTGTGCTGTAAAACTCTATGACTCTATGACTCTATGAGTGGCAGTGTCACAGCGTTCGACAATGAAGTCGAAGATTGGGCGACATATGTCGAACGCATCGAAGTGTACTGCAAGGCGAATGAAGTGCCAGATGACAGGAAAGCGCTGGTATTGTTGAATTCAATGGGTGCAAAAATGTATGGCTTACTGCGAAACCTAGTAACCCCAGAGAAGCCAGTGGAAAAGGATTTTGAAAACATAGTGTCAATCCTACAGGACCACTTAAACCCCACACCGCTGCTGATAGCAGAAAGATTTAAGTTTCACAAAAGGAACCAGCATAAAGATGAAAGTAATGCTGAGTATTTAACGGAACTGCGCAAGCTATCGAAACACTGCCAGTTTGGAACGGGACTAGCAGATACTTTAAGGGACAAGTTTGTGTGTGGGCTTCAAAGTGAAGGAGCCCAGAAACGGCTTCTATCAGAAAAGGATCTTACGCTGGACAAGGCTTTCAGCATGGCAGTATCACACGAAGCAGCCGCATGGGGCGCTGCAGAGATACAACGGAGACCGCAAGAATATGGCACAAATGAAATGTCATACGGAACAGTGAAGTGCTATTGCTGCGGCAGAACAACACATGACCATAATGATTGCTGGTTCAAGGACAAAGTGTGCAGACAGTGTGGAAAAGTAGGACACATAGCAAGAGTTTGCAGGTCGGGAAAGAAAACCAGCAGCAAGAAATCTCCACAGGAGAAGTACAAGAAGGTACATAAGGTGACGGAGAGTAGTTCAGATGAACAGAAAAGTGATACAGACACTGGAAGCAAGGAGCTGGGTTGTCTGAAACTACATAATGTGATCAAAACGGAGGATCACCAAACTATCTGGGTTACGCTCAAGATAGCCGGAGTCCAAGTGAAAATGGAATTGGACACAGGATCAGCCCTAACAGTCATAAATCGAAGGGACTACAAGCGGCTATTCTGACATATACCCTTGAGAGATACAGAGATTGTCTTGAAGACGTACACGGGGCAAAAAGTCTACCCCAAAGGAAAAATAAGGGTGAACGTTATATATAACGGCAAGGAAACACCAAAAATGGACCTATATGTATTGCCAGATAGAGGACCACCACTACTAGGACGTGAATGGATCCGAAAGATACAGCTAGATTGGCATTCCATACAAGCACTGACTGTAGATGCCAAAAAGGATGACGACGTCACGCCTGGACGACTGTCAAAAATGCTAACTGACGCACAAGAAGTGTTCCTGGAGGGACTCGGAACACTAAAAGGCATAACAGCGACGATCAAAATAGAGGAAAATGCAAACCCAAAGATTTTTAAGGCCAGACCAGTGCCTTATGCGATCCGCCCAGCCGTCGAAGCAGAGCTGGAAGGTTTGGAACGTTCAGGAGTACTGTCCAAAGTGGACTGGAGCGAGTGGGCTACACCCATCATTCCTGTAATGAAGAGGTCGTTGAGTAATACGCCTGGGGAACCAAAGAAGGTTCGCATCTATGGGGACTTTAAGGTGACAGTGAACCCAGTCCTTCACATGGTACAATATCCGCTTCCGCAGTTTGAAGATATTTTCACCTCGCTATCTGGAGGGAAACGCTTCACTAAGATTGATCTGGCCCAGGCGTACCTGCAAATGGAGGTAGAAGAAGCCTCGAAACAGTACCTCACGATCAACACTCATAAAGGTCTCTACCAATACAACCGGCTGGTGTTCGGGGTAGCATCAGCTCCAGCTATTTGGCAAAGGGCAATGGATCAAGTCCTGCAAGGGATTCCAGGGACCCAGTGTTATTTGGACGACATCCTGTTCACGGGCGAAAATGACAGTGATCACCTCGCCAACCTGGAGCAGGTGCTCACTAGATTGAAGGAATATGGGCTCCGAGCTAATCGCCACAAATGCGAGTTTTTCCAGAAGCAGACCTCGTATTGTGGCCACGTTATTGATGAAGAGGGGTTACATAAGTCCCCTGAAAAGATTGAGGCAGTAGTCAAGGCTCTAGCACCGGAAAATGTGTCACAACTGAGGTCGTTCCTCGGGCTGGTGAACTACTACCATAAGTTCTTGCCGAATTTGTCTACAGTACTACACCCACTGAACACCCTACTGCAAGCGGGGGTACCATGGAAGTGGAATGACGAATGTAAACGAGCTTTCCAGAAGAGCAAAGAATTGATCACTTCAAAAGAGGTGTTGGCTCATTTCAACCCAGCACTACCAATTCGGTTGTCGTGTGATGCATCACCCTATGGCATTGGAGCGGTGCTGTCGCACAAATTCCCTGACGGCTCGGAGAGGCCAGTAGCCTTTGCGTCTCGGTCACTAACCTCAGCCGAGCGTAACTACGCCCAGATTGACAGGGAGGCCCTCAGCCTAGTGTGGGGAGTGAAAAAGTTCAACCACTATCTGCATGGGCAGAAGTTCACCTTGTTGACTGACCACCAACCACTTGTCTCCACCTTTAATCCAAAGAAGGGCGTTCCGGTGATGACTGCACAACGGTTACAAAGATGGTCCCTTTTTCTAGGGGCGAACCAATATGAAATCGAGTATAAGGGCACGAAACAGCATGGAAATGCTTATGGGCTATCACGCCTGCCACTGCCTACTGCGGAGGAAGCACCAGCAGTGGACCCTGTCGAAATATTTTATTCGACTATAATTGAACACTTGCCAGTAACTAACGCTGATATAGAGAAGGAGACCCGCAATGATCCGACACTGTCTCGGGTATATGATTTGACGGTGAGGGGATGGCCAACACATGGCGACTCACTGTTGCCAGCATTCTCATCCAGAAGAGAACAGCTGTCAGTATGCCAGGGGACAGTGATGTGTGGATTCAGAGTGGTGATTCCACCCAAGTTAAGGGAGAGAGTGCTAAATGAGCTTCATGAAGGTCATCTGGGAGGGGTGAAAATGAAAAGCCTTGCTAGGGCTTATGTGTGGTGGCCGGGAATCGATCAACAAATCGAGGACCTAACCAAGAGCTGCTCAGGATGCCAGAAGGTCCAAAATGCACCACCACATGCCCCTCTACACCCATGGGAGTGGCCCTCCTCTCCATGGCAACGGGTGCATATTGATTTTGCTGGTCCATTCATGGACTCAATGTTCTTAATAGCAGTGGATGCTCACTCGAAATGGCCTGAGGTGATAAAAATGTCCTCAACCACTACAGAGAAAACGATTGCAGTCCTACAGACCATATTTGCCAGGAACGGCTTGCCAGAGCAGATTTGCTCTGATAATGGACCCCAGTTTGTGTCCGAAGAGTTTCGGAAATTTATGAGAAGGAATGGGGTAAGGCATTACACATCCGCCCCGTATCATCCAGCCACAAATGGATTGGCTGAGAGGTTCGTACAAACCTTTAAAAAGGTGATAAAGGCCATGTGCGACGATGAAATTCCACTACAGCATAAGGTGGACAATTTCTTATTAGCCTACAGAAAAGCGACACATGCAGTTACCAACCAGACCCCGGCCATGATGTTCTTTAACCGAAGGTTGAGATCTCGTCTGGATTTGCTCAGACCAAATGTGCGAAGAAATGTTGAGGATAAACAATTCCAGCACATCAATGAGAAGCCGACAAGGAGCTTCAACGTAGGACAACCAGTCTTGGCCCGTGACTACCGAACAGAGAAATGGCAACCCGGAACGATATGCACAAGGCAGGGGCCATTAATGTACACAGTGGATGTCGGGGAGAACATTGTGAGACGCCATGTCGTTCAGATCTTAGCGTCACAGGAACGAGTCAACCCCATGTGTCGCGCACCTGGGGATGAACCCGCCATACCGGTAGCATCTACCTCAGAACCAGTAGCAGTGGAAACCGATGAACTAACCGACGAAAAGGGGCCAGAATCGCCTCCTCACCAAGAACAAGAACCGCAGGAAAGGCACTATCCCAAAAGGATCAGGAAGCCGCCCCAAAGACTGAATCTATAAATGGACTATTCTTGTTTAATGTGCATGTTAAAGTGTTAATTGTTATTTGAATATTATGGGTACTGCTAATCTAAAAGGGGAGGAATTGTAGTGTATGTATCTTTAAGAGAGAACTACTTTTACAGCTCCTGTATACTGTAGTACCGGCAGTGACCACACCTGTATATAAGCCTTGAGTATGCCTCTGTACCCACAGTCTTGAGACTACCCTACTCCAGTAAACACCTGTTGATTGTTAAGTTACAGCATCCGTGTAGTTATTGAAAAACATCATACTCTCAGAATCATGGATCTAACAGGTAAGGCCTCCTTTGCCGACGCCTGTTGGCCCTTCTCCATCTGGCCATGACTGGCACTCTCTCACGGCGTCTCTGAGCCCTTTGAATGCAATGGAGAAGCCCAACGTTTCCACCCATTGCAGCCCCCATTATATGTTTCCAATCAATGCTATGACACTGAAGTTAAAGACAAGTGCAAAGCTGTGGCCTGAAGCCACAAGTACCTGTGCGAGTGTTGAGCCAAACCAGAAAGCTCTCTACCTTTGTCTCTCTCCAAAGATCCGTCTCTCACAAAGAAGGAGTGGTGCAAAGTGGCTGCCATTTATACTGCAGGAGGAGTCCCCTTTAATTAGCACCCCCCGCGCCCTGCAGCGACTGGGAACCGTTCCCCTCTACCAGTCGCTAGTGGCGCCAGGCGCACAATAGGCCGGCGCCACTGAATTTCCGGTTCGGGGCGCACAAAGGGCGTTGCACCATGAAATGATGTCAGGATCTGCGCGCGCAGCTGAGCGCGCGCAAAGGTTTTGCGCCGCCGCTAAATCTTAACTGAAGTTCGCGAGAGGCGCAGATCGCACTGCGCCCGGGCGCTAGCCGCTTAGCACCCCACTTCTCCTCCTCCTAAGGCACTAGCAGCTGGCGCAAACAACTGAATTTCTAGGCCATTAGGTTTTACTATCATGCTTTACTCCTTAGCCATTCGCCATTTTATATAGGCTTTTTAGGTTTTTAACATACAATTTCACATATTATAGTTATTTAATAATGGTTACAAAATCTTAACAATGTTTACTAAATTCTACAGGTACACTCTATCCTACAACTTGTCAGCAAATGCAGTGTTTGCCAAAATTGCAGAAACAAACCACCCAAAACTCCACTACAACCCTGGTCATGGCCAAGTAGACCTTTTCAGAGAGTACATGTAGACTTCTGTGAGAAAGCAAATGATTACTTCCCAGTACTTGTAGATAGTCACTCAAAGTGGATTGAAGTGAAACACACGGGTTCAAATAATACAACTGAACATACCATAGATGAGTTGAGGTCTATCTTCGCATGGCATGGTTTACCTGAAGAGCTTGTTTCTGACAATGGCCCTCAGTTCCGTTCTGCTCTATTCCAAGAGTTCATGAAATGGAACGGTATCAAACACACTCTCGTTCCACCATATCATCCAGCTTCAAACGGAGCAGCTGAAAGGTCAGTCAGAATAGTAAAAGAAGCTCTCAAAAAGCAAGTGTTGTTCGGGACTCCGCATGAAGCAACGTTTGGCAAATTTCTTGCTGAAGTGCAGAACTACTCCGCACACTATAACTGGATATACCCCAGCAGAACTCTTGATGAAGAGGAGATTGAGAACATGATTGAGTCTTGTTCAACCAAATTTGTCCTCAAGAGTTGAACAGAAACAGTTGAGTTAGAAACGTTATTATGACAGCAATCGGAAAGAACGCAGTTTCAGACAAAACGTTCGTGTTCTCAGTACCCCTGGCAAGTCGAGTTCACACAAGTGGGTTATAGGAATGGTGGTAGAGGTTGGTGGAACCAAGAGATATTTGGTTGAGATTGGTGACAACATCCAAAGTGTTCATGTAGATCAAATGATCTCTGCTAGAGATCAACCAAGATGTGATCTTGAACCACTTGATCATGAACACATACATGAGTTTGACTCCGTTCAGACTTTGGAAACTGAAGTACCAGGTTCAAACAAATCTGAGATAGAAACAGGATCATCTTTGAGATCGGAACCAGAACAAAACAGCCCGAAAATTGGTTCAACACCAAAACCTTTTGTAAGGAGATCAGGAAGGCTCCACAAGCCTGTTATTAAACTGGATTTGTAGCATTTGTAGTTGATTAAAAAAAAAGCCAGGAGTTTTTGTTATGTGGTACATGTAATGCTGGGAAAGGTGGGACCATAGTTTTGTTGTATTTGAGAGGGGAATATGTGCATTTTTTTAAAGAGAAAAGCGGTGTAATGTATTAATGTCCCAGAACTTCGGGTCTCCACGGGTGAGTACGCACGGGGTACGCACCCGTAGGCCTGATGGAAGTGCCGGTTTCCTGCATGCACTGCGCATGCGCGGGAAACCAGCACTTCCGTTCCTCTGAACGAAGAGGTTCAGAGGTCGAACGCGTGCGCAGGGGAGGCTGCGCGTGCGCATCAAACTTAGTTTTTTTTTACAGGTTTCTCCGGGATCATAAGCCTGCAGAATTTAGAAATGTAAAAAGCAGGCATAAAGCCTGCTTTTTACAAGGTAAGTGGTGAATTAATTAAAATTAAAACATTTTTTCCACAGGTTTATTATTTTTAAATACTTTAAAGCAAGGTAAGTTTATTTTTAGCCCCGTTAGAATATAAAATAATTTTTTTCAAAAATTTAAATTATTGTTTAAAATAGTTATTTCATGTAATTTATAGTTTATTTAAAAAATGTGATTTAAAAAAAAAATTATTTGACGGTTTAGTGCTATTTTGGGGCCGTAGTATTTATAAGTCTTGACAGCACTTCCTGTCAGACTTATGAATGGAGCATTCCCTGCACCGATTGGCTGCCCATGGCCCACGTGATCCCAGGGGACGCATCGAACTAACTGCAACCCTGGGATATGCAAGCACTGCGCACCGGCAGCTGGACCAGGCCCCGGATCGGAATTCCACGGGGCCCTACAGTTCAACTGCCGGCGCGCAAGGTAAGTGCAGGTCGGAGGCTTGCACCCGCGGGAAGCCCCCGACCCGAATTTCTGGGCCATTATCACATGGTTTGTCACATGGTTTAGTATGAGCCTGCTCAGTTCGCTCTGGCCTAATAAAGCAAGCTCATGAACTAGCAACTGGTGTCTCTGTCCTTCATTTGTTCTACCCACATGTATTACAAGGAATATCAAATTGTAAAGCTAGATTACAAACGGTGAGTTCCTAGTTAGTCAGGGATTAAGGTCATGCTGATCAAAACTCAGCTGAAATTGCCTAGACAAAGCTTGAGGATATTTGATAACAGACTGCCCAAGATAGTCTTCTACACTCATCAGAAAGAAGGCAAACATTTCCATGGAGGATACATCAAGCATTATAAGAGCACTTTGAAAAGGAGCCTAAAGAACTGTAAGATCAATGTAGTGTTCTTAGAGCAGCTTGTTATCGAGGGAAGTGACAGAATGCCATTCGCTAACGTTGATGCTACTTTGAGAGACAGTGTGTTGAAAAAGAAAGATAAACTGTCAAGCAGACTGGAGTAGCAAACTCTGAATCCACCCGTACTAAACCTGATGTATCTGTTTCTCACGTGTCAGACCAGTGAGCCATAGAATAGCTCATGAGAGACCAACCAACGCTCCATGGTATAACCTGATAAAGCTGTCAAAATCATTCCAACAGAAAACCAACGCCATAAAAGGCATATCTATGGATATGTGCTCACTATGAATTGAACTCCATTGTACAAAAAAAACTTTTAACATCTTTGGAATAACTGGTGCTAGAAAATGAAATGTTTACCAGAATAAAAACAGAAAATGCTGGAAATACTCAGCAGGTCAGGTAGCACCTGTGGAGAGAGAAACAGAGTTAACGTTTCAGGTCGGTGACCTTTTTTCTGGGTTAGTTTCTTTACCTCGTCAGCTGTGGATCAGTTGGTAGCACCCTTGCCTCTGAATCAGAGGGTTCTGGGTTCAAGTCGCACTCCAGAAACTTGAGCACAAAATTCTAGGCTGACACCTCCAGTGCAGCACTGAGGGAGGGCTGGAGCACTATTTCAAAGAAGAGCAAGGGAGTTATCCCCAGTGCCCTGGCCAATATCTATCCCTCAATCAACATCACTAAATGGGAACGGTAGCATAGTGGTTATGTTACTGGGCTAGTAATCCAGAGGCCTGGACTAATGATGGCAGCTGGGGAATTTAAATTCATTAAATTAAATAATTCTGGAATAAAAAGCTAGGATCATTAATGGTGACCATGAAACTATCAGATTGTCGTAAAAACCCGTCTGGTTCACTAATGTCCTTTAGGGAAGGAAATCTGCTGTCCTTTCCTGGTCTGGCCGATATGTGACTCCAGACTCACAGCAATGTGGTTGACTCTTAACTGCCTTCTGAAATGGCCTAGCAAGCCACTCAGTTGTAAAAAAACGTTATGAAACACAATAAGAATAAAATCAGACGGACCACTTGGCACCGGCTACGGACACGACAACGGCACAACCAGCCCAGTCAACTATGCAAAGACATCCTCACCAACATCTGGGGACTTTTGCCAAAATTGAGAGAGCTGTCCCACAGAGTAGTCAAGCAACAGCCTGACATAGTCATACTCACAGAATCATACCTTTCAGCTAAAGTCCCGAACTCCTCCATCACTAGACCCACCAGCGATGGCAGCACAGTGGTATACAGTTGGTAAGGAGTGGCCCTGGGAGTCCTCAACATTGACTCCGGACCCCATGAAGTCTCATGGCTTCAGGTCAAGCATGGGCAAGGAAACCTCCTGCTCATTACCACCTACTGCCCTCTCTCAGCTGATGAATCAGTACTCCTCCATGTTGAACCCCACTTGGAAGAAACACTGAGAATAACAAGGGCACAGAATGTACTCTGGGTGGGGGACTTCAATGTCCATCACCAAGAGTGGCTCGGTAGCACTACTACTGACCGAGCTGGCCGAGTACTGAAGGACATAACTGCCAGTCTGGGCCTATGACAGGTGGTGAGAGAACTGACATGAATCTTGTCATTCATGTGGAAATTACTTATGAAGTAACACTGGGCGGCCTGCTGGTGGCGCTGTCCAGGAAGATTATAAATACTCGGGCATGGGCCCAGCTTGCTCAGGACATTCTTTAACAGGAACTAGTGAAGAACACAACTAGATCTCCATGTTGAAAAACAGTTGATTAAAGCCTTGTTTAATACTCAGACCAAGTGCCTAGTAGTTTTCTTACATCAAGAACCAACACAAGGGAAAAACTTACTTGACCTCATCCTCACCAATCTACCTGTTGCAGATACAGCTGTCCGTGACAGCATTGGTAGCAGTGACTACAGCACAGTCATTGTGGAGACGAACCCTCCATCGTGTTGTGTGGCACTACCACCGTGCTAAATTGGATAGATTCAGAACAGATCTAGCAGCTCAAAACTAGGCATCCATGAGGCGCTGTGGGCCATCAGCAGCAGCAGAATTGTATTCCACCACAATCTGTAACCTCATGGCCCGGCATATCCCTCACTCTACCATTACCATCAATAAGGAGTGTAGAATAGCATGCCAGGAGCAGCACCAGGTGTACCTAAAAAAGCAGTGCCAACCTGGGGAAGCTGCAACACAGGACATGCATGCTAAAAAGCAGAAGCAGCATGCTATAGACAGAGCTAAGCGATCCCACAATCAATGGATCAGATCAAAGTTCTGCAGTCCTGCCACATCCAGTCGTCATTGGTGGTGGACCATTAAACAACTAACAGGAGGAGGAGGCTCCATGAATATCCCCATCCTCAATGATGGTGGAGCCCAGCATGTGAGTGCAAAAGCCAAAGCTGAAGCGTTTGCAACCATCTTCAGCCAGAAGTGCCAAGTGGATGATCCATATTGGCCCCCACCACCACAGAAGTCAGTCTTCAGCCAATTCGATTCACTCCACGTGATTATCAAGAAACGGCTGAGCGCACTGGATACAGCAAAGGCTGTGGGCCCCGACAACATCCTGGCTGTCGCACTGAAAACTTGTGCTCCAGAACTAGCCGCACCTCTAGCCAAGCTGTTCCAGTACAGCTATAACATTGACATCGTCTGACAATGTGGAAAACTGCCCAGGTATGTCCTGTCCACAAAAAGCAGGACAAATCCAATCCGGCCAATTACTGCCCCATCAGTCTACTCTCAATCATCAGCAAAGTGATAGAAGATGTCATCGACAGTGCTATCAAGCGGCACTTACTCACCAATAACCTGCTCACTGATGCCCAGTTTGGGTTCCACCAGGACCACTCGGCTCCAAACCTCCTTACAGCCTTGGCCCAAACATGGGCAAAAGTGCTGAATTCTAGATGTGAGGTGAGAGTGACTGCCCTTGACATCAAGGCAGCATTTGACCAAGTGTGGCATCAAAGAGCCCTAGTAAAACTGAAGTCAATGGGAATCAGGGGGAAAACTCTCCACTGGCTGGAGTCATACCTAGCACAAAGGAAGATGGTTGTGCTGGTTGGAGGTCAATCATCACAGCCCCAGGACATCACTGCAGGAGTTCCTCAGGGCAATGTTCAAGGCCCAATCATCTTCAGCTGCTTCAGCAATGACCTTCCCTCCATCATAAGGTCAGAGGTGAGGATGTTTGCTGATTACTGCACAGTGTTCAGTGCCATTCGCAACTCCTCAGATAATGAAGCAGTCCATGCCCGCATGCAGCAAGACCTGGACGATATTCAGGCTTGGACTTATAAATGGCAGGTAACATTCGCACAAGTGCCAGGCAATGACTATCTCCAACAAGCGAGCATCTAACCATCGCCCCATGACATTCAATGCATTACCATCACCGAATCCCCCACCATCAATATCCTGGGGGTCACCATTGACCAGGAACTTAACTGGACCAGTCACATAAAAACTGTGGCAACAAGTGCAGCTCAGAGGCTGGGTATTCTGCGGTGAGTGTCTCACCTCCTGACTCCCTGTTGTGTCTGTGTGTAATAAGACACAGACTGCAGGAGAACCGGTACAACAGGTGTTTACTCAACATGGCTCACAGTGGAACTGACTGTACAGATTACTACTCAGTGCTATATACAGGTGTGGTCACTGCCGGTACTACAGTATACATGAGCTGTAAAAAGTAGTTCCCCCCTTAATGGTATATACATTACAATTCCTCCCCTTTTAGATTAACAGTACCATAACACTCATTTAACAATTAAATATCAAACTAATTACAATTAACACTTCTAACATGCAACATTAGCTGAAAATAGTCTATTTATATATTCAGTCTTTGGGGAGGCTTCCTGATCCTTTCTGCATAGCGCCTTTCCCGAGTGTCTTGCTCTTGGTGCGGAGGCGATTCTGGCCCCCTGTCGTCGGTTGGTTCATCAGCTTCCGATGCTACTGTTTCTGGGGTAGATGCGACCTGTACGTCGGGTTCATCACCAGGTACGTATGGGCGAGGCATGGGGTTGACTTGTTCCTGTGACTCTAGGATCTGGTCAGCATGGCGTCTCACGATGCTCTCCCCAACGTCCACTGTGTACATTAGTGGGCCCTGCCGTGTGCATATCGTTCCTGGCTGCCATTTTTCTGTTCGGTAGTCGCGGGCCAAGACTGGTTGCCCTACATTGAAGCTCCTTGTTGGCTTCTCATGGATGTGCTGGAATTGCTTACTTTCAACATCTCTTCGTACGTTTGGTCTGAGCAAATCCAGGCGAGATCTTAACCTTCGGTTAAAGAACATCATGGCTGGGGCCTGGTTGGTGACTGCATGTGTCACATTCCGGTAGGCGAACAGGAAATTGTCCACCTTGTGCTGCAGCGGAATGTTGTCATTGTACATAGCCTTTATTGCCTTCTTAAAGGTTTGTACGAACCTCTCAGCTAATCCATTTGTGGCTGGATGATACGGGGCGGATGTGTAATGCCTTACCCCATTCTTTTTCAAGAACCCCCGGAACTCTTCGGGCACAAACTGTGGTCTGTTGTCGGAGCAAATCTGTTCTGGCAAGCCATTCCTGGCAAAAATGGTCCGTAGGACTGCAATAGTTTTCTCCGTGGTGGTGGAGGACATTTTGATGACCTCAGGCCATTTCGAGTGCGCATCCATGGCTATTAAAAACATTGAGTCCATGAATGGACCAGCAAAATCAATATGCACCCGTTGCCATGGAGATGAGGGCCACTCCCATGGGTGTAGAGGGGCCTGTGGTGGTGCATTTTGGACTTTCTGGCATCCTGACCAGCTCTTTGTCAGGTCCTCGATTTGTTTATCGATTCCCGGCCACCACACATAAGCCCTGGCAAGGCTTTTCATTTTTATCCCTCCCAGATGACCCTCATGAAGCTCATTGAGCACTCTAGCCCTTAACTTGGGTGGAATTACCACTCGGGACCCACACATCAAGGTCCCCCAGCACACTGACAGCTGTTCTCTCCTTGTCGAGAATGCTGGCAAGAGTGAGTCGCCATGTGCTGGCCATCCCTTCACCATCAAATCATATACCCGAGACAGTGTCGGGTCATTTCGGGTTTCCTTTTCGATACAAGCGTTAGTTACTGGTAGGTATTCAACTGTAGTCGAATGGAATATTTCGACAGGATCCACTGCTGGTGCTTCCTCCGCAGTAGGCAGTGGCAGGCGTGATAGCCCATCAACATTTCCATGCTGTTTCGTGCCCTTATATTCAATCTCATAGTGGTGCGCCCCTAGAAAAAGCGACCATCTTTGTAGTCGTTGCGCAGTCATCACCGGAACGCCCTTCTTCGGATTAAAAATGGAGACAAGAGGCTGGTGATCAGTCAGCAAGGTGAATTTCTGCCCGTGCAGATAGTGATTGAACTTTTTCACTCCCCACACTAGGCTGAGGGCCTCCCTGTCAATCTGGGCGTAGTTACGCTCGGCTGAGGTTAGTGATCGTGGTGCAAAGGCTATTGGCCTCTCTGAGCCGTCCGAGAATTTGTGCGACAGCACCGCTCCAATGCCGTAGGGTGACGCATCACATGTCAACCGAATTGGTAATGCTGGGTTGTAATGGGCCAATACCCCTTTCGATGTGATTAATGCTTTGCTCTTCTGGAAAGCTCGTTTACATTCGTCACTCCACTTCCATGGCACCCCAGTTTGCAGTAAGGTGTTCAGTGGGTGTAGTATTGTAGACAAATTTGGCAAGAACTTATGGTAGTAGTTTACCAGCCCGAGGAACGACTTCAGTTGTGACACATTTTCCGGTGCTGGAGCCTTGACTACTGCCTCAATCTTTTCTGGGGACTTATGTAACCCCTCTTTATCGATAACGTGGCCACAATACGAGATCTGTTTTCTAAAAAACTCGCATTTGGGGCGGTTAGCTCGGAGCACATATTCCTGCAATCTAGTGAGCACCTGCTCCAGGTTGGCAAGGTGATCACTGTCATTTTCGCCCGTGACCAGGATGTCGTCCAAATAACACTGGGTCCCTGGGATCCCTTGCAGGACTTGTTCCGTTGCCTTCTGCCAAATAGCCGGAGCTGATGCTACCCCAAATACCAGCCGGTTGTATTGGTAGAGACCTTTATGGGTGTTGATTGTGAGGTTTTTTTTTTGATGCTTCTTCTACCTCCATTTGCAGATACGCCTGGGCCAGATCAATCTTAGTGAAGCGTTTCCCTCCAGATAGCGAGGCGAAAATATCTTCAATCCGCGGAAGTGGATATTGTACGGTGTGAAGGACCGTGTTCACTGTTACCTTAAAGTCCCCACAGACGCGAACCTTCCTTGGTTCCCCAGGCGTGCTGCTCAACGACTTTTTCATCACAGGGACGATGGGTGTAGCCCACTCGCTCCAGTCTACCTTGGACAGTACTCCTGAACGTTCCAAACTCTCCAGCTCTGCTTCGACAGCTGGGCGGATCGCATAAGGTATCGGTCTGGCCTTAAAAAATTTTGGACTTGCGTTTTCTTCAATTTTAATCGTCGCTGTCATGCCTTTTAGTGTTCCGAGTCCTTGCTGGAACACTTCTTTCGCATCAGTTAGGATCTTTGACAGTCGTCCAGGTGTGACGTCGTCATCCTTTTTGTCAGCCACAGTCAGTGCCTGTATGGAATGCCAATCCAGTTGTATTTTCCGGATCCATTCACGTCCCAGTAATGGTGGTCCTCCATCTTGCAATACATACAGGTCTAGTTTTGGTGTTTCCTTACCATTATATATAACGGTCACCCTTATTTTTCCTTTGGGGTAGACTTTTTGCCCTGTGTACGTCTTCAAAATAATTTTTGTGTCTCTCAAGGGTATGTGTGAGAATAGCCGCTCGTAGTCCCGTCGGTTTATGACTGTTAGGGCTGATCCTGTGTCCAACTCCATCTTTACCTGGACTCCTGCTATCTTGTGAGTGACCCAAATGGTTCGGTGATCCTCTGTCGTGATCACATTATGTAGTTTCAGACAACTCAGTTCCCTGCTTTCGGAGTCGTTATCACTCTTTTGTTCATCTGAACTATTCTCCGTCATCTTATGTACCTTCTTGTACTTTCCTTTGGTAGGTTTCTTATTGCTGGTTTTCTTTCCCAACCTGCAGACTCGTGCTATGTGTCCTACTTTTCCACACTGTCTGCACACTTTGTCTTTGAACCAGCAATCATTCTGGTTGTGTGTTGTTCTGCCGCAGCGATTGCATTTCTCTGTTCCATATGACATTTCGTTTGTGCCATATTCTTGCGGTCTCTGTTGTATCTCTGCAGCGCCCCGTGCTGCTGCTTCATATGATACCGCAATGCTGAAAGCCTTTTTCAGCGTAAGGTCCTTTTCAGATAAAAGCCGTTTCTGGGTTCCTTCACTTTGAAGCCCACACACAAACTTGTCCCTTAAGGTATCTGCCAGTCCCGCTCCAAACTGGCAGTGTTTCGATAGTTTGCGCAGTTCTGTTAAATAATCAGCATTGCTTTCATCCTTATGCTGGTTCCGTTTGTGAAACTGGAATCTTTCTGCTATCAGCAGCGGTGTGGGGTTTAAATGTCCCTGTAGTATCGTTACTATGTCTTCAAAACTCTTTTCCATTGGATTCGTTGGGGTTACTAGATTTCGTAATAAACCATACGTCTTTGCACCCATTAAATTTAACAATACCGACGCTTTCTTGTCATCTGACACCTCATTTGCCTTGCAGTACACCTCTATTCATTCGACATATGTAGTCCAAACTTCGACTTCATTGTCAAATGCGGTGATACTGCCACTCTTCGGCATTTTGGGTGTGGTTTAAAATGGCATCTCCCAATGGCTTAAAATGGCATCTCCCGCGCTTTCCTTCCTCCCCCGCTGCTGCCAACGTCGCTCCCGGCGGTTCTCATGGCAATGGCGGCGCCCTGTAGGTTCCGCGCGCTTCTCCTGCGCTGCTGCCAATGCTGCTCTCGGCGGTCCTCGTGGCAATGGCGGCGCCTTGCGGGTTTCTGCGCGTCTCTCTCTCCCTCTCTTCGACGCTGCTCAGCCCCTGAACACCGGCTGCGCCCTGTGCGCTCTGCCCTCTCTCGCTCTCCCCCGTCGACGCTGCTCGGCCCTTTGCTGTGCCGCTCGGTCGGGCTCTAGCCCGCCGCTGTCCGGGAAGGGTCTGCGCACTACCTGTTGCCAGCCCGTTTCGCTGGACCACCTCGACTGGAAAGCCAAGCCTGGCTCTCGACAGCCTCCCCCGCAATTCTCGAGTCTCTGCTGGATGACTGGGCGGTTGCCCGTGGTCGACGCCCGAGTCTCTGGCCTTGACCTCCAATCCACTGATCTCCAGGAACGAATCCCCAGGAGGTGATGCAGAGTTGCAGGTAGGTTTGAACTTGTCTTGTCGCCAATGTTGTGTCTGTGTATAATAAGACACAGACTGCAGGAGAAACGGTACAACAGGTGTTTACTCAACGTGGCTCACAGTGGAACTGACTGTACAGATTACTACTCAGTGCTATATACAGGTGTGGTCACTGCCGGTACTACTGTATACATGAGCTGTAAAAAGTAGTTCCCCCCTTAAAGGTATATACATTACACTCCCCAAAGCCTTTCCACCATCTACAAGGCACAAATCAGGAGTGTGATGGAATACTCTCCACTTGCCTGGATGAGTGCAGCTCCAACAACACTCAAGAAGTTCGACACCATCCAAGACAAAGCTTGATTGGCACCCCATCTACCACCTTAAAATTCACTCCCTCCACCACCAGCATACCATGGCTGTAATGTGTACCATCTACAAGATGCACTGCAGCAACTCACCAAGGCTTCTTCGGCAGCACCTCCCAAACCTGCGACCTCTACTACCTAGAAGGACAAGGGCAGCAGGCCATGGGAACACCACCACCTCCAAGTTCCCCTCCAAGTCACACACCATCCTGACTTAGAAGTATATCGCCGTTCCTTCATCGTCGCTGGGTCAAAATCCTGGAACTCCCTCCCTAACTATGGGAGTACCTTCACCACATGGACTGCAGCGATTCAAGAAGGTGGCTCACCACCACCTTCTCTAGGGATGGGCAATAAATGCTGGCCTTGCCAGCGACGTCCACATCTCATGAACGAATTTAAAAAAAACTAAAACAGATATCTGGTCATTATCACATTGCTGTTTGTGGGAGCTTGCTGTGCACAAATTGACTTCTGCGTTTCCCACGTTACAACAGTGACTACATTTCAAAAAAGTGCTTAATTGGCTGTAAAGTGCTTTGGGACATCCTGAGGTCATGAAAGGCACGATATAAATGTAAGTCTTTCTTTTACCTTCTCCATGTACTTTATAAAAATAATGCTGCAGGAGCCATTGGGTACTTGAGCTTTAAAATGCTCCGATTGCAATGTATAATTTTTATTTTACTAAAACTGACTAATTTCTAATATCTGGTTAATTGATGTGTGATAATTTAATCAGTTTCTTATAAATTACCATTCATAGTTTTGTGAACCTGTCAGTGTTAAAGTTAAAAAGTGGACTGAGGTAACATGCAGTAGATTACTAAGACATGGTCAGAAAATTAATGGAAGGATAATTATAGCTATAAAATGTTTACCATCAAATCATTATTTTATTATTATATATATTTTTCTCTTGAAAGCTTAGGAATTCATAATGAGATGCATTGTACCTTTCGAGTGACATTGGACTGCCTTCATTCATCATCTTTATTGGATACGACAGCTATCCGGGCCGGATAATGCCCAACCAAAGTACTTTCTGACCAGGTCATGCTCTTCTTCTGTTATTGATCTCCGACTGAGCTTCTGGCTCCTCCAGTCATTTTCTTTCATTTATAATAATATTCAATGCTTGTCAAGGATTGCACTGGTCTTTTAAGCTTAAGTTTTTTTTGGAACAATTACATAGGATTACATCGGATATACAGCACAGAAGCAGGCCGTTCGACCCAACCAGTCCATGTCGGTGTTTATGCTCCACTCGAGCCTCCTCCCGTCTTTCCACATCTAACTCTATCAGAATAACCCTCTATTCCCTTCTCCCTCATATGCTTATCTAGCCTCCCCTTAAATGCATCTATACTATTTGCTTCAACCACTCCCTGTGGTAGCGAGTTCTACATTCTCACCACTCTTTGGGTAAAGAAGTTTCTTCTGAATTACCTATTTGATTTCTTCGTGACTATCTTATATTGATGGCCTCTAGTTTTGCTCTTCCCCACAAGCGGAAACACTCTCTCTGTGTCTACTCTATCAAAACCTTTCAGAATTTCACAGACCTTTAATTAGGTCACCCCTCAGTTTACTCTTTTCAAGAGAACAGAGACCCAGCCTGTTCATTTTTTCCTGATAGGTATAACCTCGCATTTCTGGTATCATCCTTGTAAATCTTTTTTGCACCCTCTCCAGTGCCGCTATATCCTTTTTATAATATGGCGACCAGAATTGCACGCAGTACTCCAAGTGTGGTCTAACCAAGGTTTGATACAAGTTTAGCATAACTTCCCCACTTTTCAATTCTATCCCTCTAGAAATAAACCCTAGTTGCTTGATTTGCTTTTTTATTGCCTTATTAACCTGGGTTGCTACTTTTAATGATTTGTGTATTTGTACTCCGAGATCCCTTTGCTCTTCTACCCCATTTAGATTCTTATTTTCCAAGTAATATGTGACCTCCTTATTTTTCTTACCAAAATGTAATACCTCACATTTATCTGTGTTGAAATTCATTTGCCAATTAAATGCCAATTCTGCAAGTTTATTAATGTCTTCTTGAGCTAATTAAGGCAAGGGATGATAGTGCTGGCGAGTGGGGACATTTCCACTTTTGACACCAAGCTCTGGTATAGTGTAGAAAGGGGTTAGCTGCAGGCGCAGTATTTGATAGCTTTTATTAAAGGAAAGTTAAAATGAATGACAGAATGTAAAAATGTTTACTCAGAGTAAAAATGAGAAGATTGCCGATGTATGTGCAATAGCCCTGAAACTCCACTCGCAACATGGAATCTCGCTTAATGGAAGTGCAGATCAAAGATCCAGCAGGGAGGTCAGTGTACCAATTCTCTATCCTCCTAATTTTCCAGCCATTATTGTTTAAGCGATTTTATTGGTTCATTTTGTGGCACTCACAGGTTTCTGATTTGGTAACATTGGGAGAATAAAATTGAGCAATTTCTTTGATTTTGTGGGTTGCTGGTTTGTGATTCTCGCCTCTCTACTGATTTGTATTTCCTACTTGTTTATATTTGAGGGAATCATCATGGTTCACTTACCAGGTTATCACTATTTGAGCCAATTTGTGTGGACACTTTGTACGTGTGATGCTTTGAGTTGTGTCGGACAAGACTTTTAATGACGTAGTTAACAGAGTTTGGTAAAATCAGTTGTATGAGAACACAATATCAGTCATCCTGTCATGTCATTGCTCCAGTTGCTGTACCCTGCCCAATAACACCACTCATCTGAATCATCAGTTTAAAAAAGGCTAATCTGTTATCTAATGTCCACATCCGATGCCTTGTGTGGTGATATACTACAACTTTATAAGTCCTATTGTATAATGTACACAACTATACACCACTGCATTGAAAGTGATATTACGGTCTTTGAATATTACCATCAATGGCCTAGAAATTCGTGAATGCCACAAAAGCTGCCGGTGCCACTGCGAGTGTGTGTTAACAGCCTCCGAAAATGGTGGCGTGGCAGGACTGAGAAATTGGCGCTGGGGACATTATCCCAGTGCTAAACTCACTGAGCAACGCCGTCCTGGTGGCGTTCGTTCCGGCAGGAGGCCCCAATGTAGTGTGGCCGTAGCATCATTGCAGGTAGAACAGCCTGCTCTGAAAGCGGGGCTGTCATTTCAAAAAGCATTGTCGGTCTCTTAAAGGGGCAATGCCTTCTGGAATGAAAAAATTAAAATCATGTAAAAATAGGCAGCTTTTAGCCCTTACAGCTTAACTTCCTTCTGAAAAACAATTAACATTAAAAAGAATTCCCAAATGGCAGTCTTCAGCTCTTACAGCTGAATTCACTGCCGCACGTAAAAAAAATGGGAAAAGTGCTTCAGCACTAACACAAATGGCTCAGCAAGCCAGGGAAGAGGCACCCAGGGTCTCGCATGCAGCACTTCAGCTTTGTGCAGGGGGTCAACACTGCAAGAGAGGTCATCTACCCACAGGGGGACCAGGAGACCCTCCAGAAAGAACAATGTGGGACCACATCATCGAGGCCATCACTGCCAGCAGTGTCACCCCTGCGACCTGACTCCAGTGCCAAAAGAAGCTTCATGACCTCAGATCAAGGTCAAGGTCAGTGAATGTATCTTCAAAATCCATCTCCTACCAACTACACCACTAGCCTCATACACTGCTCAATGCACGACTCCCCCCTCCCCCCCCAATCACTCACCTACCAACAATCTGTACCAAACACGAGGCATACCTCCCAATCCTAGCTTCACCTCACCCCCTTGGAGGAGACGGTGCAGTCCATTCTTGGCAGGGCCATGGCTGAGCCCTTGGCCAGCGGCAGGGCTGAAAGGATACAAGATGCTGGTATCTTCATATGTTATATTCCTTCTCGCATGCACCTCTTGTTTTCCCGCTCTCCCCTCACCTTCCTCATTTCATATACCCAAGAAATATAGCCTGTCCAGCCAGTGGTGACCAAGAAGAGGGAGAGGAGAAAGAAAGACTTGCATTTATATAGCACCTTTTACAACCACCAGACATCTCAAAGCACTTTACAGCCAATGGAGTACTTTTGAAGTGGATTCACTGTTGTAATGTAGGAAACACAGCAGCCAATTTGCAGACAGCAAGGTCCCACAAACAGCAATGTGATAATGACCAGATAATCTGTTTTTGTTATACTGGTTGAGGGACAAATATTGACACCAGGGCTAACTCCCCTGCACTTCTTTGAAATAGTGCCATGGGATCTTTTACATCTACCTGAGAGAGTAGACAGGGCCTCGGTTTAACGTCTCATCAGAAACATGGCACCTCCAACAGTGCAGCACTACTTCAGCGTCAGCCTAGCTTTATGTGTTTCAGTCCCTGGAGTGGGACTTGAACCCACATTCATCCTAACTCAGAGGTGAGTGTGCTACCCACTGAGCCACAGCTGACACTGAGAGTGAAGAAGAACAAGAAGAAGAAGATAGATTTGACACTCCCAGCCACCGGCTCCTCGAGCTCACCCTGCAAGGCCATTTGCAGTGTCCCCCACTGAAAGTCAGCAGCTGTCCACCAGCCATGCTGCAGCCACTGGGGTAGCACTTCGTGACATCAGTAGGATAGGCAACGACACACACAAGATAGTCACTAAGGGAATGCATAAGGGTGGTTAGTTGATTTATTGATATTGTGGCAGAGCCACCAAAGGACTCAGAGCGGTTGTACATAATTCCTTTAACAGCAATGTAGTTACTGTCTGTGCCTGTACCTTTAATTACACTGTTTGACTGTACAATGCCAGTTACCTTTACAGCACGTGATGACGTCATGACGTCACTCTCCTGATCAGGGGATCAGTCCTCGTGGAGTCCTCAGAGAGAATAGACCTGTTATTGATGTATCCTAACAGTTTCCAGTTTAAACTCGTTTGTTATCATTAAAGTTCATTAATTTAATTATCTGAGTCGAACTCAGTCTTTAGATAGGAACCTCCATTCCTACAATATCATATTGGATGGATAGATGTATAAAGTTGGATTAGAAAGTTTGCTTTGCCAGAGAAGGTGGCCGCCATTTTGCGCCAGGACAGCAGCGCAAACGGGTGGCGGTAAGTGGCCCAATTTCTAGGCCAATAATTCAAAACAGAATTGAGCATATTTTAAGTGGTTAGAACTGGTATGAAGCTTTGGATGATTCCTACCATATAGATATTCCTTAATAACATAGTTTTTTTAAAGTAGTACAAAAGAACATCTTTCAGCATTTTTTATTGTATCTGGAGGATTTTTTGTTGTTGATTTGTATAGCAGCAGATAAGAATGGGAGTTTTGAATTCTTCCAACTAAAACAAGATCGACCTTTATTATGCCAGAGGTGAAGACAGTGAGTTAGAACTTCACTATCTAAAACTAGTTCACCACCACCTTCTCAAGGGCAATTGGGGATGGGCAATAAATGCTGGCCTTGCCAGCGACGCTCACATCCCAGGAACGAATAAAAAAAAAAGTTGCCATAGAATAGGGAAAATATGATTGGTGTTGTTTTAAACAATCTTCTGTTGTTCAGTTGAGTCGTAAAGAATTCAGTCTTATGGTTATAATCACTTTATTTTTTCTACTTTAACATAAAAAATGATTTAAAAGCGGAGTATAATTTCTTCAGAGTATAACATAGTTTACAAGTGGAGTTTTTTCAGCAGTTCTGAGTGTAGGCATGCGCTCAAGTCTTGTACGTTTCTCTCTCTTTCGAAACCTAACACAAAAGCTTCTTTTTTTATACACTGATTTCTTTATCAAACTGGAAGCGGCCTTGCCTTATTTGGTAGTCTCCGGTCAATGCACTGTTCTTCAGCAGATTCTTATGCACACAAGTTTACATTTCTTGTACATCAACATCCTTTTGCATAGGTTACAATCGTATGTGAGTGGTGAGGACCTAGAACTCGCTGCTGACAGAAGTGGTGGAAGCGGACACACTCAATGTTTTCAAGGGGAGACTGGATAGGCACTTGAGGGAAATAAACTTGCAGGGCTACGGGGATAGAGCGAGGGAATGGGACTGACTGGATTGCTCTACAGAGAGCTGGCATGCACTCGATGAGCCGAATAGCCACCTTCTGTGCCGTTATGAATCTATGACTCTATGTAGTGGGATGTTTATAGTATGGCACTACTATAAACAATCCAAGGCCTTACTTCAATCTTAAACATGGGCTGTTGCTAGGGTGATCTGTATTCTCTCTCTCTCTTTCTCTCTTCAATGATGCCAATCACCTTTTTTGCTCTATATTGAATGAACCAAACATGAACACCTTTCAGAAGCCAAATTAGCCGAGTTCCACGTGCCAACAATTGGTGTCTAATAAACTGTTGCAGATTATTGGTCCTTTACTAATATCATGGCCGCACACAATCACAAGTTATTGGTTACTGATGTATTTCATACCAATTTATGCAAGAAAGGCATAAATCTATTTGTTCCCTTGCAAAATCTAATGATTTTCAGTTCAAAATAAAGAATGTGAATACACCTAGCAAGTTCATATCCTTTTACAATGTGCTTCAAATTTCTTAGTGAAACTTGCGCCAGTAGAAAATGGTCCCATTTACCTTATCATCCAATTACATAGAAATACATCAAAATTACAGCTCAGAAACAGGCCATTCAGCCCAACCAGTCCATGTCAGTGTTTACCCACCGCATGAACAAATAGCCCTAATCGCATTTACCCACCCTGTTCCCATGCCTCTTTTATTCCCTTTTCCTTCATCCACCTTCAGCCATTCTGTTTCCAATGGCTGAGGGGTCGAGAACCAGAGGGCACAGATTTAAGGTGATTGTCAAAAGAACCAGAGGTGATATGAGGAAAAACTTTTTTATGCAGCGAGTGGTTAGGATTTGGAATGCACTGCCTGATAGGGTGGTGGATACTGTTGAATCTGTGTGTTAATGGAGACACGGAATGCAGGAGTTGATTTAACAAGTGTTTACTGAACAAAGTCTGGAGGTGAACTAACTATACAAGACGCTATACAGGCTTATATACCCGAGTGGTCACTACCGGTACTACAGTACACAGGGGCTTCAAAAAAACATAGTTCCTCTTAAAGGTACATACACTACAATTCCTTCCCTTTTAGATAAATAGTACATAACATTTTAAGTAATCATTAAATAACATTTTTACAGGAACTATAATCTACACATTTGCTGAAGTTAATCAATTACAAATTCAGTCTCTCTGGAGGCTTCCTGACTCGGTCCGGATAACGCCTCGGTGGTGTAGTAGGTTTCGGTGGTGTAGTAGGTTCTTTTGGCAAGGTCAATTCGGTTTGAATGCCAGTGTCAGGTTCATCTGGTTCCAGTATCACCGGATCGGAGGTAGATACTATGGGTATCTCTGCTTCATCACTAGGCGTATAGAGTTGTGGTGTAGGTTGTCCCTTTTCGGATGACTCTATGATCTGGTCAGCATGGCGCCTTATTATGCTTTCTCCAATGTCCACGGTATACATCAGCGGTCCTAGTCGTGTGCAAATAGTTCCAGGCTGCCATTTTTCGGTACGGTAGTCCCGGGCCAAAACTTGTTGACCTATCTGGAAGGTTCTAGTTGGCCTTTCATTCATGCTTTGAAATTGCCGGTTCTCTACGTCCCTTCTGATGTTTGGCTTGATCAAATCCAGCTGGCATCTTAGTCTTCTATTGAAAAACATCATGGCGGGGGTTTGGTTTGTAACCACATGTGTTGCATTCCTGTACGCAAACAAGAAGTTATCTACCTTATGTTGTAGATTTATGTCTTCATTACCCATGGCCTTTATGGCCTTCTTGAAGGTCTGGACAAACCTTTCAGCTAATCCATTGGTGGCGGGATGGTACGGGGCGGACGTGTAGTGCTTAACCCCATTGCTTTTTAAGAACTTCCTGAATTCTTCGGATACAAATTGCGGTCCATTATCAGAACAGATCTGTTCAGGCAGCCCATTCCTGGCGAATATGGTCCTTAATACTGTGATGGTTTTTTCCGTGGTGGCGGAGGACATCTTTATTACCTCCGGCCACTTGGAGTGTGCATCCACCGCGATTAAGAACATTGAGTCCATAAATGGACCAGCAAAGTCGATATGTACCCTTTGCCATGGAGATGAGGGCCACTCCCATGGATGTAGAGGGGCTTGTGGTGGGGCGTTTTGGACCTTCTGGCATCCTAGACAGCTTTTGGTCATTTCTTCGATGTCTCCATCGATACCTGGCCACCACACAAACGCTCTGGCTAAGTTCTTCATTTTCACTCCACCCAGATGCCCCTCGTGAAGCTCCTTTAGCACTTTATCCTGGAGTTTGGGTGGAATCACCACTCTGGATCCACACATCAAGGTTCCTCGGCACACTGACAGCTGTTCTCTTCTTTGCGAGAATGCTGGCAACAGTGGTTCGCCATGTGCTGGCCATCCCTTCACCGTTAAATCGTAGACTCGTGAGAGAGTCGGGTCATTTCTCGTTTCCTTTTCAATGGTAGAATTTGTCACTGGTAGACAGTCCACTATGGTAGAGTGGAACATCTCCACTGGGTCCACTGTAGGCGCCTCTTCTACCATTGGCAACGGTAGGCGCGATAACCCGTCAGCATTCCCATGCTGTTTTGTTCCTTTGTATTCTATGTCATATTGGTGTGCCCCTAGGAAAAGGGACCACCTCTGTAGCCTTTGCGCTGTCATAATGGGAACGCCCTTTTTAGGGTTGAATATGGAGACGAGGGGTTGATGGTCAGTCAACAAGGTAAATTTTTGTCCGTGAGGTAATGGTTGAATTTCTTCACCCCCCACACCAGGCTGAGTGCCTCCCTGTCAATCTGGGCATAGTTACACTCAGCTGAGTTCAATGAGCGTGACGCAAAAGCTATCGCCCGCTCCGAGCCATCAGGGAATCTATGCGATAATACCGCTCCCACGCCGTAAGGGGATGCATCGCATGCCAGTCTGATTGGCAGTGATGGGTTGTAATGAGCCAACACTTCCTTGGACGTGATGAAGCCTTTGCATTTATGGAAGGCACGTTTACAGTCTTCGCTCTATTTCCAAATTACTCCCGTTTGTAGCAGTGCGTTAAGATGGTGCAGAACCGTTGACAAGTTTGGTAAAAATGTATGATAGTAATTTATTAATCCCAAGAACAACCTTAATTGTGAGACATTTTCAGGCGCGGGGGCTTTTACGACCGCTTCAATTTTTTTCAGGTGACTTATGCAACCCTTCTTCGTTAATGACATTGCCACAATATGATATTTGTTTCTGGAAAAATTCGCACTTGGGGCGATTTGCTCGTAGGCCCCGTTCTCTCAGCCTCGTGAGCACCTGCTCCAAATTGGCAAGGTGCTCGTTGTCGTTTTCTCCTGTTACAAGGATGTCGTCTAGGTAGCATTGAGTCCCCGGAATCCCTTGCAGGACTTGCTCCATAGCTCTTTGCCAGATAGCTGGAGCTGATGCTACTCCGAAAACCAGTCGATTGTACTGGTGTGTTTATCGTGAGATACTTTTTAGAGGCCTCCTCAACCTCCATCTGTAGATATGCCTGTGCCAAGTCAATTTTGGTGAAACGTTTCCCTCCGGATAGTGAGGCGAAAATATCTTCTATCCTCGGAAGAGGATGCTGTACCGTGTGAAGAACCGGGTTTACAGTCACCTTGAAGTCCCCACAGATGTGAATTTTTCTCTGTTCTTCAGATTTATCATTATTCAACGTTTTCTTCATGACCGGGACGATGGGTGTTGCCCACTCGCTCCAATCTACCTTGGATAACATGCCTGCTTTTTCGAAATTCTCCAGCTCTGCCTCGACTGCTGGACGAATTGCGTATGGCACCGGCCTTGCCTTAAAAAACTTGGGAATTGCCGCATCTTCCACTTTTATTTTATTTTTTTAATCCCTCTAACACTAAGGGTCAATTTATCATAGCCAATCATCCTAACCCGCACATCTTTGGACTGTGGGAGGAAACCGGAGCACCCGGAGGAAACCCACGCAAAGAATGTGCAAACTCCACACAGACAGTCACCCGAGGCTGGATTCGAACCCGGATCCCTGGCGCTGTGAGGCAACAGTGCTAACCACTATGCCACCGTGCCGCCTTTTATTGAGGCGGTGGCGCCTTTCAGGGTTCCTAGTTCCTGTTGAAACACTTCTTTGGCGTTAGCCAAGATTTCTTTTAATCGTCCAGGTATGACGTCATCATCATTTTTTTTCTTACTGGTCACCGTCAGTGCCTGAATGGAGTGCCAGTCTAAACGTATCTTTCTGATCCATTCACGTCCCAACAACGGTGGACCACCATCTTGCAGAACGTATAAATACAACTTCTGTATTTCCTTGCCGTTGTATACAACAGGCACCCTTATTTTCCCTCTGGGGTATACTTTCTGCCCCGTATATGTCTTCAAGATAATGGATGTGTCTTTCAAAGGTATATGCGGAAATAGCCGCTCGTAATCCCGTCGACTTATGACGGTCAGAGCTGATCCTGTATCTAGCTCCATTTTAACTGGGGACCCCGCTATCGTGAGGGTAACCCAAATGGTCTGGTAATCTTCTTTGGCAATTACATTATGTAATTTGAGACAGCTTAGTCTCTTGTTTCCGGAGTCGCTATCGCTCTTCTGGTCTTCAGAGCTACTGTCCGTCATCATTTGTACCTTTCTGTACTTTTCCTTATTGACCTTTTTACTGTCAGCGGATTTTTTTCCAGATCTGCATACACGTGCAATGTGTCCCATCTTTCCGCATTGCCTGCGTGCTTTGTCCTTGAACCAGCAGTCCCTCTGGTCATGGGTGGATCTGCTGCAGCGATAACATCTCTCAAAACCCCATGTCATTTCATGGGTGCCGAAGTCCTGTGGCTTTTGCTGTATCTCTGCAGCTCCTCTTGCTGCTGCTTCGTATGATACAGCCACACTGAAAGCCTTGTCCAGTGTCAAATCTTTCTCAGAAAGTAGTCTTTTCTGTGTTCCTTCACTTAGGAGACGGCAGACGAATTTGTCTCGTAGAGAATCTGCCAGTCCTGCCCCGAATTGGCAGTGCTTTGACAGCTTTCGTAATTCGGTGAGGTAATCAGCGTTACTTTCATTCTTGTGCTGATTCCTCCTGAAGAATTTGAATCGTTCCGCTATCAGCAGCGGTGTTGGGTTTAAGTGCTCCTGTAGGGTGTCCACAATCTCCTTAAAATTCTTGTCCATCGGTTTGGCTGCAGTGATCAAGTTTCGTAACAGCCCGTATGTCCTTGCGCCCATCAGATTGAGAAGTACCGATGCCTTTTTATCATCCGCTACTTCATTCGCCTTGTAATATACCTCCACCCTTTCCACATATGTGGTCCAATCCTCTATATCACTATCGAAAGCAGTAATATTGCCAGTCTTAGGCATCCTGAAAATCAAAAATGGCGCCTCCCGCGCTTTTCCTTCTTCCCTGCCGAGTCAAGATGGCGCCTCCCGCGCTTTCCCACCGCTGCCGCTGCTGCCAACGCTGTTCTCCGTGGTTCCCGTTGTGACCTGCAGCTTTTCGCAGTATTTCTATTTTTTAATTTTTTTATTTGCACATATATTTTAAACAGTTTCTCCGTCACTTGGAGAATCGTTCCCGTCGGACCCTCTGGGACTTTCCCCTCCCTCTGCTCGGTCCGAACGCCGACCTGCTTTGCAGCGCCGGCCGTCTCCTGAGTGCTCCACCCTCTGACTCTGTTTGCTTCTGCTTTCCGACTCGCTGCCCAACCCCGCTGCAGAGCCCCAGCCCGCCACCCAGGAAGGATCAGTGCACTACCTGCCACCAGCCTGCTTAGCTGGTGAAACCACAGTTTTTTATTGTTGTTTTTTTCTTCTACCTTCGTCTGAGGAATCGATCCCCTTGAGGTGCTGCCGAATTGCAGGTAAGTTCGTTTCTAACTCGTCGCCACTGTTGAATCCGTGTGTTAATGGAGACACGGAATGCAGGAGTTGATTTAACAAGTGTTTACTGAACAAAGTCTGGAGGTGAACTAACTATACAAGACGCTATACAGGCTTACATACCCGAGTGGCCACTACCGGTACTACAGTACACAGGGGCTTCAAAAAAACATAGTTCCTCTTAAAGGTACATACACTACAGATACAGATTCAATAGTAGCTTTCAAAAGGGAATTGGATAAATACTTGAAGGAGAAAAAATTGCAGGGATATGGGGAAAGAGTGGGGGAGTGGGACTAACTGGATTGCTCTTAAAAGAGACTCGATGGGCCAAATGGCTGTACTATTCTATGATTCCATTCAATTTAATCTTGAAAGTTGACATTTCCTCCAATTAAACATTGGAAAGACTAAAGCCATTGTCTTCAGTCCCCTTCATAAATGCCGTTCCCTAGCCGCTGATTCCATCCCTCTCCCTGGTCACTGTCTCAGACTGAACCAGACTGTTCGCAACCTTGGTGTCCTACTTGACCCTAAGCGGAGCTTCCAACCTCATATCTGCTCCAACACCAAGACTGCCTACTTAAACTTCCATAATGTCGCCCGTCTCCGCCCCTGCCTTAACCCATCTGTTGCTGAACCCCTTATCCATGCTTTTGTTACCTCCAGACTCGACTATTCTAATTCTCTCCAGACCAGCCTTCCTTCTTCCACCCTCCGTAAACTTCAGCTCATCCAAACGCTTAACTCCCCTTCAAAATAGATTGTCTGCTATGTAGGATAGATGGGCATCTATTGAGGAGAAACACGGGAGATTCATGGAAGTCCTTGTTATGAGGACTGACAGAACAGAGATGGATCCTCATGGCCCCCCTGATTTGAAGGGATAATTACTAGTCCTAGCCCTTTTCGGGCTACCCCAGATCAGCCATATTCCCCAGACGTTCGCCTTCAACTAAAGTTAGAGCTAGCCGAATCCTAGAGATGCTTAATTGGGTCTAAAGGTTCAGATTATCTCTCCCTAAAGGAAAGGAACGACTTGAGGATGTTACCGTCCTCCAGATAGCACTTTTAATAAGTTTAACTAGACTGTAACCTTCCAGATATTATGAGGGTCCAGAATACTCCCCCAGAATTCTGTAACTCCTCACCAAAGAGTGTACAGAGATTGAGTTCGCGAGTTTGATACAGAAGTACTCTGTGGGACAATTCTAAAAATATATAGATTTATTAAAGAACCGACATGTAGTTAACAGCTAGTGAGTCAATCGCAACTTTAACAGTTCAAAATACAAATAGCTTACAATTCTTATTCTCAGATCTTAACTTTGTTACATTTCTACATTTCTACTTATTTCTAATCCAGGATATCCACCAAAATCAAATAAAAGTACCTTTTGATCCCAGAGACTCAAAGAGTTAAAAACTTACAGAGCCTGCCTCTGAAGAGTGAGAGAATCGCTTGCCCCTTTCAGCGACTTCTGACTTCCTATCTGAAAGTTCCATATTTTATACCCTTTCTCAGTGGTATATCCTTTGAAGTTTTCTGCTGATGTAAGCTAATTATCACTAGTTATTTCTCTGTTGACTTCTTTCTACTCTTACTGTCAATTCAGCTGTTAACTTGCAGACTTCTGTCTGCTGTGTATGTGTTTCAAAACTTATCATAAAAAATGGTTATGACAGATGTATCTATTTGATGCCATTCTTACGAAGTTCTTCCATTCAATTCTTAAATCACTTCAGCTGGTTATAAGCCAGACTTCTCGTCTCCCATTTGTTCAAAGTTCAATACAAAAACCATGTGATTACTTGGTGCATCTATTGATGTAATATTTACAAAGTCTTCTGTTGGTATCTTTTACAACATGTAAATTAAAAACACTTCAACTAGGGTGTTCTATGCATTTCTTAGCTACTTCAATTGATTGTATTAAGAATTATGTCTCCTGTCCTTCATTTGATATGATAATTATGAAGGCATATGGTTCTTTAATGTTCTGAGTTTCTGTTCGAAGTGTTAGTTTTTAACACTTTAAACTGGGTAATGGTATTGTGTTTCTCCCAAACTGCAGACTTCTTGGAAGCTGCAACTTGCTGCTTTAATAGGGCCATTGTTTTAGTTTCAACAACTAATTCCCATTTCAAAAGCTTGTATGGTGTTTACAGCTTTGTGTTAACACTTCATCTTATCCCAGGAGCCTGTATTTCTGTTTACAGCCTGTGTCATTGAGGCTTTTAGATTTTTAAACTGAGTTTTCATGTTTTAATAAAGTCAAAATTCCGTTCATAGGATGGTGTATCTTTCTGAAATATGGCTATTCCTTTACAGATTTGCAGCAAGGTGCTCTCCAGCCACTTGCTAGCACTAAAGTGCAGTTGACCCATGAGAGGGATGTTGGTGGCAGCCAACAAGGAAGTGTGGGCTCCTCTCCAAGCGCTCACACAACCATGCCACTGCGGAGCCCTTGATCAGAGCCCCTGAGTCCTCACCCAATTGAGATGGCCATCTCAGCCCCTGCACATCCGCAGGAAGAGCAGACTGTGGAGGCGCCCTCCCAGACTCCCAAACCCAGAGGACACACACCAAAGGCGTCTAAGCAGGCGCAGCATCAATGTGAGCAAGGTGCCTCTACATCTGCTGAAGCCACAGGGGAAGCACCACGTAGAAGCACGCGTAAGGGGAAGTTAACACACAAATAGTCACAAGGGAGTCACTTAGGTGTTTTATTATGCTGTAAAATATTGAGTGTCCTCCTTTTGTGATGTCATTAAACAAAAGTGATGGCAAACAATTGTTCTGGCTGGCTGTGCTGCTGTCACAGTTGCTCTTCCTCAGAATCTGATGAACAGGATGAGTGGGTGTAAATGGATCCCATACTGTTGCTATAGATTTCAGTTGAGGAAAGAAGCTTGCAAGCACACAGTCAAAGTGGCCTGAGGATAGTCCAAACATGTCACACTGCAGATGGCTCTCAGCTTGAACACTCACAAGTTCAGTAGAGTAGCTAAATAATTGCCAAAACATCAAACAACAAAGTTGTGGCATTTGAATGTCAGCCATGGTGCAGGAACACTTTAACACTGCTGCACCAATTTACAACAATTCATGACCTCGAGAAACCCGACTCATTGCAGGTGGCATGTTTCCCGCAAGATGGGGAAGACGGAAAAAATGCACCAAAATCGCAAACTCCCATTAAAATAAGATTAGAAAGGCAGTTAACAAGGAGTTAACTGCCTTAAGTGCCTTCCCCGCCATTTGGTGTCAGGTCAGTTCGGGAGTGGCTGACTCAACACTTGCGAAAATAGTGTGGAGGCAGGATGGAGGTGGAATGGAGGCGGGATGGAGGCGGGATGGAGGCGGCATTGCATGTCGCCCGCAGTTTTTCCGATTTTCGCTGCCGACCCGCCTCCAAACCCACCCTCTCTGCTGAATTAAAATTGCAGCTGTTAACTCTGTTTCTCTCTCCACAGAGGCTGCCTGACCTGCTGAGTATTTCCAGCATTCTCTGTTTTCATTTCAGATTTCCAGCATCTGCAGTATTGTGCTTTTGCGCTGGTTTTATTTTTATATCAGTACATACAACAATATGCACTGATGTTATTTTGTTTTGAACCAGTGATCTGTGAAGCTGCTGTTAGCCAGTATGCTCAATGTTATTGATGCTTAATCGTTATTCCTAGAGTGATTTAATTATTATACATAATCACTAATAATTAAGAAATAATTTGCAGCTTATTACTATCCTACCCCACCAGTAAGTATGGTTGTTCTACCTGATGTGCTGCAGTTTCAATTTTTTTAATTTCTGAGAAATTTCATAGAACTTTTTCTGACATTAATTTGGGTTTTTCAAAAGTTAGTAAAAATCAAAAGGAAAAATATGAAAGACAAAAGATTTGGTCAAAATCAGGAAAAAAATTATGATACATTATTGGAAAATAAGTATGCGTGTTTTTAGTATTCGGTTTGTGATACCGTGCAATTAATGCATTAAGTGATTATTTTTATTATTAAAACAGTTCAATATAATTATAACAAAATCTATATTTTTTGCATACATAAAAAGAAAAAACTGTAAATCTAAAATTAAAAATGCTGGACATACATATCGGCTCCATCAGCATCTGAAAAGCGAAAAGATGGTCAACATTTAAAATATTAACTAGTTATTTTCTTTTTATATGCTGATGGACCAGGCAGAATCATAGAATTATAGAAATTTATGGCACAGAAGGAGGCTATTCGGCCCATCATGTCTGTGCTGGCCGAAAAAGAGCTATCTAGCCTAATTCCACTTTCTAGCTCTTGGTCCTTGGCCTGTAGGTTATGACACTTCAAGTGCATATCCAAGTACTTTTTAAATGTGATGGGGGTTTCTGCCTCTACCACCCTGTCAGCCAGTGAGTTCCAGACCCCCACCACCCTCTGGGTGAAAAAAGTTCTCCTCAACTCCCCTCTAATCCTTCTACCAATTACTTTAAATCTATGCCCCCTGGTTATTGACCTCTCTGCTAGGGGAAATAGGTCCTTCCTATCCACTCTATCTAGGTCCCTCATAATTTTATACACCTTAATCAAGTCTGTTCCAAAGAAAACAAACCCAACCTATCCAAAGAGCTAATATTCTCCAGTCCTGGCAATATCCTCATAAATCTCCTCTGTACCCTCTCTACTGCAATCACATATTTCCTGTAATATGGTGACCAGAACTGTATGCAGTAATCTAGCTGTGGCCTAACTAGTGTTTTATACAGTTTAGGCATAACTCCCCTGCTCTTATATTCTATGCCTTGGCTAATAAAGGAAAGTATCCCGTATACCTTCTTAACCACCTTATCTACCTGTCCTGCTACCTTCTTGGATCTGTGGACATGTACTCCAAGGTCTCTCTGTTCCTCTACACTTCTCAGTGTCCTACCATTTATTGTGTATTCCCTTGCCTTGTTAGCTCTCCCCAAATGCATTAACTCACACTTCTCTGGATTGAAATCCATTTGCCACTTTTTTGCCCACCTGACCAATTCCTGCAGTCTACAGCTTTCTTCTTCACTATCAACCACACAACCAATTTTTGTATCATCTGCAAACTTCTTAATCATGCCCCCTACATTGAAGTCTAAATCATTGATATATACCACAAGGGACCTAGTACTGAGTCTTGCGGAACCCCACTGGAAACAGCCTTCCAGTCACGAAAACACCTGTCGGTGTGTATTTCCAGAACTTTCTATTTTTATTTATATACATTTATTGCTTTCTTTCTTTTCGACTATTCTTTCACATTCATATTTGTATCATAGAACTCTCTAAAATAGCAACTCTTTTCATGCAATAAGAAAAATATAAAACACACACGAATTGGAAATCTCTATCTAGGTGCATTTTCTACTAAGGCAACCAATGCATTTTATACTTTCCTGTCTCTGCATTTGTGGATTGTATCAGCCCCTGATGTTAAACCTACCCACTTCATCACCATCTACCAACATTTTTTCTCTGGCTGCTTTTCATCTAGTAACACAAACTTCTTCAGACAATAGCCCGAGCAGCTTTCACTGTGACTAATCGCTGAAACTTACAACTTTGCAGGGTGTAAACCAGGCGAATCGGATCAACCACCCATTATACACTCTGCCTGATTCTCTTTTCCATTGAAAGTTCTACACAGTGTGTCCACTGAATGTTATTTTCTCATCAAAATTAGCCGATCAACTCTTTCTGTTCTTGACCTGGATCAAGGTCCCTCCCATTGCTCGAACTAATTTTCAACATACATCTGTAGCAGCATATTCCAAACCTCTTCCGTCTTCTTCATAGTTCATTATTGAAATCTGAGGGCGAAAACATTACACTTCTGTTTAAATTGAGAAAGTATGCAATTACAATTGGCATAAACTGATAATAATCAATATTCTCTCCAGAACACTCTTGGTTTCCGGCACATTTGTAGTGTCCTGAAAGTAAATCTGTTCTAACAAAAGCAGCCCCGATATAACGTGGAGTCCAAAACTGCAGAGTACTCCAACTGTAATCTTATTAGATTCACCATTACATTTCTTTTATTCGTTCATGGGATGTGGGCATCACTGGCAAGGCCAGCATTTAGTGCCCATTCCTAGTTGCCCTTAAGTTACATCTTGAATTTTAGAGATAAATGGGATTGTTCTAATAGCCATTACAGAGACATGGTTGCAAGATGACCAAGGTTGGGAACTAAATATATTCCAGGGTACTTGACGTTTTGAAAAGACAGGCAGAATGGAAAAGGAGGTGGGCCTGATAATAAAGGCTGACATAAGGACAGTAGTGAGAAAGGGTCTTGGCTCAGGAGGTCAGGAAGTAGAATCAGTATGGGTGGAGATTCGAAATAACAAGGGGCAGAAAACATTGGTGGGAGTGGTTAATAGGCCCCCTAACAGTAGCTATACCATTGGACAGAGTATTAATCAAGAAATAATAGGAGCTTATAACAAAGGTAATGCAATAATCGTGGGGGACTTTAATCTTCATATAGACTGGGCAAATGAAATTGGCAAAGATAGTCTGGAGGACAAGTTCATGGAATGCTTTTGTGGTAGTTTCCTAGAATAATATGTCATGGAACCAACCAGGGAACAAGCTATTTTAGATCTTGTATTGTGTAATGAGACAGGGTTAATTAGTAATCTCATGGTAAAGGATCCTCTGGGGAAGAGCGATCATAATATGATAGAGTTTCACATTGAGTTGAGAGTGAAATACTTAAATCCAAAACTAGAGTCTTAAACTTAATAAAGCCAATTACATAAGTGTGAAGGGTGAGTTGGCTAAGGTAGATAGGGAAATTAGATTTAAAGATGTGACAGTAGATAAGCAGTGGCAAACATTTAAAGAAATATTCTAAAATTCTCAATGAATATACATTCCATTGAGAAATAAAAACTCCATGGGAGAAATGATCCATCCGTGGCTAACTAAAGAAGCTAAGGATAGTATTAGATTAAAAGAAGAGGTTTATAATGTTTCAAAGAATAGCAGTAAGCCTAAGGATTGTGAGAGCTTTAGAAACCAGCAAAGAATGATCAAAACATTGATGATAAGGGAGAAAATAGAATATGAGGGTAAACTAGCAAGAAATGTAAAAACAGACTGTAAGAGCTTCTACAAGTATATAAAAAGAGAGTCGCAAAAGTAAGCGTTGGTCCTTTAGAGGCTGAGACAGGAGAAATTATAATGGGGAATAATGAAATGGCAGTGACTTTAAACAAATATTTTGTCGCTGTCTTCACAGTAGAAGACACAAAAAGCATATCTAAAATAATGGGGAACCAAGGGGCTATTCACAATATATATAAATGATCTAGACGAGGGAACTAGATGTAATATCTCCAAGTTTGCAGATGACACAAAGCTGGGTTGGGCGTGTGTGCTGTGAGGAGGATGCCGAGAAACTCCAGTATGATTTGGACAGGTTGGGTGATTGGGTAGAAGCATGGCAGATGCAGTATAATGTGAATAAATGTGAGGTTATCCACTTTGCTGGCAAAAACAGGAAGACAGATTATTATCTGAATGGCAATAGATTGGGAGAAGGGGAAGTGCAATGAGACCTGGGTGTCCTTGTGCACCAGTCGCTGAAGGTAAGCATGCAGGTGCAGCAGGCGGTTAAGAAGGCAAATGGTATGTTGGCCTTTGTAGCGAGAGGGTTCAAGTACAAGAACAAGGATGTCTTGCTGTAGTTGTACAGGGCCTTGGTGAGATCACACCTTGAGTATTGTGTGCAGTTTTGGTCGCCTTATCTGAGGAAGGATGTTCTTGCCATGGAGGGAGTGCAGCGAAGATTCACCAGACTGATATCTGGGATGGCAGGAATGACGTATGAGAGATTGGGCCGATTGGGCTTATACTCGCTGGAGTTTAGAAGAATGAGAGGGGATCTCATTGAAACTTATAAAATTCTAACAGGACTGGACAGACTGGATGCAGGAAGGATGTTCCCGATGGCCGGGGAGTCCAGAACCAGGGGTCACAGTCTAAGGATAAGGGGTAAGCCATTTAAGACAGAGATGAGGAGGAATTTCTTCACCCAGAGAGTGGTGAACCTGTGGAATTCTCTACCACAGAAAGCAGTGGAGGCCAATTCATTAAATATATTCAAGAAGGAATTGGATATATTTCTTAAGGCTAAAGGGATCAAGGAATATGGGGAGAAGGCAGGGACAGGGTACTGAATTTAGATGATCAGCCATGATCTCATTGAATGGCGGAGCAGGCTCGAGGAGCCGAATGGCCTACTCCTGCTCCTATCTTCTATGTTTCTAGGTTTCTATGTTTCTAATGAGGGTGAGGAACTTAAAGTAATTAATATCAGTAGGGAAAAAGTACTTGAGAAACTCATGGGACTAAAAGCTGACAAATCCACATGACCTGATGGCCTACATCCTAGGGTTCTAAAAGAGGTGGCTACAGAGATAGTGGATGCATTGGTTGTGATCTTCCAAAATTCCCTAGATTCTAGAACAGTCCCAGCAGATTGGAAAGTAGTAAATGTAACCCCGCTATTCAAGAAAGGAGGGAGAGAGAAAACAGGGAACTACAGGCCAGTTAGCCTGACACCAGTCATCGGGAAAATGCTGGATTCAATTATTAAGGAAGTGGTAACAGGGCACTTAGAAAATCATAATATGATTAGGCAGAGTCAACATGGTTTTATGAAAGGGATATCGTGTTTAACAAATTTATTAGAGTTTTTTCAGGATGTAACTAGCAGGGTAGATAAGGGGGAATCAATGGATGTAATATATTTGGATTTACAAAAGGCATTCGATAAGGTGCCACATAAAAGGTTGCTATGCAAGATAAGGACTCATGGGGATGGGGGTAATATATTAGAATGGATAGAGGATTGGTTAACGAACAGAAAACAGAGAGTAGGGATAAATGGGTCATTTTCCGCTTGGCAGGCTGTAACTAGTGGGGTGCCACAAGGATCAGTGCTTGGGCCTCAGCTATTTACAATCTGTATTAATGACTTAGATGAAGGGACCAAGTGTAATGTATCCAAGTTTGCTGATGATACAAAGCTAGATGGGAAAGTAAGCTGTGAGGAGGACACAAACAATGAGCCTGCAAAGGGATATAGACAGATGATGTAAGTGGGCAATAAGGTAATCGAGTATAATGTGGGGAAATGTTATTCATTTTGGTAGGAAGAATAAGAAAAACAGAATATTTTTTAAATGGTGAGAAACTATTAAGTGTTTTGCTCAGAGATGTAGGTGTCCTCGTACAGGAAACACAGAGAGTTAGCGTGCAGGTACAGCAAGCAATTAGGAAGGCAAGAGGCATGTTGCCTTTTTTCCAAGTGGGTTGGAGTATAAGAGTAAGGAAGTCTTGCTACAATTGTACAGGGCTTTAATGAGACCACACCTAGAGCACTGTGCACAGTTTTGGTCCCCTTATCTGAGGAAGGATATACTTGTCTTAGCCGCGGTGCAACGAAGGTTCACTAGACTGATTCCTGGGATGAGAGGGTTGTCCTATGAGGAGAGATTGAGTAAATTAGGCCTATACTATCTGCAGTTTAGAAGAATGAGAGGTGATCTCATTGAAACATACAAGATTCTGAGGGGGATTGACAGTGTAGTTGCTGAGAGGTTGTTTCCCCTGGCTGGAGAGTCTAGAACTAGGGGGCATAGTCTCAGCATAAGGGGTCGGCCATTTAAGACTGAAATGAGGAGGCATTTCTTCACTCAGAGGGCTGTGAATCTTTGGAATTCTCTATCCCAAAGGGTTGTGGATGCTGAGTCATTGAGTATAGTCAAGGCTGAGATCGGTAGATTTTTGGACTCTAGGGGAAATCAAGGGATATGGAGATCAGGCAGGAAAGTGGAGTTAAGGTCAAAGCTCAGCCATGATCTCATTCAATGGCGGAGCAGGCTCGAGGAACCGTAAACTGAATGCAGTTCTAGATGGAGTCTGACCAAGGTTCTAATATAACTGAAGCATAACTTCCTCCCCAATGTAATCCAGCTCCCTTAAGATAAAGGACAACATTCCATTAGACTTTTGAATGCTTTTTGTACGTCTACTAACTTTTAATAATTTATGTACTTGGACTCCCGAATCTCTTTGCTCCTCTACAGTCCCTAGTTTCTCACCATTTAGAAAATACTCTGATTTATCTTTCTTGGATCCAAAGTGGATGATTTCACACTTGCCAACATTGAACTCTATTAGCCATGGTTTTGCCCACTCACTTAATCTATCTATGTCGCTTTGCAACTTCCTGCTCCCATCTACACAACTTACTGTCCCTCCTAACTTAGTATCATCCGCAAAGTTGGATATACAACTCTCTATTTCTTCATCCAAGTTATTAATAATATGGTGAAAAGTTGAGGCCCCAGAACAGATTCCCGGTGAACACCACTTGTCACATCCTGCCAATCAGAGTACCTACCATTTATCCCCACTCTCTGTCTCCTACCTCACAACCAATTTTCAACCAAGTCAAAAGGCTAATATCAATTCCATGCTGTTGCTCCGAATTCGCTAGATGTTCGAAAGATCGAACAAATAGGTTCGCAATTTTTCCTTTTAGGGTTCAAATGGAAGTTTGGTCTGAACAAACACACAGGCAACAGATTTCGTGTACAAAGATTTATCTTTAATAAATGCTTAACAAACACCGTTCATTGTTTAAAGTACAATTCCAAAATATAAGACTCACAACTTATATTGATATTACCCAATTTGGTCCGAGGCGATCAATCTCTGTCCAAACCTCTACGTAGGGTTTCTGTCCCCAGGTCCCTGCTGTCGAGTGTTGCTCCTAGGTTCTCGCTGCTATCTGGGGTTTTCCCTCCTGGTTTATACTATCCTATAATCTGTCCCATCTCTTTGGTTACACATTTGTTCCTTTTTTTTCCTGCACCCTGATGATTAGTTTACCCTATTCTACAATCTGTCCCATCTCCTTCATTAGTTTACGTCTTACTTCATCCATTTTCTCCAATTGACCCATTATTTGTTAACTGGTGTCTGTAGTGACCTCACCCGTATCTGACGAGGTTACCTATGAGCCCTCTGTTCAGAACATTCCATGGCTGATACTGAACCTTTGCATTATTTACCCACTATCTCTTACACATGGTGACTCCTTCATTTTATTTCAGTGTTCTTACTTAGACACTACGGCCTAGAAATTCAGTGGGCTGCGCCACCCGTTAGTGCCCAAAGAGGGCACTTAGTGGGTTTAGCGCCACTGGCCACGCCTCCCGCTAAATTTAGCGGGACGCTAATGGCGGCATTAGCCGTTAGCGCTGCGCCGCTACCGATGACATCATCGGTGTGCGCAGTGCCCCGCTACCGCCCTGATCACGAATTTGGTAGCGCCCCCTGCTTTAACGCCGGTCGCAATTTGCGACCGGTTCAGGGGCTCCTACCTGCGGCGGTAGAGGCACGGAGGTGCAGGGCGGCCATTTATTTTGCAGGCCGCCTGCCAGCACCTCTTCGCGCTGCCGTCCCCGGCCTCCTGAGCCACCCCCCCGCGTTGTGCTGGCTGTTTCCCAAGAGCCCGGCACTTCTCCTCGCTGCCGGACTCTTTTGCCGGCACTCGCGATCGCCGATCGCGCTGCAGCAGGCCCCTCCCCTTTAAGAAGGGGAGGAAGGCCTGCAGTACCGCAGCGCGCCGTGCCGCAGCGTGTGGCGCTGCGGCACGTTGCGCTGCGATTTTCAGTTGCAGCGCCCCAAGAGGGATGCGGGGCGCCTTGAGTAGCGCTGCGCTTCCGTCTGGGGCGCTGAAACTGAATTTCCGGCGGGCGTTCACGACTCCTTCCGGGGCAGTACTTCCGGTGCCCTGGCGAGACTGGCGCCCCAAACCAGTGAATTTCTAGGCCTAATTCTTCCATTTTCCACATTCCTCCCTTTGATCATTATCATTTGACCAAATGATTTGATCACTATAAAGCTGTTTACCATCGTCGGGGTGTGTCCTTTGTCCTTCGTAAAGCCTGCTACGCTTCCATTGATTCCACTTGAACCTTCAGTCTTTTCTCTAGTCTTTTCATGCTTACCCAGGTGAAGCATAGGCATATGAACACCAGCATGATCATAATTACAGTCAGGTGGGACACGAGTTTCACCCAGGGGTGTATGTTCACATTTTTGCCCCAATTCCAAAGGTCGTCCCACCAAGTATTGATTTTGATTTGTTTAATCTTTTGGTCAATGTCCCGGGTATTAATTTCCACCCTTTCATAGATTTCATGAACAAGATCAAGCTTATGTCTAATTTCCGTTATAAGTTCTTCCTCTAGTTGGATGTTGATGTCGAGTTTTGTGAAATATTTTGTCAAGTGATTCTTCAGGTCTATTGACACATTAAGATTAACAGTTGCATGCCTCTGGATGCTGATAATTTCCTCATTTCCTATTCTCATCAGCGGGTGCGTGCAGAAGGTTGGGTTTTGGATAGGGCAGTCCTTATTCCCATAATGGTAACTAGCTTCAGTGGTGGTAAAACAATATGTTCCGTCACCCATATAAGCGCTTCGAGTGATAAGTCTGTGAATCGTGTACTCCATGATCGAGGAGGAATTTATGGCCGTATTTCCCTTAAATCAGCATCGCGTGGTGCGGGTCGGGTAAATCTTGTATGGGCATATTACTGTTCTTTCCGTAGTGGCACATTGTCCCAATGCAGTTCCCACTAGAGTACCATTCTGCTTCACAGCATATGGCCTTATTCCTGCCATGGCCACTCATACTCCTTTTGTATAGCGCCTATGGTTTGGACCTCAAATAATGGCATTCCTTCCTGGTGTCCTATCATGGGGACTCCTATCACCATCCCTACAGTAGTACTTCCACGGGGGCCTGTACATTCCTCGTTGAACCATACCCTGCTGAGTTTCCGTAGTTCACAGTCACTGATAGTAGCAGGAACATTCTGCTTTATCAGACCCCGGATTTGAGTATTGTTGATCCAAGTGGGTACTTCTTCACGTTTTGCCAGCATTAAGTTTTCTCTCAGCTGGTCCAGCATCCAATTGCCATATGTCATGCACAGTGTTTGTTGTTGGGTTCCGTTCACCGCCTTTTTGGCTGTGTTAATAAGTTGATTAATAGTCCGTGCATGTCCTTCTAAGACCTTCACCTGTTGTGTTTGGATCCCTATACTTTCCTGTCCTGCCTGTGACTCTTGTCTTTGATTATTATTCAGTTCCTCCAATAACGTTTTGACTTGCTGGGTTAAGGTTTTAACCTTGGAGTTCAAATTAGTTATATCTAGAGTATTTACAGTGGCCATTCCTGCTCCATAGACTGTCCCTACATCATTCAGTAACCCTCTCTTCCTCCTTTTCCTAGCTGTCTTTGTTTCATTTCCCTGCTTCCCTCCTATCTCTCCCTTGAGCAACATCGAAGTCAAGTCCTGATACAATCTTTTGGGTCCCTCTGGGCACCAATCGGGCAATTGTACATCGATTATATTCAGTACTATATGTATTAATTCATATTGTATATTATCATAAACAATTTTGGTCGTGTTTCTTAATATTACTCCTCCCTTGAGTCCCGGCTCGTGTTCGGGGCAGTCCCAAACTGGAACTGGGGTCGTAGGGATTGGGGTGGTGGTCTGAACAATGAGTGGGGTAGTTGGCTCGGGATAGTAGGTGTCTGTAATACCTGAACCACTAGTTTTCCTTGGTGTTTACACAAGCACGTTGGTTTTAAGCTCTTCCGTGGATTACTGATGAGGTTTCTTACAGTTGAATTGCTGCTACATCCCACCATAATCTGTAAGGAGGTGCTTGTCTTGCTTATGTTGCAACACAGTTGTTTATCTATCTTAGTACAATTCATCTCATACTCTGAACCAACAGGGTTTGCCCCCGATAGAACCCCATAGGTGCCCCCGGTGGTCTGCATAGCTATCCATACTATAGCCTTAACATCTTTTCCTGTACAAGCAATACACACAAAGTTCAGTTGAGTTTCAGTTGCCGTCTCATAGCAGGATTTTCCTTGGCTGCTACACCTGCACTCGTTGTTGCCATTGGTAGGTGCGAGCAAACCTGCATTGTTGTCTTGGGCACAGTTCTGACTGTTCCATCCGTCTGCGGTAATAATTACATCTGAGTACTCAGCGAGGATGATACAGCCAAACTCCAGACCACAGTACCCCAGAATTTGAACTCCAACTCATGTTTGCCGGTTTGAACTCCAAGGTTAAAACCTTAACCCAGCAAGTCAAAACGTTATTGGAAGAACTGAATAATAATCAGTTACCTAGAAAGAAAAAGAAAGATCAGGGTAGCAGCTGCTCTTATTTGCAGTTCTATCTCTTCTGATACACGACGCAACCGTTTGGGTCGTCCTGGACTGGGCGGGGGTAGAGGATGGTTTCTAGTCCAGTTAACGGGTCGGATTAAAGACAGGGTTCGAGGGGCCACCCTAGGAGATTCCAAAAACAACCTCTGTAATCCCTGGGTAAGGTCTTCAGTCGGATCGTCAGAGTCGGATCCCAATTAATCGGATCCCAATTCAGTGCTGGACACGGTTCCCCCCACCCCCCGACTCTTCTGGGTCTGAGCCAGGCCTATTCATGTTTGCCGGTTTGAGAGCCCCTGACGCAGGGAGGCCAGCGGTGGCTGGGCCTTCAGTATCATCCTCCCCCGCGTCCAACATGACATGGTGAAAACGGAAGGAGCCCATTTTTCCAAAGGGTTTCAACTGATTAATATGGTGCCATCGGTATTTCCCTTGACCATCCATAATCTTATACACTGAGGCGCTAGCTTTTTCCATGACACTAAAAGGCCCAGCGTATTTAAGGCTCAAAAGGGTCCCTTCCCTTTGGACCTTGACCATCACTTGATCCCCTATCTTTAATTCCCAAGGATGGGCCTTCCCATCAAAGTAGGCCTTGCTCTTTTGATGCCTATTTCCCATGTTTACTGCAGCCGCCATTTTGGCGACCTCCAAGTGTTTTACCAAATTGGACATGTATTTCTCAGAGGACAAGGAGGTTTTCTGGATTTCATTTAGGTCTAATCCCATGAAGGCTTCAACACCTCTCATAATTCTCCCTGTCATTAATTCATGTGGTGAATAACCGGTAGATGCGGCTACCATATTACGGATGGCTATTAATACATAGGGGAGTGCCCGATTCCAGGAGATGTTATTTTGTTGGACCATTTTCCTTATCATAGTTTTTAGGGTTCTGTTCATTCTCTCCACTATTTCACTGGACTCTGGGTGGTATGCGACGTTGAATTTCTGTTTTACCCCAGCTAATTGCATGACCATTTGCATAACCTTTCCTGTAAAGTGGGTCCCCTGATCTGAATCGATACCTTCCGGCAATCCCCATTGGGAGAACACTTCCTCCATTAGGATTTTTGCGGTGCTGGCAGCCGAATTGTTATTAGTTGGAAAGGCCTCAATCCATTTTGAAAACATGTCTACAATTACCAGGATGTATTTCTTTCCTCCCGAACAAATGGGCAATGGACCTATGTAATCGATCTGGAGTTGAGTCCAAGGGCCCTTTCCTTGTCAAGTGTGTCCCAACTTGGCCTGGTTTTTGTACTTCCCCAGATTATTTTGCGCACAGATTAAACAATTCTTGACATACTTCTCTACATCTGGCTGTATCCCTGGCCACCAACACACGTCCCTTATTTTGGCCACAGTCCTGTCTGTTCCCTGGTGCCCTCCCACATCATGGAATTGGTAAATCATTTTGGCCCTTTCCATCTTTGGGACGACATATTTTCCCTCTTTCAGCACCACACCTTGATGCAAAGTTCGACCTTTTCTATGGTGACTGTAGGGGTCAGGATAGGGTTTTCCCAACTGAATAGCCTTTAAGTCTGGATCTGTACCTTGACTTTCCTTTAGATCTATTACTGTTTTGGAGGATACCTTGACAGCCGAGAGAATTTCTGTTGGTATATTTGAGCTCCCTGGTAGAGGGTCCCATGGGTAGCCGTCGATGGCTCCTTCCTTTGCTGTCTCATCAGCTAACTGGTTCCCTAGCGGAGTAGTTTTTACATGAGCTGTAACCTTTTTGATTATATACTGCCCTTGGTTCTTGGTGGCTGCGTCAAAGATAACCTTGACGAGTGGGCCGGTTGTTAGTGGTTTTCCATCTGCCGAAGTAAAACCTCTGGCTTGCCAAATGGGCAAAAAGTCTGTCAAACTGTTGCAGGTGTAACTACTGTCTGAATGGATTACCACCGGTGGAGGAAATGATTCGGGGTGCATTACTACGTAGGCAATGGCACTTAATTCGGCTATTTGTGCTCCTTTGTGTCCTTCCAATTTTATAGGGGTCTGTTCTAGAACTCTTTTCCCATCCTCAGTCATAGTTACCACCCCAAATCCGGTACATTGTTGTCCATTAACCACAGTTGATGAACCATCCACATAGACGTGGGTTTTGATTTTCTGGTCACCGTCACCCTCCCTAAATTTTGACTGAAAGGGGCCATCAAGGTCACTTGATGACAAAATTTTACATTCATGCAGGTCTCCTGGGTACAGCATGTTCTGCGCTAAATTCGTTAATTTGGGCTGATATTTAACATTGATATCCCTCCCTTGTAGGAGTAGTGTCCATCTGGCTATTTGTTGGGAACTGACCGAGCCATCTTTAAGGCTACCATCCATAAGCATTTTAATAGGCGTGTGTGTGGTTAGGATAATCAAAGGGTTAAGACCGATGATTGGAGAGAATTTGTGCACAGCCCAAAACACACTGAGTAAATTTTTCTCACAGGGTGAGAACGCTAACTCAACAGGGGTCAGAACTCTAGAAGCGTAACCAACAGGCTGGAGCTTCCCAGAGTGTTCCTGTAATAATACCGCTGATAGGCCAGCCTCACAAGCGGCAGTCTCCAGATAAAAACTCAGAGACATGTTGGGGCTGTGTAGTGAAGGGGCTTGGGTCAAGGCTAATTTTAGCTGATTAAAGGAATCCGTATGTTGTTGGGACCATTCCCATGCCACTCCCTTCTTTAATAAGTCATATAAGGGTTTTGCCAGTAAAGAGTAGTCCTCAATGTGGTCCTGGCAATATCCGGTGATCCCTAAAAGGGACCGGAGGGATTTTACATCTGTGGGGGTAGGCAACTTGGAGGGGGACCTTTTTCGCTCTTCTGTTACCTCCCTTAGTCCCTCTGTGACTTGCATTCCCAAGTAATGCACTGACCGTTTCGCAATCTGCGCCTTTTTAGGGTTCACCTTTACCCCAATCTTGTGGAGGGTTTTTAATAGTTCCTGTAACAGGACCTTATGTTCCTCCGTGGTGTCAGTTTGGAGGAGGATATCATCTACGTACTGAACAAGTGCTGAGGGCTGGGAAAATCCCTTCAAACTATTTGCCAGTATGTTTGAGAATATTGAGGGGCTGTTGTGGAAACCTTGAGGCAACTGGGTCCAAGTATACTGCTGTCCCTTGTAAGTAAAAGCAAATTTGTACTGGCATTCTTTTGTTAAGGGTATGGACCAAAATCCATTACTGATGTCCAGGACAGTAAAGATTTTCGCAGTTGGGGAAAGTTTTGAAGCGGTCTCTGGGGCAGTGGCAACAGTGGGTGCCACGGAAGGCGTAACCTTATTCAAGGTTCGGTAATCTATAGTCATTCTCCAGGACTTATCGGGTTTTTGAACAGGCCAAATGGATGAGTTATTGGTAGAAGCAATGGGTCAGAGCACGCCTTGATTCAAGAGACTGTGAATAATATTGTCTAAGTCCTTTTCTGCCTCTACGGGAATTTTACACTGCTTCTGGGGTGGGGGATCGGGTCCCATGATTGAGACCAGTCCTGCCCTCCGGCCACACTCGTGTTTGTGGGTGGCAAAAACATTTGGGTTTTGGGTTAAAATATCCTGTATTTCCGGGTCGTCTGTTATGGTAGAAGGAACAAAAGTAAAAGTTTTCATGCAGCATATGCGCGCGTCATATGTCCCCATGGGTATTAACCCATCAACACAAGTTTTGCACTTTCTCCAAATACATCGGTTTTGTTGTGTATGTACCTTTAAGAGAATAACTGGTCTCAGACTGCAGTACCGGCAGTGACCACCCCTGTATAAAAGGCGCTAGTGAGCCTCTGTGTTTTTAGTTTCACTATGGACTTCCACCAGTAAAGACTTATTTTGTTCACTCCTGCTGTCCGTGTCTCAATTATTCACGGACGTAACACTGGCGACGAGTAAGAAACGAATTTACCTGCAACTCGGCAGCACCTCAGACGACGTTATTGAAGGTCGAAGCCAGAAGAAATAAATAAATAAATAAATAAATAAATAAAATCCAAAGAAACTCGAGAAACGGGCGTCAACCGTGGGCAACCGCCCTCCAAATTGTCGGATTGAAAACTTGCAAGAGAGACTGTCCAGAGCCAGGCTTGGTTCCTCGGTCTGTGGTTTCCCAGCTAATCGGGCTGGTGGCAGGTAGTGCACTGATCCTTCCTGGGCTGCGGCGGGCTAGAGCGCGATCGGGTGGCTTTTCAACGGGGCCGGGCAGCGAGTCGGGAAGCAAAGATAGAGAGAGAGGGTGGAGCATACAGGGCGCGGCCGGTGCTTCGAAGCCGGGCAGCGTTCGGACCTAAGAAGAGGGAGGGAAGTGTCCCAGAGGGTCCGCTCCACGACAGGAAAATAATAAAAGAAAAAAAATCAATATTAAACGCGCAAGAAACCGTGGAAAGCAGCGCTAACAACAGTGGGGAAGAAGGCAAAGCGCGGGAGGCGCCATTTTGTTAAATCGGGGAAGAAGGCAAAGCGCGGGAGGTGCCATTTTAGATTTGCAAGATGCTGAAGACTGGCTGTATCACTGCTTTTGATAATACAATGAAGAACTGGACCACGTATGTGGAAAGAGTCGAGGTATATTTCGAGGCAAACGAAATAGCGGAGGGGAAAAAGGCATCGATATTGCTAAACTTAATGGGCGCTAGAATGTACGGCCTATTGCGGGACCTGATTACTCCAGCCAAACTGAAGGCGAAGAGTTTTAACGAAATTGTTGCTGTCCTACAGGAACACTTAAACCCTGCACCGCTGTTGATAGCAGAAAGATTTAAATTCCACAGGAGAACTCAGCACAAAGATGAGAGCAATGCTGAGTATCTTACGGAACTACGCAAGCTATCAAAGCACTGCCAGTTCAGAGCAGGACTGGCAGATACCCTACAGGACAAATTTGTCTGTGGACTCCTGAGTGAAGGAACACAGAAGAAGTTACTCTCAGAGAAAGAGCTGACGCTAGATAAGGCTTTCAGCATGGCAGTATTGTATGAAGCAGCAGCCAGGGGAGCTACAGAAATTTTTACAAAAACCACAGGAATACGGCACCCACAAAATGACACGGGGATTTGCAAAATGTTATCGCTGCGGCAGAACTAACCATGACCAGAAGGACTGCTGGTCCAAAGACAAAATATGCAGGCAATGCGGGAAGATGGGACACATTGCACGAGTTTGCAGGTCTGGGAAGAAGACCAGCGACAACAAAAAGGCTACTAAGGAACCGTACAAGAAAGTACAAAAGATGACGGACAGTAGTTCCGAAGACCAGATGAGCGATAGTGAATCCGGGAACAGGAGACTAAGCTGTCTCAAACTTCACAATGTAATCGCAAAAGAGGATCACCGAACCATTTGGGTCACCCTCACGATAGCAGGGTCCCAAGTTAAAATGGAATTGGATACAGGATCAGCGCTAACCGTCATGAATCGACGAGACTACGAGCGGCTATTTTCACACATGCCCTTGAGAGAGACATCCATCGTCTTGACGACGTATACGGGGCAAAAAGTATACCCCAGAGGAAAAATAAGGGTGCCTGTCGAATACAATGGCAAGAAAATAAGGAAATTGTATCTCTACATACTGCCAAATGGTGGACCATCGTTATTGGGACGGGAATGGATCAGGAAGATAAACTTAGATTGGCATTCCATTCATGCAATGACGGTGGACGGTAAAAAAGATGAAGACGTCACTCCTGGACGATTGTCAACAATCTTAGCTAACGCCAAAGAGGCATTTCAACAAGAACTGGGCACGCTTAAAGGCGTAACCGCCTCGATAAAAATAGAAGAGAATGCAGTTCCCAAGTTTTTCAAAGCAAGACCGGTACCATATGCAATTCACCCAGCCGTCGAGGCAGAGCTGGAGAATCTGGAGAAGGCGGGCGTGTTGTCTAAGGTCGACTGGAGCGAGTGGGCGACACCCATCGTTCCTGTCATGAAGAAAACGTTAAGCAATAAGTCCGGGGAGCCAAGGAAGATTCGCATCTGTGGGGATTTCAAGGTGACGGTGAACCCAGTCCTTCACACAGTACAATATCCTCTTCCAAGGATAGAAGACATCTTCGCCTCACTGTCTGGAGGGAAGCGTTTTACAAAAATTGACCTAGCACAAGCATATTTGCAGATGGAGGTTGAAGAGTCCTCTAGGAAGTATCTCACGATAAACACTCACAAAGGTCTTTACCAGTATCATCGATTGGTATTCGGAGTAGCATTGGCTCCGGCGATATGGCAAAGAGCGATGGAACAAGTCCTGCAAGGGATTCCGGGGACTCAGTGTTACTTGGACGACATCCTTGTAACAGGTGAAGATGACAGTGAACACCTTAACAACCTAGAACAGGTGCTCACTAGGCTACGGGAACATGGGCTGCGAGCCAACCGCCCCAAGTGCGAATTTTTTAAGAAACAGATATCGTATTGTGGCCACGTGATTGATGAAGAGGGGTTACATAAGTCCCCTGACAAAATTGAAGCGGTTGTTAAGGTCCCAGCGCCTGAAAATGTGTCGCAACTGAGGTCATTCCTCGGATTGGTGAATTACTATCATAAGTTTTTGCCGAATTTGTCGACAATTCTGCACCCACTGAACGCCCTGCTACGAACGGGGGTAGCATGGAAATGGAGCGATGATTGTAAGCATGCTTTTCAGAAGAGTAAGGACTTAATCACTTCAAGGGAAGTTTTGGCTCACTACAACCCAGCACTGCCAATCAGGCTGGCGTGTGATGCGTCTCCCTACGGCATTGGGGCGGTACTGTCACATAAATTCCTTGATGGTTTAGAGAGGCCGATAGCTTTTGCGTCACGCTCGTTAACTTCTGCCGAGCGTAACTACGCCCAGATTGACAGAGAGGCCCTCAGCCTAGTGTGGGGGGTGAAGAAGTTCAATCACTATCTGCACGGTCAGAAATTTACTCTACTAACTGATCATCAACCTCTTGTCTCCATTTTCAACCCTCAGAAGGGCGTACCGATAATGACAGCACAACGGCTGCAGAGATGGTCCCTTTTCCTAGGGGCACACCAATATGACATCGAGTACAAAGGAACTAAACAGCATGGAAATGCTGATGGATTGTCACGTCTACCATTGCCGATGGTGGAAGAAGAAGACCTTGCAGTGGATCCAATGGAGTTATTCCACTCGACCATAGTCGAATGTCTCCCTGTGACGAATGCAAACATAGAAAAGGAAACACGGAATGACCCGACACTATCACGGGTCTATGATTTAACGGTGAAGGGATGGCCAGCACATGGCGAACCACTGCTGCCAGCATTCTCGCCGAGAAGAGAACAGCTGTCAGTGTGCAGAGGAACCTTGATGTGTGGATCCAGAGTAGTAATTCCACCTAAGTTGACGGATAGAGTGCTCAATGAGCTTCATGAGAGTCATCTGGGTGGGGTAAAAATGAAGAACTTAGCCAGAGCGTTTGTGTGGTGGCCGGGAATCGATAGAGAAATCGAAGAGATGACCAAGAGCTGTGCAGGATGCCAGAAGGTCCAAAACGCCCCACCACAAGCTCCTCTGCATCCATGGGAGTGGTCCTCATCTCCATGGCAAAGGGTGCACATTGATTTTGCTGGTCCCTTCATGGACTCGATGTTTTTAATTGCGGTGGATGCACATTCAAAGTGGCCAGAGGTAATAAAAATGTCCTCAACCACTACGGAAAAAACTATCACAGTTTTACGAACCATATTCACCAGGAATGGGCTGCCTGAACAGATTTGCTCTGACAATGGACCACAGTTTGTGTCTGAAGAGTTCCGGAGGTTCTTAAAGAACAATGGTGTTAAGCATTACACATCTGCCCCATATCATCCAGCCACTAATGGATTGGCCGAGAGGTTTGTCCAAACATTCAAGAAGGCTATCAAGGCAATGTGTAATGAAGATATACCCCTACAACACAAGGTGGCCAGCTTCTTGTTTGCCTACCGGAATGTGACACATGCGGTTACCAACCAAACTCCAGCCATGATGTTCTTCAATCGAAGACTACGATGCCGCTTGGATTTGGTTAAGTCAAACGTCCGAAGAGATGTGGAGAACAGGCAGTTTCAGAATATGAATGAAAGACCGACCAGGAGTTTTAAGATAGGTCAACCAGTTTTGGCCCGGGACTACCGCACTGAGAAATAGCAGCCAGGAACGATTTGTACACGACAAGGACCTCTCATGTATACCGTGGACGTTGGGGAGAGCATTGTAAGACGCCATGCTGACCAGATTCTAGAGTCACTGGAAAACGTCAACTCCACACCACGATCTGATACACCTGGTAATGAAATCGACGTTCCAATTGCAGCTACCGCAGAACCGGTAATATTGGAAGCAGATGAACCAAACAACGACATTGATCCCGACTCAACATTGCCAGAAGAACCTGATACTCCAAAGAGGCGTTATCCAGACAGAATCAGGAAGCCTCCTCAAAGACTGAACTTATAATTGCTTAAACTTAACCAATGTATCTAGCAACAGTAATTGTGATTGTAATTAGTTATCATTTAGTTGTTAAATGAATGTTATGTACTGTTTATCTAAAAGGGGAGGAATTGTTGTGTATGTACCTTTAAGAGAATAACTGGTCTCAGACTGCAGTACCGGCAGTGACCACCCCTGTATAAAAGGCGCTAGTGAGCCTCTGTGTTTTTAGTTTCACTATGGACTTCCACCAGTAAAGACTTATTTTGTTCACTCCTGCTGTCCGTGTCTCAATTATTCACGGACGTAACAGGTTTGCTGGGTCATAAGCCAAATTATATATTCTCATGAAGTCAATACCAATTATTGACGATTTCCCCTGCATCTGTGGCACCGACAGACAGGCATGCTTAAATTTGAAACTTCCCAATTGAATCTCCAATGGCTAAGTGATTGTAGTGGTCTGCTCATGACTGGTAAAGCCGCTAAGGTGAATTTCTTGATTAGTTAAGTCGTTGTGCGAGAGAGGGTGCTGGTTTCCTAGACACATTCTGGATCTGCCTGTGTCCCATAAAAATGTGGTATCGCGACCTCCTATGACACCTGAAGCTAAAAATAAACTCACCTTTAAAATTATAAATCAGTGAAAAAAAATGTATTTTTTATTTTTTTAAACTCTTATGCTGGTAAAAGCACCAAGAGTTAGATTTTTAAAGGTTTTCAGCAGGTGGCAGTTGTGCAGAAAGCGGAACTCTCTGCCTGCGGAGGCCCTTCTCTAGGGCAGGTGGAGGATCTGTCAAGAGGATTCTTGACAGATCGCAAGTGTTGGGTTTTAGCTCATGCGCTTCGCATGCCTAAACCCGGCACTTGCGCAGCCCCTATGGGTGCATACACACCTCGTTGATTGTCCATGATTGTCATATCCTGCCTTGAACATGACCTCCGAGGTCGGACCCCGTCATTATTGGCCCCTGGGCTCGAGTGCCAGTTGCTCATGGAAGGGTGCCGTTCGCTTGGAGCATCCCACAGCGCCGGATCGGTTACTTCTTTTTGGCGCCTGACACTCCCTTTGCGAATGTCCCATCTTTCCGTAGTTATAACAAGGTCCCCTTAGTGGTCCATATCCCCTATCTCCCTGGTTTGCTACTGGATACCTTGGAGATCCCTCAGTCCTCCATGCTGGCGGGTCATTTCTATCTGGGCCTGAGCGGAAAGTGTGGATTTTATCTTTTGGTTTGGGAGAGGATTGATTTTGTTCATCCTGCCAAGCCCTGGTCATACGCCTTAAGATCCAGGCCTCATTATGAGTGTCGTCGGTAGGGTCGGAGAGCTTACATGCCCTTTTGCCGGAATCGGAGGCATGGGAAATGAGGGATTTAAACCAGTTGACACGAGGACCATCATCCAGATTGTTGCGGTTCAATGTTCCCATCAGGTTACAGAAAACCACCCACAAGCGTTCCGCATAAGTGCGGGGGTGTTCTTCGTCACCCTGTTTAAAGTTTGCTAGTTCCATAACGGGATCCTTGCTGTTAACTCCTGCCGCCTCCTTAATGGCGATCCACATTTCAACTATGGTGCCCTGCCCTGTTCTCTGGGTTTGGGGCATGGCCCCGAATATAACAGGTCCCAAACACAAAGTCACTAGTTTCCTCAGCTCTCCCTCATCTAGTCCCTGAGTCTCAGAGGCCTGGAGAACCGCGGCCTTCCATAATTCAAAATTAATCTTGCCATCGAACTTGGGTACGTTTTTGGCAATATCATTTAATTGGGAGAGAGTAAAAGGGGTTGCATAATTGATGGGTCCATTGGGCACATTGCCTACCGCTTGACCGTCGGTCCTTTCCTGTGTCCGAACAGTGACCATAGGGTTCATGGGTAGTGGGGGTGGCAGCTCCTCTGGGGCAGTAGGACCTTTATTATTTCTATAGGGTGGTGGGGAATCGTACCATGACAGGTCAGGGGGGCCGTAGTCCCCTTCTCCTGATCGGTCCCTCTCATAGTTCTGGGCCGCCTCGGTCAGACTTGAGTAGTCAATACCTTCTCCACCTCCATCGGAGAAAGCGCATATTATGCCTCTGTGTGAGGATAATTGTGACTTTAATACTTCTATTTCTTGACGACAGTGGGTATGATCCATTTTATCGTATTTTTTCCGCTGGTGAGACTGTTGTATGACCTTGAGGGCTGATTTCAAATCCTGACACTTTTCCTTGTGGACTCGTCTAGTTGTTCCTGCATTCGGTGTAATTTTTGATTACTTGCTTCGACTGCAGTCATACTAGAGGCCATATGGAGAGTGTGCAATCTTTTATCACTACGTAATTCCTCATTTTCCTTTTGCAAATTTTTAACCTGATTCCGGAGCTGGTCTAAATCAGACTGTAATTGGTTTTGGGTCTGACCCTGACTGTGTGTTAATGCTCGCTTGCTCGCTCATTAGTTTGGAGTAACAGGCTGCCATTAGAAAATATTAAAAAAAATTTCGTTTCATTTTTCCCTTTTTATTATTGTGCTCAAAGAAGGTCTGACCTCCTTTGAAATTTGGACCGGCGATCGTCACCGCCCAGTCCTTATATTTTCCTACCATTAACTGGTTAAACTGTTCTTCCCAATCCTGGGAGGTCTCCCCTTTAGACGCGTCATGTTCCACCATAGTTACTGCTTTAAAACCTTATCTGACTCTAACAGATATTGTTCAGACCCTTACTGTTATACCTTATCCGACTCTAACAGATATACCTTATCCGACTCTAACAGATATTTTCTGTCGCTTGTTCAGCCCCTTACTGTGGTATATTTTGTCCAAAACAAAGTTCTAAAGTCCCATCTGGGTCCGCCAATTGTTGCTCTGAATTCGCTAGATGTTCGAAAGATCGAACAAATAGGTTCGCAATTTTTCCTTTTAGGGTTCAAATGGAAGTTTGGTCTGAACAAACACACAGGCAACAGATTTCGTGTACAAAGATTTATCTTTAATAAATGCTTAACAAACACCGTTCATTGTTTAAAGTACAATTCCAAAATATAAGACTCACAACTTATATTGATATTACCCGATTTGGTCCAAGGTGATCACTCTCTGTCCAAACCTCTACGTAGGGTTTCTGTCCCCAGGTCCCTGCTTTCGAGTGTTGCTCCTAGGTTCTCGCTGCTATCTGGGGTTTTCCCTCCTGGTTTATACTATCCTATAATCTGTCCCATCTCTTTGGTTACACATTTGTTTCTTTTTTTCCCTGCGCTCTGATGATTAGTTTATCCTATTCTGCAATCTGTCCCATCTCTTTGATTAGTTTATGTCTTACTTCATCCATTTTCTCCAATTGACCTATTGTTTGTTAATTGGTGTTTGTAGTGACCTCACCCGTATCTGACGAGGTTACCTATGAGCCCTCTGTTCAGAACATTCCACGGCTGATACCGAATCACTGCATTATTTACCCACTATCTCTTACACATGGTGACTCCTTCATTTTATTTCAGTTTTCTTACTTAGACATTACTTCTTCCATTTTCCACACATGCGCGTTCATTTTTGCTAATAATCTCTTTTGTCTGGAATCTTACTGAATGCCTTCTGGGCATGTACCATGGTGAGTCAGTGGCTGCTCTATTGTATAATGCCTTGGAGAGGGTGCAGCACAGATTCACTAGAATAATGCTGGGGCTTGGAGGGTTAATTTATGAGGACAGGCTACATAAACGTGGCTTTTATATCACACAATGTCATATTATCAGGGTTACATAGAAACATAGAAGATAGGAGCAGGAGTAGGCCATTCGGCCCCTTGAGCCTGTTCCGCTATTTAATGAGATCATGGCTGATCATCCAAATTCAGTACCCTGTCCCTGCTTTCTCCCCATATCCCTTGATCCCTTTAGCCTTAAGAAATATATCTAACTCCTTCTTGAATATATTTAATGAATTGGCCTCAACTGCCTTCTGTGGTAGAGAATTCCACAGGTTCACCACTCTCTGGGTGAAGAAATTCCTCCTCATTTCTGTCCTAAATGGCTTACCCCTTATCCTTAGACTGTGACCCTTAGTTCTGGTCTCCCCCGCCATCAGGAACATCCTTCCTGCATCTACTCTGTCTAGTCCTGTTAGAATTTTATAAGTTTCAATGAGATCCCCTCTCATTCTTCTAAACTCTAGCGAATATAAGCCTAATCAACCCAATCTCTCCTCATACGTCATTCCTGCCAACCAAGGTATCAGTCTGGTGAATCTTCGCTGCACTCCCTCCATGGCAAAAACATCCTTCCTCAGATAAGGCGACCAAAACTGCACACAATACTCAAGGTGTGGTCTCACCAAGGCCCTGTACAACTGCAGCAAGACACCCTTGTTCCTGTACTCAAACCCTCTCGCTATGAAGGCCAACATACCATTTGCCTTCTTAACCGCCTGCTGCACCTGCATGCTTACCTTCAGCGACTGGTGCACAAGGACACCCAGGTCTCGTTGCACTTCCCCTTTTCCCAATCTATTGCCGTTCAGATAATAATCTGTCTTCCTGTTTTTGTCACCGAAGTGGATAACCTCGCATTTATCCACATTATACTGCATCTGCCCAATCGCCCAACCTGTCCAAATCGTACTGGAGTTTCTCTGATTTATAGTAACTGCGTGAAATTGCAATTTTACTTAGCATTTATGATTTTTATTTGTACTTTAGGGATCAGATTCCCTGATTCTGTCCATTTTCTCTTCAAAATGTAAGTTAGTGGTCTTAATTATTATATGATCCTTTACCCATGTATTGAGATCAGTCTTTCAGCTGCCTCTGCTGCCTCCCCCATTCTCCTTGCCCACCAAGTCAAACCTCTCACAAGACTCTCCCTATCCTAGTCCTGATCTCATATCTTTCTCTAGTTTCCTTCCTATCTCCCCTCATGTGCTCTCTGAGCTAAGGTGGAAGAAAACAAGAAAACTTGCAATGGAGAGAGAGAAGTTGGATGGCAGGTGTGAAAGACGAATCATCTATTAAATTAAAAGTTTATGGCTAAAAATAAGAGCAATGCATTTGTTTAACTTTTTCAAGCAAAATAACTGATAATGAGAATCTCCCACGCACCTCGACTGCAGCTGGAGCATTTGTAAAATATTGAAGTATTTTAATCACAAGGGCGGCTTTTAGCATGTCCCGAAGGAAATGCAGGCTAAAAACATACCCAAGATTAGCATAATATTAAAGCAAAATACTGCGGATGCTGGAAATCTGAAATAAAAACAGAGAATGCTGGAAATACTCAGCAGGTCAGGCAGCATCTGTGGAGAGAGAAACAGAGTTAATGGGCTGAATTTTAATGGGGAAGGCGGGTTGGGTGCGGTGGGGAGGCTCGGAGTTGAAAATGGTGTAATTTTTTAAAAAAGTGATAAATGACTGGAATAGTATTCCAGATAGGGCAGTGGAGGCTAAAACCTTCGATTCATTCAGTAGTCAGTTAGGTGTGATGGGGGAGATGTGGGTCTTTTCTCTGGAGAGATGAACTAAGATGGACCGAATGACCTCCCTAATCTGTATCAATCTTGTGATTAAAGCAACAATTTTTCAATTGCTATGTACTGTTTGGCCATGACAGGATTTACTGGAGAAACAGATTTGTTTCAGTGATGGAATAATTAGCAGAAATGTAAAAGCTGAACAGTAATTAAATATTACAATACTGCAGCTGTAAATGATGGAAACCAGTTGTTAGTTTTTTGCTTTCATTCTGAGCTGCAAGTCATGAATAGGAACATGAATTGCTACAATTTGATAGAGCAGCTTTGTTAGTTCAACTCCTCTTGTAGATTAACACAATGCTGCCATCTGCTAGGAGATGGGTATAATGCAGCTAAATGTAACTTGTTTCTTGTAAACAGAAACTGAAACCAGTGAAATATGCCTTTTATCTTATGCATAAACAGGAAGCAGAAAAGAGGCCAAATGTTAATTCCATTATTAACATCAGTGTCAATGCCTACACTAACAGAAAATCTGAACAATGCAGCTCTAAGAATCATTTTGGTGGTGAATTTTTAGTCGGTTAAGAGACATTGGCCTAGAAATTCCGGGGGGTAAGCACTGGCCGTTAAGGGCCGTTTTGAAGGGAAAATGGCAGCCATTTGTAGGGGGTTTTGCACAGGCGTGTTCGGGTCAGTCAGCTTTGCCTCTGACTACCTTCCTTGAGCGGTTCGAATCACTCGCCCCCTGGGTTCTGGACACTGGACTTAGATACAGGCAGCGATACAGAGAAAACTCGAGTAGACAGGTAGGTGGTTGGACGCAAACAAAACCAAGATTTTATTGAAGAGGAAAACTTGATACAATCTTATGGAAAATTATTAGTGTACACTTCTACAGGCAAGAATTACAAGAGAGCTGTTGTGTCTCCTTGTGTTCTTATTACTATGTAATACAGACACTTTTAACTCATTTAGTTTACGACTTTCACTCAGTTGTATTCTTGCTTTTATGATGTTGCTGCCGCATGGTGCGGAGTGATACAAGATGTCCGACCTTGCACTGCGCACTGCCTTTTGTTGTGTCGGTACCTTTCTACCTGGACACAATTTAGGACTCAGAACTCAGAGATTCAAACATGAAGTGCTTTATTGGAAGGAAAGGAAGTCCTGGCAAGTTCCGAACAAAGACAGCTAAACTTAACAGAGAACACCCAACCATTTATCTCCTGTGACAGCGCCACCACAGGTGGGAGGAGAACACACAATACATAACATTTCCTCCCCTCTTAAATGGAAGGTCCACAGTATTCCTCAACAGGTAAGTTACTTTCAATGCACTCAATGAACCTAGGGTAGAGGTAGACTGCCTCAAACCCTGACTTTACCCTGGGGTTTATTCTGCCCCAGTCTTGTGGGTAAGTCACTAAGCCTACAGATCCAAGCGTCTTGGAGGCCGCCGCTCTCTGACAGGATACCGGCGGTCATCGCTGGCTTCCACAGCAATAGGCATTGACACAGGCCTGGATGGAGAAGGTGCCTGTGTCAGTCGAAAGTCAGGAGTTTGCACAGGTGGAACAGTCTCTTTGACTTCCTGTGTTGGAGAAGAGCACTGTGGCAAAGGATGCTGGTTTGCGTTATCATCCGGAAACAGTTCAGGCCAACCAACCGTTGGAGCCTCTGTGGCTGTCTCTGCTCCTAGCAACAGTTGATCTGTGTGTCTTTTCCAGATGACGTCCTCAGCAGTCTCAACCGTGTAAGACACAGGGCCCGTCTGCACGATCACCGTAGCAGGAACCCATTTTGGTCCAGTGTTGTAGTTTCGAGCTAGGACGTGCTCTCCAGGGTGAAACCGTCTCTCCTTGGCTCTTTTCTCTCTCTTTTCAACTTGAGCTTGTTGTTGACAATGGACAACCTGTTCTGCCCTTGGAGGTTTGAGTAAGTCCAAACTTGTCCGCAACTGCCTCTTCATCATGAGCGAAGCGGGGGAAGTTTTGGTTGTGGCATGCGGCTCGTTCCTGTAGGACAACAGGAAGCTGTTCAGACGTTGGTGGATTGAGCCCTGACCTTGCGATGCCTTCAAGGCGTGCTTCAAAGTTTGCACAAACCTTTCTGCCTGGCCGTTAGTAGAGGGATGATAGGGCGCAGACCTGATGTGTTGGACACCATTCACATGCAGGAAGGTTGCAAACTCCTGTGATACAAATTGTGGTCTGTTGTCACTTACGAGTTGTTCCGGTGAGCCATAACGGCTGAACATCTCACCAAGTTTCTCAATTGTTTTCTCTGCCGTGGTAGACCTCATCACAGCGACCTCCGGCTGTAAGAATTCGCAATAATTTACAGTTCTGAAGATTCATTTTTTTGATTAAAGAATCCCTGGGCGATGTGCTTTTAAATTTCCAGGGATAAAAAATGGCTGTCACCACATGGCCGAAGACAAAGGACAATGCTTTGTTTACAAAGCAATTGAATGCTATTAGCATTTGTTTGTATATCGAGTGGATACATCTAAACTGCAGAAGAGACTTTTGCACCTTCAATGGGAATCGTTCAAGATTTGAATGGGTTTTAAATCACCCAGCACTGGACAATAGAGCAGTTGTATCTCCCTTTTGTTTCAGCCCAGGAAGGTCCGGAAGACACATTAACCCAGTCTAACCACTTCGAGTTAGCCAATCACAGCTTTCTCTTGTGTATTGGACCCTTTTGGGTGGGGAATTTTGCACACAGCCCTTGCAAGGCAGAACGGCAGGACCTCACCAGGTATAAAAATAGCGGCTGAGAAGCTAGCTCTCTCTTACTTCGCTGGATCACAGGTGAGCGGAGTTTCTGACTCCTCAACAAGGCAACCTAGCAGGGGTTAAGGGGATGGTGATTTAAGGGAATTGCTAAGATTGTTTAAATAACATTGTAGCCACTGTATCCCTCGTTTTCACCGTCTGCAACCCCCCTGTTAAGCAATTTTACTGTAATTACTGTGTGCGTGTGGGATAGTTTGATATTTTGATTGTAGTTTATTTAGGTAATAAAACTTGATTTTTTTCTCTCATCCAAACCACTTGTTCCATTTTAATATCATTAAATTATAAGGGCTAGATTTTCAGTTGCTTGCGCCAGCAGTTAGCGCCTTAAGAGAAGTGATTTTCGGGCGCTATGCGTGTAGCGCCCGGGCGCAGCGCAGTTTGCGCCCCGCCCCAAATTAAGTTGCCCGTTAGCGCCGGCGCAAAGTTTAGCGGCCGCCCGGATGCGCATGCAGAAAATGACGTCACATCCTCGTGCAACGCCCTTTGGCCGCCCCGAATCCAAACTTCAGTCGGACCGCCCCATTGTGCGGCTGGCGTCCAGAGCGTTTGTAAAATGGAACGCAACACACCCTGGGGAGCGCAAATTAAAGGGCACTCCTCCTGCACTATAAACGGCAGTCTGCATGTGTTGTGTGGAAGGATGCAGTGTGTTGTTCTGAATGGCGTATGTTTCCGGACACCACCACCACCACCACCTCCTCCTCCTCCTCCTCCTCCTCCTCCTCCTCCTCCTCCTCCTCTTTTCCCCCCAGACTCTGCCTTTGAAAACAACACATGCACCCTTCCCCTTTAAGAGCTCACTGGCACCAGAGTGTCTGCTGTGCGCTGCGCCCGAACTCGGGCGCTGCGCTCTGCACCGCCGGCTTAGCGCCTAAAGATAGTAGTGGAACGCCTCTTTTAGCGCTCCACCAACCTCTTAGGGCGAAGCCACTGAATTTCCGGCAACGGGGCGCTACTTTGGGGCGGGCGCTAACTTCGGGCGGGCGCTAAGGTTAGCGCCCCAAAACTGTCTATACTGAAAATCTAGCCCATAGTTCCTCCACTCAGAACTAAAGGAGGGGTAGCGATTCGTAACCGCTGTAATAAAATTGGTTTTATTGGAATTGGTCCTGCAAGACCAGGAAAATTACTTTAAACCAGTTTAAAGAAGCCCCCAAACCCTTACAATGGCGAGCCAGGTAGGAGTGGAGGCAGTTTTTGATTTAATAAGTGGTCTGGATCTGGAGAAAGCATCAGCTCTTGTTTCTCTCGTTGTTTTCAGTATGTGGGTAGCCCTGCGGATGTTAGCAGCAGCGTGTAGGCTGACCTATCGGGGTATAGGTGGCTGGGTTAGGAAGGGTGTGAAGAGAGAGCAGGAGGAAAGGTTTAGGGAAGCAAAGGCAGCTTATAAGCTGGCCTGCGCCCTAAGGTTTGAGGAAGCAGATCATGGCCCCTGTAGGGCAGAGATAGAAAGCCTTAACATGGCTTTAAATGCATCAAAGGAGATGATTTGTCTGATCAGACCGAAGGCAGGTCAGCTGGACTTTACTGGCAGCCCAAGTAGAACCATCCCACAGGCAGCACCCAGAACGGTGCTGGATTGGGAATTAGAGACCCCAAGACGGCAGCCCACAGCTCCGAGTCTTGAGGAGCTCTGGCAGCAAGGAGGGGTGGACAATGGGGTGGTAGGAGAACACCAGCAGATCCCGCTAGGCAGGCGGGGACCAGGACCAGTGTACCCCCTCCAACAACGGAGGTACGGTCCGCCCGTGAGGAGTGAGCCTGAGAATAGGAATCCTCAGCCCACAGCATGTTCGAGTTCACAGGCAAGCACTGTGGCTTGTGTGGGGGGAGGAGCCATTCATATTCAGAGTAAGCTGTTTAAGCCAGGGAACAGGAAAGGAGAGTTCTGGGACCCCTGTAGAGCAGGTCCAGTAGCAGAAATCCGGGACAAGGGAGGCACACAGGGGATAGTTTTGGCCCCAGGAAAAAGGCAGGTCCAAAATTCCCCAGTTAAAGCCACCTGGGTGAGGGAACATGAGTTTGCTGTCCATGCAAGTTCAAGTTCACAGCCTATAAAAACAGAAACTGTGACTTGTTTCCAGGGAAAAGCAGACAAACCCAGAGAGAGATTTGCACCGGCAGGCTGCCAGGTACATTATACAGTGTGGGCTATTTGGACATGGGGGAGAAGGTTCCCAGCCAGCTGGGGCTGTGACCCAAGCTCAGGGTCCGCCAGCCAAAGTTTCCCCCATAGAGACACCCCTCAGAAGGTCTCAGCGGGTGCCCCAGCCTAAGAAAGCACGGTCACCCACTTTACAGTGGAGTAGGGTGGACTCCCGAGCCAGGGAGAAGCCAGAGAACAGGGGTCCCCACTCAACAGTCATAAGCTGCGAGGGACCAGAGACAGGAGGCAGTCCAGCTTCGCTGCAGCTGCAGCAATCTGCGACAGTGCCAGAGATTAGACTGGCCGTCCGGAGACGGGCGGCATATGTATTAAAGCTATGTGTGTGAATATAGCGTGTACCAAAGGTGTATTTTAAGTTTTGTTGATTTAACTAGTTTCAAGTTAAAGTGCAAAGAGTTTAAGTTTACATGTGTGCCGAATGTTTGTATTTTGGTCCGAGGTCAAGGGACCCGACCATGTCTCCACCTAAGGCAGCAGGTCAGTGAGACCTGGCTGCAAGTCCTTTTAAGTTTTTGCAGGAGATTGGAAAATGAAGCAGCCATGTTCGCCCAGCCCGAGCTGGACATCGAATGAAGATACGGAATGTTGGGGATCACCTCGCCACTGGACGAATCCAGGAGACCCCGCAGCGGTCTTCGGGAAAAAACGGACAGAGTCCGGAGGAACTTGCCTACTCCTCCTACGGGGAGGAGATGGCTCCAGCTGGGTGGGGCATGGCCCCCAACCCAGCACTATCCTGACCGAAGTTCACTTGCGGGAGACCTCGCTGTCGAGGAGTCACGATGGGGAAGCGCGGGCGCCTTGTGATAGGGACGCGTTCCCCGGGAGTGGGTGGTGATGGCCCGGGAAGATTGTACAGAGGAGGGGGAGACCCAAGAGTCGCGTGGGTGCGGTCGGGGGAGGGAGGAACTCACCCGGGGGCCCACTGGCAAGGAGGATAAGTGTGGCTGGGAAGGATGAGTGAGTGGCCGGATCAATGTGGGGCCAGGGAGAGCCGCCACACAGGCACCCATCATTTTCTGCAGCCAGTCGAGGGAAGGCGGGAGGGGGAGGGACTGGGAGTCATGAGATCCCATACTCCCCGGTCTCGGTCTGTGCCAAGGTAAATTTTAAACGTGAGGGGTACCCCGCCTCCACAAAGGGACAAGGGAACGGTTCGGGGCTGGCGGAGCAGGCTGGTCTGTAAATCCATTCTGCCTGTTTTAAAGTTTAAGCTGATCAAAGGGGGGTGGAAGGTACTTTTACTGCCCGAGTGGGAGGATTAATGCCCACTCGAATTTCGCGACCCATCATCAGCACGTGATGATCGGGGTTCATTTAAGCATGTTGTTTAATGATTTTTTTGTATTTTGTGTTGCAGCCCCAAGTTGAGCAGAGGCGTCGGATCCTCTCCGTGCTTGGGACCAGTTTGTGACAACTCCAAGTTGAGCAGAGGCGTAGGACCCTCGCTGTGCTTGCGATAATTTGAGTACATTGTGTAACTAAGATTGCAACATTTTGTAATAACTTATGATGTAAAAAAAAAAGGTGATTGTAAATTTGGTTTACACTGTATAATTTTACAAGCGTGTAGGGGTATGAGACCCCTTATTGAAAACTGAAGTATCTGTAAGATGCCTACCGTACCATGGTTTTTTTTTCTTGAATTTAAGGGGAATAGACGGGACGGGGATCAGTGGCAGATAGCTATTAGGTAAATACAGGGGATGGTTGTTTGTGGGGGGGTCAGAAATTATTGCTCATTTCTTCAAGAGGATACTACAAGCAAGCTGGAAGTATCCAAGGGCAGACTGTAAGAATTCGCAATAATTTACAGTTCTGAAGATTCATTTTTTTGATTAAAGAATCCCTGGGCGATGTGCTTTTAAATTTCCAGGGATAAAAATGGCTGTCACCACATGGCCGAAGACAAAGGACAATGCTTTGTTTACAAAGCAATTGAATGCTATTAACATTTGTTTGTATATCGAGTGGATACATTTAAACTGCAGAAGAGACTTTCGCACCTTGAATGGGAATCGTTCAAGATTTGAATGGGTTTTAAATCACCCAGCACTGGACAATAGAGCAGTTGTATCTCCCTTTTGTTTCAGCCCAGGAAGCTCCGGAAGACACATTAACCCAGTCTAACCACTTCGAGTTAGCCAATCACAGCTTTCTCTTGTGTATTGGACCCTTTTGGGTGGGGAATTTTGCACACAGCCCTTGCAAGGCAGAACGGCAGGACCTCACCAGGTATAAAAATAGCGGCTGAGAAGCTAGCTCGGGCTCTTACTTCGCTGGATCACAGGTGAGCGGAGTTTCTGACTCCTCAACAAGGCAACCTAGCAGGGGTTAAGGGGATGGTGATTTAAGGGAATTGCTAAGATTGTTTAAATAACATTGTAGCCATTGTATCCCTCGTTTTCACCGTCTGCAACCCCCCTGTTAAGCAATTTTACTGTAATTACTGTGTGCATGTGGGATAGTTTGATATTTTGATTGTAGTTCATTTAGGTAATAAAACTTGATTTTTTTCTCTCATCCAAACCACTTGTTCCGTTTTAATATCATTAAATTATAAGTTCCTCCACTCAGAACTAAAGGAGGGGTAGCGATTCGTAACCGCTGTAATAAAATTGGTTTTATTGGAATTGGTCCTGCAAGACCAGGAAAATTACTTTAAACCAGTTTAAAGAAGCCCCCAAACCCTTACTTGCTACGAGCGCCCACAACCACCATAAACATCTTCTCTTTGAAAGGACCGGCGAAGTCCACATGTACTCGCTGCCACACTCTGCAGGCCAATCCCAGGGGTGTAGGGTTGCCAGCTGTGGAACATTCCGGACCCTTTGACATGGGGAACATGTTTTGGCTTTCTCCTCAATATTCCCATCGAGACCTGGCCACCAGAAGTAGCTTCTTGCCATTTCCTTCATCCGAACCATCCCACTGTGGCCTGTATGAAGTTGTTGCAGTATAGGTTCCCTCAGGGGTGGCGGAATGATGACACGGCGTCCCCAAAGAAGACAACCTGCCTGGACGGAGAGCTCATTTCTTTTTGAAACGTAAGGTTTCAAACTAGGAGAATCTCCTATAGCTCTCCCTCGAATGACATCGTCCATTACCTCAGGCAGGACTGGATCGTTGCGGGTGTACCTTCGCACCTGAACTGCAGTGACAGGTGCTCCCTCCACTTGTCTAAAGTAGAAGGTGTCTATCTGACGAGGCTCTGGGGCAGTAACAGGCAAGGGTAGCCTCGAGTGACCGTCTGCGTTGCCATGCAAGTCTGATTTGCGATATTTGATGTCGTATGTGTGTCCTGACAACAGTAAAGCCCACCTTTGCATCCTGCTTGCAGCGAGAGACGGAATTCCGGTGTGGGGCCCGAAGATTGAAGTCAATGGACGGTGGTCCATCAGGAGTGTGAACCTTCTCCCAAACAGGTACTGATGAAATTTTCGAATTCCAAAAACGATTCCCAAGGCCTCGCGCTCGATCTGCACATAGTTACTCTCGGCCTTGTTCAAGGCGCATGATGCAAAGGCGATAGGTTTCTCTTCACCCGAAGACATGATGTGGGATATGACTGCTCCCACACCATATGGTGATGCATCACATGCTAGCTGCATGGGTAGCTTTGGGTCGAAGTGTGTCAGGACCTCCGATTTCAGCAATGCGTTCTTTGCTTGGGCGAAAGCTTCGTTGCACAGTTCAGTCCAATTCCATATTTTGCCTTGACATAGCAACTGATGTAACGGCTTCAGCAATGTTGCTAAGTCTGGAATAAACTTCCCATAGTAGTTAAGTAGCCCCAGAAATGAACGTAACTGGCTCACATTCTGGGGTGCTGGGGCCTCCACGATCGCCTTGACCTTTGACGGCGCCTTATGCAGGCCAGTAGCGTCAATCACATGCCCCAGGTACTCAACTGAAGACTGAAAGAATTCACATTTGTCTTTACGCACTCTGAGTCCGTACTCTTTCAGTCGTTGTAGTGTCGCATCCAAGTTCAGAAGATGATCCTCCTCATTTGTCCCAGTGACAAGGATGTCGTCCAGGTAGCACTGGACTCCTGGCAGTCCACGCAAAATCTGATCCATTGCCCTTTGGAATAGAGCAGGGGCCGACGTAATTCCAAACGGAAGGTGGCAGTACCTGTATAGCCCCTTGTGTGTCACAATTGTCAGCAGCTCCTTTGATTTGTCATTGACATGCATTTGTAGATAAGCCTGGCATAAGTCTATTTTGCTGAACTTTTGCCCTCAGGCCAGGCCCGTAAAAAGATCCTCAATGAGGGGAAGAAGGTACTGTTCCGCAGACAGCACCGGGTTAATAGTCACTTTAAAATCCCCACAGATTCGAACAGATCCATCCTTTTTCAGGACAGGAACAATGGGTGTGGCCCATTTGCTCACGCTCACAGGCTCCAGGACTCCATTCTCGACTAAGGCCTCCAAGTTAGCCTGAACTTTTGGCCTAATTGCATAGGGTACAGGTCGGGCTTTGTGAAACTTCGGCTTGCTGTCAGGTTTAATGTCCAGTCTCACGCTGATCTTTTTCATGCTCCCAAGTTCCCCATTGAAGAGTTCTGCATGTTTGTTTAACACTGCAGTCAGACCTGACTCCCCTTTTGACATCATGCGGACTGCAGGCCAGTCCAGCGTGATTTTCTCCAGCCACGCACGTCCCAGTAGCGATGGGTAATTTCCCTTTACCACATATAGTGGCAGTTTTGCAGTCTGTCCGTTCAATTTAACTGTCACCTCAATGACGCCTCTCATGGCCACAGGTTCACCGGTATACGTCTTTAGCACAATGTTTGTTGGCTGAAGGGTAAGATGCTTTAGCATTTTGTTGTAGACAGTGTCTGAAACAAGGGACACAGCCGCGCCTGTGTCCACCTCTGTCCGCACTGATTGTCCCTCCACCATTGGTGACACCCAGTAGCCATTTGAATCACCTGCAACTGTCAGTATGTGCACCTCTTCCTCCTCAGAGGTGTCGCTCCCCTGTGTTTTGCTTGTTCCATCATACTGCACTGAATGAACACTCTTTTTCCTCTCTTGTCCAAATACAGATATTTTGCTTCCATGCTTCCCAGCTCTGTCTGTTCTTTTTTTACCTCTACAGGCGCGTTCAATGTGACCTTTTTTGCCACAATTTCGGCATTCCAGCTCCATACACCAGCAGTCATTAGCGTGATGGCCCGTTTTCTCACAACAGTAACATGTGCCGTTCCGCGCACCTTTAGGCTCAGACGACACCTTGTGAACTCTCCCTGTTGAACTCAACTGGTGAGCCTCCTTTTCCGCCATCTCCATGGAGACACTAACTTCAATGGCCTTTTCAAGAGTAAGGTTGTCCTTAGTAAGAAGGCACTTCTGTGTGGCTGCATTTTGCAGACCACACACAAGTCTGTCTCTAATGGTGTCATTCAGCACCTCCTTGAACTGGCAGTGTTCCAACAACCATTTTAAAGCAGCAATAAACATCGTCACTGATTCCCCCTCCTCTTGATTCTGTTTATGAAATCTAAATCTCTCAGCAATAACCAGAGGTTTTGGTGAAAAATGTGCTCCAAGTATTTCCACTAGTTGCTTATATGTTTTAGTTCCTGGCTTATCTGGTTGCACGAGGCTGCGAAGTAAATTGAATGTCTTCGGCCCGATTACACTCAAAAAGGTAGGCACGACCTTTTCATTTGCCACCGCATTCGCCAATACAAAATAGTCAAAACGTTCTGTATAAGCGCTCCATTGCTCCACATTTTCATCTAAATCACCGATGTTTCCTAATATAGTAGCCATCCCACATTTCAAATTAAATTTTCTGTTTACTCACTGCACCCGTAACGTACGCAGATTCGTCCGCTCCTTGTCGCCACTTGTTGTGTCGGTACCTTTCTACCTAGACACAATTTAGGACTCAGAACTCAGAGATTCAAACATGAAGTTCTTTATTGGAAGGAAAGGAAGTTCTGGCAAGTTCCAAACAAAGAGAGCTAAACTTAACAGAGAACACCCAACCATTTATCTCCTGTGACAGCGCCACCACAGGTGGGAGGAGAACACACAATACATAACACCTTTCACAGTGTGCCACATAGCAATATAAATTCACTAACCAAAATAGTTCCATATAACGATGTAACAAGTAGTTCCATTTAACGATGTAATAATATAACGATGTAACATCCCTCTTTCTCAAAAAACTAAAACATGAAATTTAATTTAATTTAAAAAAATATTGGCCTAGAAATTCAGTATAGCCAGTTTTGGGGCGGTAAAGTCGGGCGGGCGCTAAAGTTTGCGCCCGGCCCAAAGTCGAGGGCACTTCGCCAATATTCAGTAGCTTCGCCCTAAGAGGTTGCTTGAGCGCTAAAACTGGCGATGCATGCCTATCTTTAGGCGCTAAGCCGGCGGTGCTGAGGGATAGCGCCGAGGCCGGGCGCAGCGCAGGTGCGGTCATTTCTTGATTGACAGCAGACACCGTGGCGCTGGCCAGCTCTTAAAGGGGGAAGGGTCGACTTGGTCTGCTGCAACGGCCTGCACACTGCAGCCTTCCAGCTAGGCCTGAACACTGCTGGTGATCAGAAGGAGCCATGGCAACGGTACAGAAGGCCCGTGAGCGTGCCCTGCGCTTCTCAGCCCATGACTTGAAGGTGATGGTGAGGGCCTTGGAGAAGAGACAGCACATCTTGTTCCCGGACACTGGCAGGAAGCCTCCCACCAGCGTCTATAGGAAAGCCTGGAGGGAGGTCGCCCGCTGGGTGTCGGCCACCGGCGATGCCCCCAGGGACAATGTCCAATGCCGGAAGAAGTTTAATGACCTGACCAGGATTGTCAGGGTGAGTACCCTTTCCAGTCTCCTCCTCATCCTTGCATGTACACCTGACATGATGGGCAAAGGGACCTGAAAGCCCTAATGGCCAGCCCTCAGCCAGCAGCTATGGGACAGTCATGAACATCAATTGCACATTCTGCACTTTACACCATGGGAGGCAGCGCACACCACATCAGGGCTACACACTGGCCAAGCTATTCCACCATGGGAGGCAGCGCACACCACATCAGGGCTACACACTGGCCAAGCTATTCCACCATGGGAGGCAGCGCACACCACATCAGGGCTACACACTGGCCAAGCTATTCCACCATGGGAGGCAGCGCACACCACATCAGGGCTACACACTGGCCAAGCTATTCCACCATGGGAGGCAGTGCACACCACATCAGGGCTACACACCGTACTTACAGGCCGTCCTTTCTCTTGCAGGCAAAACTTGCCAACAACCGAAGGCACCAGGAGGAGACCGGGGGAGGCCGCACCCAGATCCAGGAGCTCACTCCACTGGAGGAGCACGTGAGTCGCCTCATGGGAGCCCGGGTGATTGGGCCCATCGCCTGTGGAGATGCCGACCCTCTTCTGGGCCGCAATGGTATGGACATCACCTTTTGGACCTCTCTCGTCGCACTTGCGCATCCGATCTACCTCCTTTGCCACTGTCCGACCAAGGCGCTGAATGCCACCAGTCATGCCTCCCTCGCTGACGCCCTCTCCTCACTCTAAAGCTACTCTTGTGCCTTCCTGCTTTCAGCTGGTGACGAGGAGCTCCCTGAAGCTGCCAGTGACAGCCCCTCTGAGGAGGAGGAGGAACAGGAAGGCGGACCATCAGGGCAGCACTCAGGCCCGGCTGCAGATGCCGAAGTAGTGGACACGTCTTCCCTGGAGGAGAGCCTGGAGGAAGTGTCGGAGGGGAGTGGAGCTGCTGGGACCAGTGGCGTCCAGCAACCCAGGAGGGCTGCGGTTGGTCCGCGGCCTTCCCCCCAGAGGGGGGAAGGATCGGAGGGGAATGCAGTTGCTGGGCCCAGTCGCCGCCGGCAACGTGGCAAGGGTCGGCCAGCTCTGCCCCCTGCTCCCCAGCGGGCGAGTCCGGACTCCAGTCCGGCCACGTTCAACTCAGAGGAGGCGCGCCACCTCGATCAAATGGCCCAGGATTCGGATCGCCGGCACACCGAGCTGATGGGGGTAGTGGCACAGATGCCTGAGGCGATCGAGTCCCTGGCTAGTAGTGTGCGCGAGTTCGGGGCCTCACATGCCGCGAGTGGCCGGCTGATCAGTGATGCCGTCCAGACAGTGGCTGCTCTGCTGCGGTCGCAGACCAGGGCAACAGGGGCACTCACTGCTGCCACACGCGCTGCGTCAGCCAGGCATCGCCTGGACACCCGCCGCGCTGCAGCAGCACAGCGGGCTGCCCTTCGGCAGATTGGTGCGTATGCTGCAGTGCGGGCCCGGGCGAGTGCCAGAGTGCCACATCACCAGCCAGCGCCTATCATCCGCCAGATTGCACACATTCCTCCAGCCATCACCGCCACTCCCCCAGTGGCGCCTCAACGGCAAGCGGCTGCGAATGATGTTGGCCAGGCACAGCTGCACCAATCACCAGCCGGCCCCTCGAGGGCCAAACCCCGTCTAGGCCGCCCCCCCAAGGGCATCTGCCGGAAGGACATCTGACCCTCAGAAGCCTTCCCCCAGCCTCGCAGCAGCCACTGGGCAGAGCTTGCGGAGGAGCAGCAGGCCAGGCAGGGGCCCCAAAAGCTCGACAAGGTCTCGCCCTCGCGGCCCAATAAGTGGATGGTGTGGCCAAGTGTTATTTTATATGGCAATGCCTATGTTTCTTTTGGGGATGGTTGTTTTGTTTCTGGGGATGTTTTTTGGGTTAAGGCCGAGGATGAAGGCCATTTTTGTCCAAATGTTCAGTTATTCCTCCCCAGGTTGTGGGAGTGAGTCATTTGATGTACTGTTTTTTGGGGCCGTTGAATGTTTCTGGGTTTCATGTGGGAAGGGGTTTCATTGGTCTAAAATAAAGATTTCTCTTTATTCAGAGAGTGTCCATGTTTGTTGCTGTAAGTGTTTGTTGCCTTCGCCGGCTGAGGGCTTGCGGAGCGGCTGCGTTCATGTTCCTTCATGGCCACAAGGCATTCCCTGACAGGGGGCTTAGAAGTGACGTTCAATAAGCCGCCGACGGACGGCCCTTGGACCTTCTCGCTCCCTCCTGGGATGGTACTCCTCCTCCTCCTGCTCCTCCTCCTCATGCTCCTCCTGCTCCTCCTCCTGAGGTGGTGGTCCAACGTGAGGTGGCAGTGCCTGAGTCCTGCGGAGAGCCAGGTTGTGCAGCATGCAGCAAACAACGACGAATTGGGACACTCGGTCCGGGGAATACTACAGAGATCCGCCGGAACAATCCAGGCAGCGGAACCGCTGCTTGAGGACGCCAATTGTTTGCTCGATTATGTTCCTGCTCGCTTGATGACTCTCGTTGTATGCCTCTTCAGCAGGGGTCCTGGGCGCGCGGAGCGGGGTCATGAGCCAGGTACACAAAGGATAGCCTTTGTCCCCGAGAAGCCATCCTCTTGGGGGAGGCTGTGCCTCGAACATGTCACACACAGTTGTCTGCCGCAGGATAAAGGCATCGTGGCTGCTGCCTGGAAAGCGGGCATTGACAGCTAGGATGCGCTGCTTGTGGTCACACACCAGCTCCACATTGAGGGAATGGTAGCCCTTCCGGTTGCGGTAATCCTCGGCATGCTCCACAGGTGCCCGCAAAGCCACATGCGTACAGTCAATGGCGCCCTGCACCAAGGGGAAGGCCGCGAATCTTGCAAATCCCAGTGCACGCTGATGCTGCCTCTCCAGGGCCATGGGGAAGGAGATGAATTGGCGTCTCCTTCTGAAAAGGGCATCGGTCACCTGGCGGATGCAGCAATGCACGGCGAACTGGGATATGTTAGCAATGTCCCCAGCAGCGGATTGGAAGGAGCCGGTGGCATAGAAGTTCAAGGCCACCGTCACCTTCGCCTCCACCGACAGAGACGTCCTGCTCCTGAGCTTTGGACGCAGATCTCTGCGAAGCAGATGGCAGATCTCTGCAACCACCTCCTTTCGGAATCTCAGCCTTTTTACACATCGCGCGCCACTCATGTTGAGGTAGGAGCGCTGCTGGCGGTATGCCCTGACTGGGTAAGGCCTATGTTGCCGACGCCTGTTGCCCCCTCTGCGTCTAGCCAGGGCTGCCCCTCTCACACCGCGTCTGCGAGCCCTACGGACATGACGCTGAAACTCAGCGTTGGCACCCCATGCAGCCCCCATAATATGCTGCCAAACAGTCAAATATCCAAGAGGCCACTTGCAACGCTCTGGCCTAAAGCCAGAAATACCTGAGCTAGTGTTGGCCCAAACCAGAAAGCTCTCTTCCTTGGTCTCTCTCCAGAAATCCGTTGCACAAGAGTGTTTGCTGCAAAATGGCTGCCCTTTATAGTGCAGGGTAAGTGCCCTTTAATTTACGCTCCCCGGGGCCCGCGTCGGCTCTGTTGCGTTCCACTAAACAAGCGTTCGGGCCGCCGGCCGCACAATGGGGCGGTCCCACTGAAGTTCTGGATCGGGGCGCGCAAAGGGCGTTGCACGAGGATATGACGTCATTTTCTGCGCGCGCAGGTGAGCGCGCGCTAAGACTTTGCGTCGGCACTAAATGTCTACTTAATTTGGGGCGAGGCGCAGATCGCGCTGCGCCCGGACGCTACACGCATAGCGCCCGAAATTCACTTCTCTTAAGGCGCTAATGGCTGGCGCAACCAACTGAATTTCTAGGCCATTATATCTAAACTATTATTATCAAATACAAAGAATCGTGAGTTTTCTTTTCTTATTCGCGATATCACTCAGCTGGTTGGATATTGTCCCTCCATCTTGTGGATTTGGTGGTGACCACTCCTCTCTGCGGTGTTTTGGTGTGTTCCGCTCTTCTTGTTGTTGTTGCTGTCGCACTTGGAGTTGGAGTGTGCATGCTCGTGGTTGTTTGATTTGTGGCGCTTGTTTCTGGCATTGTACTGCTTGTGGTAGCTGGTGTTGTCAATGTTGCTGATGTTGTCTACTGCTTAACCAGTTCAGGTGAAGGTCTGATATGGAGTCTGTTCCGTCTGTATTGGTTACCAGGTTCGGTCTCTACGAAGTAGGATCTTGGAGTATCAGCTTTTCCAATGACCTTGGCTGGATTCCAGGTTTTCAACATCGGGTCTTGCACATGCACTGATTGCCCATTCAGCAATTCTGGTAGCATCTTTGCATGTTTGTCGTAATGTTTGCTCCCTACGACTTGTGCTTCTGCCAGCTTCTGTCTGAAGTCCTCCTGGTCCTGGGGAGGATGTATTTTTTGCTGGTAGGGTAGTCTTAAACTTCCTCCCATTCAGCAATTCCGCAGGTTATTTCATGTCTGCTTTCAGTGGTGTTGATCTGAGTGATAGGAGGGCAAGGTCTTGGTCTTCCCCCATCTCACTGCTTTTGATGAGAGTTCTCTTGACAGTCTGGATCTGTCTTTCGATGAACCTGTGTCCTCTTGGGAAATGTGGGGATGAGGTTACTATTTTGAACCCATACTTTTCTGCCAGAGCTCTGAATTCACTCGATGTGAACTGGGTTCCATTGTCACAGATTACCTTTTCCGGGATTCCTTGTTCAGCAAACAAGCTCTTTGCAATTCTGGTGGTAGTTGTGGCTCTCAGATCTTTCATCCTTCTCACAAAAGGAAACTTGGAATAGTAATCTGTCACTATGAGATACCATTCTTGATTGCACATGAAGAGATCTGCCCCAACAGTGTGCCATGGTCTTGATGGTATTTCACTAGGTATCATCTCTTTCTGTTGTGCATTTCTGTATTTCTGGCATATATCACATGCAGAAACCATCTGTTCGATATTTTTGTACATGCCTATCCAGTATACAGCTGATCTGGCTCTCAGCTTGCATTTCTTCATTCCCATATGGTCTTCATGTATTAGATGGAGAAGTTCTGTCTGCATCACCTTTGGCACGATGATCCTCGATCCAGCAAGGAGAATACCGTCTTCTATTGCGATGTCGTCTCTAATCATCCAGTATTGACGAATTGTCGCCTGTACCTGCTGGATTCTCTCCGGCTACCCCTGTATCACTTGTTGTGTGAGTAGTTGCAATTCCTCATCTTTGCTAGTCTCATCTCTGATTTCACTGAGCTTTGTAGGGGTAACACTCACTCGGTGGTGGATTTTTACTGTTAGACCCTCCACCTCGTGTTTCTCATATGGTGACAATCGAGACAATGCATCTGCTAGCACCATTTCCTTTCCTGGCTTATATTTAAGCGTGAAGTCATAGCTTTGGAGCCTTAGAAGTAGTCTTTGCAGTCTTGTAGGCGCTTTGCACAGATTCTTCTTGTAGATCTGTTCTAGTGGACGATGGTCACTCTCTATTGTAACCTGCCTTCCATACAGGTATGTATGGAATTTCTCGCATCCATACACTACTGCTAATAGTTCTCTTTCTATGTTGGCGTATCTCGTCTCGGCTGGCGTCAAGGCCTTTGATGCGAAAGCTATTGGCTTTCCTTCCTGCACAAGAGCTGCCCCTATTCCTCTGGTAGAAGCGTCTACTTGTAGAGTGACTGGTTTTCTTCTGTCCTAATATGACAGACTTGTTTCTTTGCACAACAATTCTTTAAGTTGTTTGAAATTCCTTTCATGTGATTCAGACCACTGGTATTCGGCGTCTTCTTTCATTAGCTCTCTGAGATTTGTTGTATGTTCCGACATGTTTGGGATGAAAGAACCCATGTATTGGACCAAGCCGAGGTAACTCCTCAGTTCTTTCTTATCTTTGGGTGGTTTCATTTCAGCAATCACCGCAATCTTCTCAGGACTTGGCTTGACTCCCTCTGGTGTGTAAATCATACCAAAGAATTTGCATTCCTTGACTTTAACTATGCACTTATCAGCATTTAACTTGATGCCAGCCTTCCTGGTACGCTCCATGGCCTCATGTAGGTACATATCATGGTCTCTTTCATCTGCTCCATAGATCTGAATATCATCAGCTATTCCTATAGCTCCTTCACAGCCTCTGTATGTCTCGTCTACTTTCTGTTGAAAGATATCTTGATTGACCTTTAATCCAAATGGTAGCCGCAGGAATTTGTAATGCCCAAATGGTGTGTTGAATGTTGTCAGTGTTGTTGATTCCTCATCCAACTTCACGTTCCAATATCCATTTCTGGCATCTAGTTTTGAGAAAACCTTGGCTCCTGCCAGTGATGGCCTAATCTCCTCTAGCGTTGGGGTGGGATAGTGGTCCCTCTTTATCGCCTGGTTTAGATCTTTGGGGTCCAAACATATTCTGAGACGCCCGTTTGGCTTTTCTCGTACCACAATTGAGTTTACCCAGTCTGTGGGTTCAGTGACCTTTACGATCACTCCCTTTTCTTCCATCTCCTTTAGCTGTCTTTCAGGCTTCGTCTTCAGCTCGATGGGTACTTTTCGTGGAGCATGGATAACGGGCTTTACCTCTGGATCGATGGTGATGTGGTATTGGAAATCTCCGAAACATCCCACTGTATCATCGAAACATTCCGGATACATGTCTATCAAGTCTTTTTTACTCTTGATATGTTGGCGATTCTCCAGCGGGGTGTTGCTGTCTATCCTCAGTGACGTTTCCGTCAGCTTGTGATGCACTGAGATCAATCTCAACTTCTCGCAGCTGTTTAATCCCAGGATCGCTGGCCCCTCAGTGTCGGTGACATAGAACATGCAGTTGATGTTCTTTCTTTTATGTGTCCCTTTGACAAAGGTTATTCTGAGTTGTTTAATCTCACTCCCCCCGTATGCTGTCAGCGTGACATTACTTGCCTTTAAACAACCCTTTTTCGGGTAGCCATCTTCTATCAAGTTTTCAGGAAAGATCTACTGGTACAGTCTCAATGGGAGAATGTTGCTCTGAGCCCCTGTGTCCAGCTTCAACTTTAAGTTGATGGCTGTTGGCTGACCTTTGACCCTCTTTTCGATTTGGATGATGGTGTGCAATTCTCTCTTCAGAGTATTTCCCGCTCTGGACACCTCGTGAAGCTGTACCTTTATGGTTTCGATGTTTAGTGTATTGTCATGACCATAATCATCGTCATCCTGTTCATCCATGGCATGGATATTGTGTTTCTTTCTCTGGTTCTGCTGTCCGCCTTTGTTTTTGATGTATGTTCCTTCTTTCTTCGTTCTACACCTCTTTTCCCAGTGGTTTAGTTTGCCACATGCATTGCAGCTTGTTCCATATGCTGGACATTTCCTCCTGGCTGTATAATCGTGCGGTCTTCCACAGTTTCTGCACATGTTTCTCCCATTGTCATGTGCATGTCTTTGTGAGTTGTACTTTTCTCTCACTGTATCCACTCTGTTGTCCGTCTCAGAAGCCGTCCGCATGTCAGCTGTTTGAGAAATCAGCGTTCTCATTTGCTGCTTCATGGCTTCGTGAGCTCTCGCAGTATCTATAGCCTGTTATTTCAAGCTTTTCTTTCCCTATCAGGGCTTTTTGTACCTCTGCATGCGCTGACCCCCATATCAGCTGGTCCACAAGCCTTTCCTCCATTTCCTTAAATGCACACTTGCTGGCTTCATTTCTCAGCCTTGTCAGGAAATTGTCAGCTGTTTCACCGGATTTCTGTCTTAGACTCTGAAATTTGTATCTGTGTATACGGTGATTGGATTTAGGCTCTAGATGGTTGCTGAATTTCTCAAAGATTGTCACAGGGTTTTCCTTTTCCTCTTCAGTCAAACTCCAGCTATTATACAAATCTAGACCTTTTTCTCCTGTCCACAATAGAATGTAACTAACCTTTTCTTCATTGGCAGTACCCTTCAGGAAGCTTTTCAATGTAAGGTCACATTTCTGTTTGAACTTGCGGAATGCCTCTACTATATTGTCGGCTTCCCAGTTCATGAGGGGTTGCATTTGCACAGTCAGTGCAGCGGCAGCCACCATCTTAGTTGCCCGTACGATTCACACTCAATCACCACAGACACCGGCACTCACGATCAGCTCATATATTCACTTTTCGTCTTATTCGTAGTTCATATGGCACAAGTTGTACTCACTTATACTGCTGCCACCATGTTGTGTCTCCTTGTGTTCTTATTACTATGTAATACAGACACTTTTAACTCATTTAGTTTACGACTTTCACTCAGTTGTATTCTTGCTTTTATGATGTTGCAGCCACATGGTGCGGAGTGATACAAGATGTCCGACCTTGCACTGCACACTGCCTTTCACAGTGTGCCACATAGCAATACAAATGCACTAGCCAAAGTAGTTCCATATAACGATGTAACAAGTAGTTCCATTTAACGATGTAATAATATAACGATGTAACAAGAGCCATAATAATACTATATACTTATACAGGGAATGGGGAACACATGGCACATCGAGGGAAAACAACTATCTTAACAATCCCCTTATCCTTAACCCACCCTCTATGCCTAACTAGGTTAATCTATGAGGGGTCAGAATTCATGCTCACCAATGAAAGGAGTTTGTTAGACTCAAAACAGCGGTTGGGTTCGGGGTTCGCTCTTGGTGCTCTCTGGAGCCTGCCGTCGTCACATGGGCTCCGGGTGCTGCAAGGGCATTGTCCAGGTTCAAGTACCCCAAAGTTACAGTCTCTGCTTGGGTACTTTACCTTGCAGGGATGATTCTTCGCCGACAGCTTGAGTTTGTATGAAGATACTCGCAGGTCGGCTGAGGCTAAAGGCCCAATAATTCGAAGCCTACCCTCAGTTGGCCTTCCCCGGGTGGTCTTCCTCCTCCCCTCGTCGCGTCCTGCTTCGCTTGGCCTGAATTGCCCGTGTTCGCCCGATCCGGTGTCGGGGCGAGTCCAGATGGAGTTGGAGAGGGCATGGGCAAAGGCCAGGGGGTAAGCGCGGGACGGGGGAAAGAGCGGCAGCCACGAGGGCGAGGGGACGAAGGACCGGGGAGCGGCAATACCGACAGCAGCCGAGCAGCAGTCTTCTTCTTCTTCTTCCAATGACTACCACTACCCCCTTGCTACCTGGGGGCCTTCAATTATACCTTCGTCGAAAACCCTTATCTGCCCGCCAAATCAGGTTAGTTCTTTGTTTTAATTTTGGCGGGCTAGTTAAAATAATGGTAGCGATCTATACTGACGGGTTTTTAGATGGCCGGTAATTGCATCTACCGGCCCGATAATTAACTCGTATTGTCCTGAAAGTCCTTGATGGGCTTGTCCAGCCTCGATGGATGTGTTTAATCTGTTTCCGATTATGTATACAGACTTTTTGATGGCTTTAACTGTGGGCCTCATTGAATTCAGATCTGCCTCTAATTCGGCCTAATACATAATTCACAGTTTGTCTGGGTCCCAAATCACAAACTTCTTTTCACAGGAAACCTGCAGCCTTAGTTTCGATTTCCCTCAAACTGCCTGGGCTGCAGAATACATTTTGGAGACCCACAGGCTTTCTGCCACGAGGCACGGACGCCATCTTGGGTTCCCTTTTCAATTTCAAAAGAAATGTCCACGCAGGGTCCCTTTTATCGATAATAACCTTCGGGGAAATGCACAAATTTTGCAAATCTTACATTCCCCCCTGTGATACTAAAACTTGCTTGAAGTACCATACTTTTCCAAAGTGAGCAAAATTTTCTGACCCTCCATAGCCAGCCTTCCCCTGTATTTATCTATCTAACATACCCACGACACATGCACTTCCCATTCCGCGAAAATGTAGTGTACATCAGCGTACAAAGAGTAAAATTACAGGCTTTACACACACATCCAAGCACGGAGGGGGTTCTACACCCCTGCACCACTTGCTACACATATCTTTATTAAACTGCGTCGCAAAAGAAAACAACAAAAGAAAAACCTTTAATTGAAAATACCAACACAAGAAACAACAATTCTTCAATTGAAATACGGGAAAACTTAAACCGGTGTATCTTCCTCCACCTTTACATAATGTTCTTTCCAAAAGCTCTGGTTTCGGAATTCTGACCACCGACCTTTTCCCTTACACTGGATGCAAACTAAATACAGCACTATTCCTAACTGGTAAACCACGAGAATGTGGGAGGCCAGCCTGATCCATGAAGGGACCTCTATATTATTGAAAAGGTTCCACCAGGGTGGAGTCACAATATCCAATATCTTAGTCCCTATCTCTACTGTTTTCTGCTCGAGAGTGTAGAAATATTTCTGTGAAACTATAACGGCTTTTAGAATTTTGGTCAAATGTTCAGGGAGAGGGGGAATTTCATAGCCAAAGTGCGCTACGTACTTCTGCAAGTTCGTAAAATTCTCCTTCACAGTGAGGTGAACAGTGGAGGGTTCAGGGATGGGGACAATTTGCTCCTGGGCCACTCGAAATTCTGCCTTGGGTTTAAAACAGAAACTGCTGTCACTAACCGGGCACCAGCTGTGCTGTCCATGCTGGTAGTGGGACGCGCCGGTGGTGACACAGTATGTCCCACCCCCTATATATGCTCCTGCGGGGGAACATGGCCTTATGCCATTGCCTCCATGGTGCAATTTGTAGGCTTCGCGTCAGCAGCTCTGAACCCACACTGTGGTCTTGAGAAGGCATTCAAGTGCTGGGGGCACAGGATTATGTGTGCTCCCCAGCTCCGACACCCTGAGAGGTCAGTACCTGTCATAGCGTGCTCCCACTTAATGACGTAAGGTGGGACTGCTGTGAACCGAATGTGTGCACCCCCCCTGAATGACTCCAATGTTCTCTACCCTGTATACCGGGGCGGGTCGGGCTGTCCTGCCCATGACCGGCATCCTAACTACTACTCCCATGATTGTGTGGTTGGACCGCCCACAATCCACGGGGACTGGATAGGCTTCGGAGGCTAGCCGGAGTTGGCACGGGCTCAATGTGTTCTCAAAAGGGTGGAGGGCTGCGAGGTGCTTGTTGCTAATCCAGGAGGGGACCAAACCTTGTTTTAAATCCTCCAGGTTACTGCGGCCCTCGCCCAGTAACCACGCCCCGTATAACACGCACAACTCATTCTGCGCAGCTTGGTCAGAAGCATTTCTGTCCTCCCTTATAAAAGCATTTACCGTCTTTGCATGCTTTTCCAACTCGGCTATAATCTCTTTTAAATGGACTGTCATGGCCTGGTACTCATGCAACTCCGAGCCCACTACCTTGTTCTCATCCAGTAATATCCCTTTTAACTGTGTTTTTAAACTGTTTATCTGGGTCTGCAGCTCTATGTCATCCAAGCTGTTGATGACAGAGGACCCAGTGTTAAACGCAGTACAAACATCATTCCATACACCCCTTCTTTGCCTCCCTGGGCTACCCAAAAATTCCCGGCGTGTGGTGTAGAGTTCGGTCTTGTCCACGTGGGCAAAATCGAAATCGTAAAATTTTCAGAACATGTCTTTTAATAGGGCCTGGTATAACTGCTCTGTTTTTCTGGGGCACCACTCCGGCAAATGTACCTCGGTGAGATTCAAAATCACGGAGGCTACTGCGTAGTGTACCCATTGGTACAGCATCTGATCGGTGGGGACTAGTACCAATCCATTCCCTGGTCCCTTGGTGGTGGTGGGACAATCTTCCCTGGATAACCTCGCCGCCTGCGCCGTGGGCGGGGGCTTACGGGGGCGGGTTACCAGCTCAGTGGCGTTGACTGGGATCGGAGAGAATGGGACTGTGCACGCCTTCAGGCTGGTATCCCATCTTATTCCATCCCTGGCGTCCTGCCACTGCCGGTGGAAAACAATGGATATGCCTGCGGGGCAGACCTTCTCAGACCCCCATATACAGATGTAAATCCCTTGGTCCGGTGCCCACCACTTGTCCCAACACACACTCAGTCCTCCATGAGTCCCTTAATTGTCCGATGGGTGTTTTCCCCAGGCGCTCCCATTCGACTTCGGGGTTCCTCATGTCCTTGCTCAACTTTCGGAGCCACCACCATCGGTCCAGTGGAATGTGTCCTTTGCATGTTAAACATATTCACTTTCCAACGGTGACACTGACCCTCGTGGAAACGACTCGCACTCGGGGGCACAAGAGGGAGGCTTCCCCGCATGTGAATCCGGTTTGGCTGGAGTACTGGGACGAATTGGACCCCAACCATCCTGGCCACCTTCCCTCGTGGAAGTAGACAGCGGTCTCCTCCGCATCCCGTTCACCGCTCCCATTGATCCCCAGGGGCGCCTTGTCTCCTGAACACCCGTAAATGTGGGAGTCCTGGACGTCGCCTCTCCTCTCCTTGCTCATCCTGATTAGGGCGAATAGGACCATGATCTAGTCCATCCCGAACATCTTTCTGCAAAAAGATGTAAAAACATGCAGCCAGGTCCCAAAGAGATTTTCTGGCTTGGTGAGGCATGGTCGGGTCCCGTGACCTCGACCCAAATATACACACTCTCGGCAGATTTCTTATTCAAACTACCCATCACCTTATTTAACCTAAGCTAAACACCCAAACTTAAGTTTAATGATTACACCTACTTGAACTTACACTTAAACTATATTATATACATCCGCCGCCTGTCTCCGGGCGGCCAGGCTAATCCCTGGTCGGACTGCGGCTCGCCGCTACCCCCGGCGTGATCGCACCGTCCTTCACGGTTGGTCCCTCGCAGCCCGAGGCTACTGGCTGAGGACCTCTGTCCTTGGACCTCTCCCTGACTCAAGGGGCGGCCCTTGGGAACTGGAGGGCTGGTGACCATGACTTTCTCGGCTGGGGCGTCCGCGGGGACTTTCTGGGGGCTTTGGCGGGTGGGGCTTTCTTGGCCGCTGGGCCTTTTACCCGAACAGTTGCTCCTCCAGGCTTGACCCCTCCCGAACCTGGGCTGGGGGTAGGTAACTTTTCGCAGCCTGCTGCTGCGAGCTGAGAGTCTCCGCCCCCAGGTCCCATGGCTGGGTCCGGGGCGGGGTTTGTGACCTCAGGTCCCTCCCTCTCTACACCTGGGTTAGGGGCGGGGTTTTCGCCCTCAAGTCCCTCCCTCTCGTCTGGATCCCAGAAGAGTGGGGGCGTGTCCCAATCGATGGGCTGGAGGGCCCCTCCCTTCAAGCAAGCCAGAGCGCCTGCCTGTGTGTTCTGTAAACTCGCTCGTGCTGCAGGCTGAGGATCTTTATCCTCAGACCTTACCCCGACTGGCTGCTTTCCCCTTTCAGGTTGAAACAGTTTGCACTGGTTGATGTGAAACCATTTCGTACGCTGGGGCATCTTCACGGCATACACCATGGGGCTGGCTTTGTCTACAATCCTGTACGGCCCCATGTACAATGGCTCCAAACTACCCACTCGGGCATAGTTTCTTACCATGATCTGATCTCCTATCTCCCACTTGTGGTGCTTTCTTGGTTCGAGCAGCAATCGGTTACTCCGATGCTGCCTTCCCATGTTCCCAGCCACCTGCTCATGGACCTGTTTCAGGTGCTCAAGAAGGTTTCGGGCGAACTTGTCCCGGTTTACCTCCCTGAGCTGACCCTCCGAGAGCACTGGGGCTAGTACATGGGTGGGGGTCCGCATAACCCTGCCAGTCATTAGTTCGTACGGGGAATACCCCGTGCTTTTAGACTGGCTGGCTCGGATCCCCATCAAAATCAACGGTAGGACTTCGGCCCATTTACGAGGCGAGTCCACCGTTTCCTTTCTTAACCTTTCCTTAAAGGTCCGGTTCATACGCTCTACGATCCCTGATGACTGGGGGTTGTGGGCTACGTGCCATTTCCCTTCGATGCCCACCAGCATCAGAGTGTTATGCATCACCTGTCCGGTGAAGTGACTCCCTTGGTCAGACTCCACGAATTGTGGCAGTCCCCACCTCGAGAACACTTCCCGGACTAGGATCCTGGCAGTACCCAGAGCTGCGGCAGTTCTGCAGGGAAAAGCCTCCACCCATTTGGTGAACACGTCCACCAGGACTAGGCAGTACTTATAGCCTCTTTAACGGAGAGAGTCGCTGTGCCGTACGGACCTTCTAGCTCCTTTCCCTCAGTTATGGCGCTGAGGACTGTATTGAGGGCGGGGTCTTGGGCTTGGACCGCCTTGAGGTCCGGGGCTAACGCTATTCCTACATTCCCTTGGGTCCCGTCCCTACCTCTGACCGCCACCATGGGTCTGGATCCGAATGGGTCCCAGAAAATACCTGTGCGGGCACCCTCCTTGGTGAGCAAGTCAGCCTGCTGGTTGCCCTGACACCGAGGTTCTGTGGAGGAATGGGCCTTTACCTTGTGGATAAAAACCTCTCCTTCCTCCCCCACGGCTGCCAGGATTTTTTCCAGCAGGGGTTTTACTGTGAGGGGTCTCCCGTCCGCGGAGGTATATCCGCGGCGGGACCAGATGGCCAGGTACTCCGTACACGAATTGTACGTAAACATACTGTCCGAGCAAATCGTGTAGGGGGTGGGGAAGATCTCGGGGTGTGTAACAACGTACACTACCGCTGACAGTTCAGCCTGCTGGGCGCTCGTGGTGCTGGGGAGCTTGATTGCCAGGGCAATGTTTGCCGCTGGGTCATAAACTCCACACCCCATGAGACGCTTGCCAGCCGATACCGTGCTAGAACCGTCTACTTAAATTCCGCGGCCTGTGGGATGTATCCCGGCCCGTAAACCTATATTCACTTCCCAAACCCCTTCTATGGAACACCGATGGGCTGTTCCAGGATATACCATGTTGGCTGCGAGCTTTGGCTCACAGAGACCCTTCACCTTCAGATCCATCTGTGAAAGGAGCAAGGTCCAGCGGGCAATGTGGGTACTGCTCACTGTCCCATCCTTGATCCTCCCATCCAGAAGCATCTGGGTGGGTGTGTGATGGGTGAGGAGAGTGATGGGAGAGGTGCCTGTGAAGATCAAAGATCTTTTCACAGCCCAATGTGTGGCCAGAAGATGCCGTTCACAATTGGAATAGCTCCTTTCCACATCTGTGAGTATTCTGGAGGAGTAGACCACCGGCCGCAACCGGCCGTGCCGCTCTTGGAGCAGCACAGCACTCAGGCTGTCCCCGCTGGCTGATACCTCCAGGAAAAACTCTTTCCCCCCATCTACGGCTCCTAAAGCTGGCGCGGTCTGCAAGTCTTCCTTGAGTCTGACAAATGCTGCCTGGCAACCCTCATCCCACAACCACTCCATTCCCTTGTGTAGGAGTCGGAGCAGAGGGGCTGCTGTGGCTGCATAGTCCTCAATGAAGTCTCTACAGTACCCGGTGAGCCCCAGGAAAGACCTTACACCCGTTACTGTGTTGGGGACCGGTAGTTCTTGCACCGCCTCCCTCCTAGCCTTATCTCTGGCCCTTTCTCCAGCGCGTACAGTCAGGCCGAGGAATTTCACCTCCTGCTGGCCGATCTGCGCCTTCTTGGGATTCACCTTGAAACCCTTCTGTTCTAACAGCTCCAGCAGTTTGGCCAATAGTGGGCCATGCTCCTCCTTCGAATCAATGAACAGGAGCAGGTCATCCACATATTGTACCAACTGTCCGGGCTGGCTAAAGTCTTTCAAACTGTCTGCCATGCACTGATGGAAGATGCTGGGGCTATTATGGAAGCCCTGAGGCAAGCAGTTCCACGTGTACTGTTGCCCTTTCAACGTAAAGGCAAACTTGTACTGATCTTCCCTTCTTACGGGGTTGGACAAAAACCCATTGGAAATATCCAGCACCGTGAAAGTGGTCGCGGATGCTGGAATACTCCCGATCAGGTCGGCAACTGCTGCCACTGTGGGTGCACAGGCTGGGATGTTACTATTGAGCACCCGATAGTCCACCGTGACCCTCCAGGAATTGTCCGGTTTTCTAACCGGCCACAACGGAGAGTTCACATGGGTGGCTATCGGCCTCAGAACTCCCTGCTGCACTAACAAGGACATGGCTGCTTCCATGTCCGGCTCTGCTTCCCTGGGGAAGTTATACTGTTTCTGTGGTCGGGCCATGGGGTCCCCGTCTACTCTGACCTCAAACCCTGTGACCCTCCCACAGTCGTGTTTGTGAGTGGCGAATGCGGCCAGGTGGGAGTGGAGGAGGTGCACAAATGCCTGGAACTCTGGTGGGGTGTTGCTGACCATGAGCCCGAGGTTATAATCCTCTTTGGGCTTCATGGTGCAGAGGGTCCCCTTCCCTTCCTTACCCGGGATAACTATGATCTCGCCGTCCTTTACCCTTCCTGCCCCCCAGAGGCAGTGATTCCTTAAATCCACCAGGATCCCGTGACCTACGATAAAATCGGCCCCCAGGACCCCTCTTCCACCCTCCACTTCCCAATTCATCAGGACGCACGTCCATGTGGAACGGAGCGGTCCTATCTGAATGGCGAGCGGGATGGAAACTGAGCCAGCCTGCTCCTTGCCCGTGAACCCCAATAGACTGTATGGGACCCCGCTAGAGAGAGGTGAGGTGGTGGGGTTAGCTGAGTAGATCATGGTGCGTGATGCCCCCGTGTCCAACAGATAGGTCCCCGCTACCTTTTCCACCTCCATCTCCATCATGGGTCTCCTCCACTCATCATATCGGAGCGAGCACAGATACACAGGCTGCACCGGTTCTAGTCATTGTTTTGGGTGGGATGGGGCTGACGAGGTGAGAGCACCAGTGGCGGCTGCTACTCTCCCCTGGCCAGTCAGTAAGGACCTCATGGCATCCAAAAGCGACTCAACCTCTGCGGAAGGGGCCCCTAACCCCGCCTTTTGGGCCGGGGCTGTGGGATGCTTTCCCTTGTTATCCTTCCAAGGGTTCTTACACTCCTTCCGCCAGTGACCATCCTTCCCACACCCGTAACAATTGGTCTTTGTGTTGTGGGGGTTACTCCCTTCCTGGTGCCACTCTTTCCTACCCGGTCCGGGTTTTACCTCATGCAGCTTACCCTTGGGTGGGTGTGCATCGGCTCCCCTACCGTTTTTATAGGCCAGAGTGAGCTGTCTAATTACCGTGATCTCTGTGGTCTGGGGATCTTTGGGGTCGAACCAGGCTTCTGCCTTGGCCCGGATCTGTGGCAAGCTGTTCGCCACTAGACAACGGAGCCAATGCATCAGAGAATCCCTGTTCAGGAATCCCCGGTCCCGCGTCCCCAGGCAGGCTTTCCGGTACACTGGCCACAACTGGTCCACAAACGCCTGTGGGGTCTCCCCTGAGAGCTGTACCATCTTCTCCACACGGGAGAAAGGACTTCCCTCATCCATCCCCATGGCCTCCAGAACCGCGTCTCTAAGCTCCTCATACCCGCTCTGTCCCCTCTTACACTCTTCAGAGAGGGATTGGAGGAGACTACCCTCCGGGGAGAATAGCAGCATCTTGGCCTTTTCTGCGTCATCGCAGTCGTTGACGCTGGCGGCCTGCTCTATTTCCCTGAAGTGGATCGAGGGGTCTCCCTTGATGGAAAGCTTTGTGATATGGTTGACCATAACCCTAAGCTGTTGGGTGTTAAAGGGTAATACGAACTGGTTTTGGAGGGGTCCCTCATCTTCGCCATTGGCGGGTGGGCCGAACGTCCGATGCCGCACTGGGCACATCAGCTCCAGTTCTGACTTTTCGGGCGGGGGTTGCTCTACCTCCGCCTCCACCTCTGGCTCCACTCTGGGCTCCACCCCCCCCTTGCTGCCAAACCTCACTGAAATTTGGCGCGATGAGTGGTGGTCGTGAGGTCACTTCTCTCTCAACCGGGTCGTCCCTAGACACTACCGGTGACACTGGAACTGTTCTCCCCTCGTTCCCCATAAAATCTGCCTGACCTGCCTTTGGGCTTATGAGGCATACCATGCCTTTTGCCTTCCGGAGGGCCCGGCTCAGATTCTCTATTTTCTCTTGGCAGGGTTGTGGTCTGCCTCCTCAAACCCCTGTTCATTAGTTAGCTTGTAAGCGGCTTTTACCTCCTGTACGTTCTCTTCCTGTTCCCTAACCTGCCTTGCCATGTGGGCGTTTTTCTCCCGCAACCTTGACTCATTTCCCTTGGCCTCGGTGACTTGACACCGCAGGTATTCCAACTGGGCCTTGTGTTCCCTTACTAGATGTACTCTTTCTTGGTTCAAAGCCTCCAGAGCTGCTAACAACTTTTCCCCCGCGAGAGCCTTATCCTGGATCTCCAGGGCCAACTCCTTTAACTTGATTGCCTGTGCGGCAACAAGCCCGTCCAGAAGCTGGATCTGCTGTAAGGTTCACAAAATTTCGGCAGCCCCCGAAGATTATTTGATTAAAGAAAACCTGGTTGGAATGTACTTTAAAAACCCAGGACATCAAAGATGGCTGTAGCCGGCCCCGGGGCAAAGGAGAAAGACAGCCTGTATGAATATGAAAGGAGAATCTCCCAGCACTGGCTGATGAAAGGATTGGGAAAAAACCAGCTTCTGAGTACTTAAGTACTTGAAGCTGTCAATCAACTGCGGTTAGGAAGTTTCAACACGGAACAAAGGACTCTGTTTACACAAGCCCTCAGCAGTGTTGACTCAAGGGCTTAAGTGGTTGCTGTCAATCAAGTTGCGGTTGGGCTGTAAACCACAGGACAAAGGATTGTTTACACGAGCACTCCAGTACTGTTTACCCAGCACTCAAGAAACCAGTGGGACATTTCAAACTGGGACAGCTCCATTCACAAACCAGTTAAACAAATGGGAAACGCATTATAGCCGCATTCAAACCCATTACGGTCAATGGGGCCAGATCGGTCCCTTTTGTGTAACCCAGATACGTCCAGATTTGGGCGCGAAGATAAGGGCTCCCAATGGGGTATAAAGGTAGCCCCTCAGGAAGCCATTCTCTCTCTCTACCGCCTCGCCTCCGGTGCCCTGCCTCCAAGAGGATCGTCACAGCCTGCCCAAAGAAGTGGAATACCCGCAGTTACTTTTGAATTACTGGGGTATCTCTACTTCGGGCGGTGAAAAATCCAAGGCAGACCGCAGGGCATGGAGCAGGCGTTTCAACATCATAGACTGGTGAGCATAAACTTTCTGGCCCATTACAAGGCAACCTAGATAGGTATAAGGGGTGGGAACTAAAGGGGAATTTTGTTAAATTGTCATTTTAGTCAATTTTCCCTCGATGTGTCTGTCTTTTCTCCTCCTCATTAAGTAAAAGTGTGCTGTATTCATTATTATTTTCACTGAATAGCAATTCATTCTTTATTTCAATAAAACATTGGTTTTCTTTGCACCAAACCACTGGTCTCGTTTTGTCTATATCGCTACTGAAATAAGTCTGGTGGTCAGAACCAAAGGGGAAGCGATTCGAACCGCACGGGGCTGGAACAGCTCAGACACACGGCTGACTGACCAGGCAAAAACCCCAAACCAAAAAAAAAACCTTACAAAATGGCGACCGCGGCAGGACCGTCGGCGACAGTATGCGATGTAGCAGACGGTGGTCTGGGTCTGGAGAGAGCAGCAGTTATTGGTTTTCTTTTTATCACATCACTGATCTGTTTGTGGTTAGGTACCCGCAAGCTTAGGGAAGTTAAAGCAGAGAGTTGGGATAAGGAAATGGAGATTGAAGAATACCAGGCCAAGATAGAGCGCCTGGTGGACCAGTTTAGTGAGGGCAAAAGCCACACGAGGCACGAGTTAGAGTACCTGAAGTGCCTAGTTACAAAGGCCAAGAGTAATGAGATGAGGGTGCGGGAGGAGAACGCCCGCCTCATGCAAGAAGTAAGAGAGCAGGAGGAAAAGGTTAGGGAGGTAAAGGCAGCGTATAAGCTAGCCTGCGACCAAGGGTTCGAGGAAGCAGATCATGGCCCCTGTAGGGAAGAGATAGAAAGCTTGAATATGGCTTTAAAGAGGACAAAGGGGATGATATGTCTTATCAGCCCGAAGATAGGCCAGTCGGACTTTACCAGCAACCCAAATAGAACCGTCCCACAGGCAACACCCAGAACAAAGTTGGTTAGGGAATCAGAGGTCCCACGACTGCCACCCATATCTCCGAGCTTTCAGGAGCTCTGGCAGCAAGGGGGTGGAGGATGATGTGGTAGAGGAAGCACAGCAGGCCCCGCTAGATAGGCCGGGACCAAGACCAGTGTACCCCCTCCAACAACAGAGGTACGGTCCGCCCATTGATGACGATGACCCAGGGGCCATCCAGAATCAGTTTGTGGTGCCATATGGCACCCAACAGCTCAGGGCCATGGTTAGCCACATCCCCAAGCTCACTAAAAAGGGAGACATAGAACAAGCAGCTTGTGTTAATGACTGCGATGACACAGAGCAAGCTAAAATGCTGCTGTTTTCCCTGGGAGGTGATCTCCTCCAGACCCTATCTGGCGAATGCAAAAGGGGGCAGAAAGAATACGAGGATTTGAGGAATGAGATATTGGAGGCCATGGGACTCAATGATGGTAGTCCATTCGCCCGGGTAGAAAGAACGATACAGCTCCCAGGGGAGTCCCCGCAGGCGCTCGCAGACAGGCTGTGGCCAGTCTACCGGAGCGCATGCCCGGGAATGCCAGGGCGGGCTGCACTGAACCCAGCCCAATTGACTCACTGGCTCCGTTGTCTTATGACAAACAGCCTACCCCAGATCCAAGCCCAGGCCGCGGCTTGGTTTGACCCCCGAAACCCCCAGACCACCGAAGAAGCGGTGATCCGCCGGCTCACAGTAGCATTTAGAAACATGAGAGGTACCGAGACGCACCAACCCAAGGGAAAGGTCCATGAGGTTAAACCTGGGGGCCCGAATAAGAAAGAGTGGCACCAGGACGGGAACCGTCCCTCCCAGACTAAGTTAAACTGTTATGGGTGCGGGAAGGACGGCCACTGGCGCAAGGATTGTAGAAATCCTTGGAAGGACAATAAAGCAAAGAACCCAACAACCCCAGCCCAAAAGGCAGGGCCAGGTATCCCTCCCGCTGCGATCAAGCCACTCTTGGAGGCGATACGATCTCTCCTCCTGACCAGCCAGGGGAAAATAGCAGCCACCACCAGTGCTTTGACCCCGTCTGCCCCATCCCACTCCCAGTAATGACTAGAGCCAGTGCAGCCTGTCGACCTGTGTCCCCGTGAAAACGCTGAGGGGAGCAGGCCCTATGTTAGGATGGGGGTGAAGACGGTGCAGGGGAGATATTCGGTGGACACTGGAGCTTCCAGCACGGTGGTCCATTCGGAAGACCTGACCAATTCACCCCAGTCTAACAAGGTCCCATTTAGCTTAACGGGACCCACAGGGAATGAGCAGGCTGGGGAAAGGTCAAAACCTTTGGCCATAGGTTTAGGATCCCTCCATACCACATGGGAGAGTAACCAAAAGACCGACGAGGTGGCCAAGCAGGGGGACAGGGAAGGAGAGTTCTGGGACGCCTGTAGAGCAGGCCCGGTAGCCGCAATCTGGGACAAGGGAGGCACACAGGATAGTTTTGGCCCCGGACCAAAAGCAGGTCCAAGCCCAAGATTCCGCTTTTAAGGCTGCCCTGGTAAGGAGAAAGAATTTAGAACAGGGTTACTGGCAGGCTGCTAGTTATATTAAACGATGTAAATTGTTTAAGCCGGAGGCAGGGAAATGGGCAGCTGGGATTGAACCTGAGGTTAGAAATCCTCAGCCTGCAGCGGGTACACTCACACAGACTGCACACGCAGGCGCAGTCGCATGCGTGAAAGGAGAAGTTCCCCAGCACTTGGCCCAAGCGATTTCCCCCTCTCTTATGGGATTCCGGGGAGGAGCCTGAACCAGGTTTTAAACCCGAAGGGGAAGACTCTCAGCCACTGGCAGCTGGTGGCGAGGGATTGCCCATCCCCAGCCCAGGTTTGGGAAGGGAGGGACCCTAGGAAGAAGGTCCCCAGCCAGCAAGGACTGTGACCCAAGCTAAGGGTCCGCTCGCCAGGGTAGCCCCACCAGCGACACTCCCTAGGAGGTCTCTTTGGGTACCCCAGCCCAGGAAAGTATGGCCACCAACTTTCCAGTTGAAAAGGGCGGACTCCCGAGTCAGGGAGAAGCCAAAAGACAGAGGTCCCCAACCAGCAGCCATAAGCTGTGAGGGACGAGAAGTTGGGATCAGTCCAGCTTCGCTGCAGGCAGTAGCCTGCAACAGTCTTAACAGAGATTAGGCTAGCCGCCCGGAGATGGGCGGCACTTGTATATAGCTTTGTTTAACTTTAATAATGTGTACAAGTAAGTTAGAGTGTGTTAATTTTAATTTTATATTACAATCGGTAGTTTTAAGTATTAAAGTATAAGTTTTAAGTACGGAACCATTCCAGAATGTTGTCTATGTGAGCTGAGGTTGCGGGACCCGATCACATTACCCCGAGCCAGGGAACCTGGCTAGATGTTTTTTTAAAGTCTTTTTCAGAGTTTCGAAAGGTGCGGAGGACCATCGTGTCTTTGGATGCTCGGGGAAGGGAGCACCCCTAGACCACGATGGGAGGGGTCTGCAAGAGGCAGATGCCCACGAGGGAAGCTGGCCAGGATGACTGGGATCCAATTCAACCCAGTATTCCAGTGAGACCGGCTTCACGTATGGGGAGGCCTCCCTCCAGTGCCCGAGGATACGAGTCGTCACCCCAAGGAAAAGATGTTTCGGAAATTCTGTAAATTTGACTTTTCAGAGGTCAATAAGACTGAATTGTAACTAATCATTAGTGATGGCAGATTCGTTTGTTTTTTTTTAAAAAAAGGGAAGCTCGTTTTCTTCCGTTTGTATTTTTAACAAATATGTTTTAGCTTGGTGTTAATCTCATTAAAGATGTTGTATCGTGATAAAGCTCTATGATGTCACAAGTGGTGCAGGGGTATTGTTCCCCCTCTGTGCCTGAATTATCGTAAATAATCATGTTTTTCTATCGATAGATGCCTACTGTGCACTGTGATTCTCTCTGAGTAAGGGGGATGGAGGTGTCGCGGGATCAGAGATAGATATAGATAAGTATAAGGGAAGGTTGTTTGTGGGGGGTCAGAAATTTTTGCTCACCTTTAATAGGATACTGCAAGCAAGTTTTAGTAGCCAAGGGGGCACTGTAAGGTTCACAAAATTTCGGCAGACTCCGAAGATTATTTGATTAAAGAAAACCTGGTTGGAATGTATTTTAAAAACCCAGGACATCAAAGATGGCTGTAGCCGGCCCTGTGGCAAAGGAGAAAGACAGCCTGTATGAATATGAAAGGAGAATCTCCCAGCACTGGCTGACGAAAGGATTGGGAAAAAAACAGCTTCTGAGTACTTAAGTACTTGAAGCTGTCAATCAACTGCGGTTAGGAAGTTTCAACACGGAACAAAGGACTCTGTTTGCACAAGCCCTCAGCAGTGTTGACTCAAGGGCTTAAGTGGTTGCTGTCAATCAATTTGCGGTTGGGCTGTAAGCCACAGGACAAAGGATTGTTTACACGAGCACTCAAGTACTGTTTACCCAGCACTCAAGAAACCAGTGGGACATTTCAAACTGGGACAGCTCCATTCACAAACCAGTTAAACGAATGAGAAATGCATTATAACCACATTCAAACCCATTACGGTCAATGGGGCCAGATCGGTCCCTTTTGTGCAACCCAGATACATCCAGATTTGGGCGCGAAGTTAAGGGCTCCCAATGGGGTATAAAGGTAACCCCTCAGGAAGCCATTCTCTCTCTCTACCGCCTCGCCTCCGGTGCCCTGCCTCCAAGAGGATCGTCACAGCCTGCCCAAAGAAGTGGAATACCCGCAGTTACTTTTGAATTACTGGGGTATCTCTACTTCGGGCGTTGAAAAGTCCAAGGCAGACTGCAGGGCACGGAGCAGGTGTTTCAACATCGTAGACTGGTGAGCATAAACTTTCTGGCCCATTGCAAGGCAACCTAGATAGGTATAAGGGGTGGGAACTAAAGGGGAATTTTGTTAAATTGTCATTTTAGTCAATTTTCCCTCGATGTGTCCGTCTTTTCTCCTCCCCGTTAAGTAAAAGTGTGCTGTATTCATTATTATTTTCACTGAATAGCAATTCATTCGTTATTTCAATAAAACATTGGTTTTCTTTGCACCAAACCACTGGTCTCGTTTTGTCTATATCGCTACTGAAATAAGCCCGGCGGTCAGAACCAAAGGGGAAGCGATTCGAACCGCACGGGGCTGGAACAGCTCAGACACACGGCTGCCTGACCAGGCAAAAACCCCAAACCAAAACCCCCTTACACTGCTTTTTAAAGCACATCAGCCAAACTGCTTTCTCTAAGGACTTCTTGTGTTCCTTTCCCTCTGTCCACTTGGCTGCTGCATCTACCGGGCGCCCAGCCTTTAACAGAGTGGTGATCCACTTCTTAGTGATATTCACCTTGCTAAAAACATAATCAGAAATCCTTTCCTCCATCACGGTTCGCTCATCCGAACCACTGTCTACCGTATCGCAACCTTGTTGCCGGTGTCCTGCCGCGGTCGCCATTTCCATAGGGGGTTTTGCACAGGTGTGTTCGGGTCAGTCAGCTTTGCCTCTAACTACCTTCCTTGAGCGGTTCGAATCACTCGCCCCCTGGGTTCTGGGCACTGGACTTACATAAAGGCAACGATACAGAGAAGACTCGAGTAGACAGGTGGTTGGACGCAAACAAAACCAAGATTTTATTGAAGAGGAAAACTTGATACAATCTTATGGAAAATTATTAGTGTACACTTCTACAGGCAAGAATTACAAGAGAGCCATAATAATACTATACTTATACAGGGAATGGGGAACACACGGCATATCGAGGGAAAACAACTATCTTAACAATCCCCTTATCCTTAACCCACCCCCTATGCCTAACTAGGTTAACCTATGAGGGGTCAGAATTCATGCTCACCAATGAAAGGGGTTTGTTAGACTCAAAACAGCGGTTGGGTTCGGGGTTCGCTCTTGGTGCTCTCTGGAGCCTGCCGTCGTCACGTGTGCTCCGAATGCTGCAAGGGCATTGTCCAGGTTCGAGCACCCCAAAGTTACAGTCTCTGCTTGGGTACTTTACCTTGCAGGGATGATTCATCGCCGACAGCTTGAGCTTATATGACGATACTCGCAGGTCGGCTGAGGCTGAAGGCCCGATAATTCGAAGCCTACCCTCAGTTGGCCTTCCCCGGGTGGTCTTCCTCCTCCCCTCGTCGCGTCCTGCTTCGCCTGGCCTGAATTGCCCGTGTTCACCCGACCCGGTGTCGGGGCAAGTCCAGATGGAGTTGGAGAGGGCACGGGCAAAGGCCAGGGGGTAAGCGCAGGACAGGGGAAAGAGCGGCAGCCACGAGGGCGAGGGTCCGAAGGACCGAGGAGTGGCAATACCGACAGCAGCCGAGCAGCAGTCTTCTTCTTCTTCTTCCAACGACTACCACTACCCCCTTGCTACCTGGGGGCCTTCAATTATACCTTCGTCGAAAACCCTTATCTGCCTGCCAAATCAGGTTAGTTCTTTGTTTTAATTTTGGCGGGCTAGTTAAAATAATGGTAGCGATCTATACTGATGGGTTTTTAGATGGCCGGTAATTGCATCTACCGGCCCAATAATGAACTCGTATTGTCCTGAAAGTCCTTGATGGGCTTGTCCAGCCTCGATGGATGTGTTCAATCTGTTTCCAATTATGTATGCAGACTGTTTGATGGCTTTAACTGTAGGCCTCATTCAATTCATATCTGCCTCTAATTCGGCCTAATACATAATTCACAGTTTGTCTGGGTCCCAAATCACAAAGTTCTTTTCACAGAAACCTGCAACCTTAGTTTCGATTTCCCTCAAACTGCCTGGGCTGCAGAATCCATTTTGGAGACCCGCTGGTTTTCTGCCACGAGGCATGGACGCCATCTTGTGTACCCTTTTTAATTTCAAAAGAAATGTCCACGCAGGGTCCCTTTTATCGATAATAACCTTTGGGGAAATGCACAAATTTTGTGAATCTTACATTCCCCCCTGTGATACTAAAACTTGCTTGAAGTATCATACTTTTCCAAAGTGAGCAAAATTTTCTGACCCTCCATTGCCAGCCTTCCCCTGTATTTATCTATCTAACATACCCACGACACATGCACTTCCCATTCCGCGAAAATGTAGTGTACATCAGCATACAAAGAGTAAAATTATAGGCTTTACACACACATCCAAGCACGGAGGGGGTTCTACACCCCTGCACCACTTGGTACACATATCTTTATTACATCGTGTCGCAAAAGAAAACAACAAAAGAAAAACCTTTAATTGAAAATACCAACACAAGAAACAACAATTCTTCAATTGAAATACGGGAAAACTTAAACCGGCGTATCTTCCTCCACCTTTACATAATGTTCTTTCCAAATGCTCTGGTTTCGGAATTCTGACCACCAACCTTTTCCCTCACACTGGATGCAAACTAAATACAGCACTATTCCTATCTGGCAAACGACGAGAATGTGGGAGGCCAGCCTGATCCACGAAGGGACCTCTATATTATTGAAAAGGTTCCACCAGGGTGGAGTCACAATATCCAATATCTTAGTCCCTATCTCTACTGTTTTCTGCTCGAGAGTGTAGAAATGTTTCTGTGAAACTATAACGGCTTTTAGAATTTTGGTCAAATGTTCAGGGAGAGGTGGAATTTCGTAGCCAAACTGCGCTACGTACTTCTGCAAGTTCGTAAAATTCTCCTTCACAGTGAGGTGAACAGTGGAGGGTTCAGGGATGGGGACAATCTGCTCCTGGGCCACTCGAACTTCTGCCTTGGGTTTAAAACAGAAACTGCTGTCACTAGCCGGGCACCAGCTGTGCTGTCCGTGCTGGTAGTGGGACGCACCGGTGGTGACACAATATGTCCCATCCCCTATATATGCTACCTGCGGGGGAACATGGCCTTGTGCCATTGCCTCCATGGTGCAATTTGTAGGCTTCGCGTCAGCAGCTCTGAACCCACACTGCGGTCTTGAGAAGGCATTCAAGTGCTGGGGGCACAGGATTATGTGTGCTCCCCGGCTCCGACATCCTGAGAGGTCAGTACCTGTCATAGCGTGCTCCCACTTCATGATGTAAGGCGGGACCGCTGTGAACCGAATGTGTGCACCCCCCCTGAATGACTCCAATGTTCTCCAATGTTCTCTACCCTGTATACCGGGTTAGACCGCCCATAATCCACGGGGACTGGATAGGCTTCGGAGGCTAGCCGGAGTTGGCACGGGCTCAATGTGTTCTCAAAAGGGTGGAGGGCTATGAGGTGCTTGTTGCTAATCCAGGAGGGGACCAAACCTTGTTTTAAATCCTCCAGGTTACTGCGGCCCTCGCCCAGTAACCACGCCCCGTATAACACGCACACCTCATTCTGCGCAGCTTGGTCAGAAGCATTTCTGTCCTCCCTTATGAGAGCATTTACCGTCTTTGCGTGATTTTCCAACTCGGCTATAATCTCTTTTAAATGGTCCGTCATGGCCTGGTACTCATGCAACTCCAAGCCCACTATCTTGTTCTCATCCAGTAGTATCCCTTTTAACTGTGTTTTTAAACCATTTATCTGGGTCTGCAGCTCTATGTCATCCAAGCTGTTGATGACAGAGGACCCAGTGTTAAACGCAGTAAAAACATCATTCCATACACCCCTTCTTTGCCTCCCTGGGTTACCCAAAAATTCCCGGCGTGTGGTGTAGAGTTCGGTCTTGTCCACGTGGGCAAAATCGAACTCGTAAAATTTTCGGAACATGTCTTTTAATAGGGCCTGGTATAACTGCTCTGTTTCTCTGGGGCACCACTTCGGCAAATGTACCTCAGTGAGATTCAAAATCACGGAGGCTACTGCGTAGTGTACCCCCTGGTACAGCATCTGATCGGTGGGGACTAGTACCAATCCATTCCCTGGTCCCTTGGTGGTGGTGGGGCAATCTTCCCTGGATAACCTCGCCGAATGCGCCGTGGGCGGGGGCTTACGGGAGCGGGTTACCAGCTCAGTGGCGTTGACTGGGATCAGAGAGAATGGGACTGCGCACGCCTTCAGGCTGGTATCCCATCTTATTCCATCCCCGGCGTCCTGCCACTGCCGGTGGAAAACAATGGATATGCCTGCGGGGCAGGTGTTCTCTGACCCCCACATACAGATGTAAATCCCTTGGTCCGGTTCCCACCACTTGTCCCAACACACACTCAGTCCTCCATGAGTCCCGGTAATTGTCCGATGGGTTTTATTCCCCAGGCACTCCCATTCGACTTCGGGGTTCCTCATGTCCTTGCTCAACTTTTGGTGCCACCACCATCGGTCCAGTGGAATGTGTCCTTTGCATGTTAAACATATTCGCTTTCCAACGGTGACACTGACCCTCGTGGAAACGACTCGCACTCGGGGGCACAGGAGGGAGGCTTCCCCGTACATGAATCCGGTTTGGCTGGAGTACTGGGACGAATTGGACCCCAACCATCCTGGCCACCTTCCCTCGTGTAAGTAGACACCGGTCTGCTCTGCATCCCGTTCACCGCTCCCATTGATCGCCAGGGACGCCTTGTCTCCCGAACACCCGTAGATGTGGGAGTCCTGGACGTCGCCTCTCCTCTCCTTGCTCATCCCGATTAGGGCGAATGGGACCATGATCTAGTCCATCCCGAACATCTTTCTGCAAAAAGATGTAAAAACATGCAGCCAGGTCCCAAAGAGATTTTCTGGCTTGGTGAGGCATGGTCGGATCCCGCGACCTCAACCCAAATATATACACTCTTGGCAGATTTCTTATTCAAACTACCCATCACCTTATTTAACCTAAGCTAAACACCCAAACTTAAGTTTAATGATTACACCTACTTGAACTTACACTTAAACTATACTATATACATCCGCCGCCTGTCTCCGGGCGGCCAGGCTAATCCCTGGTCGGACTGCGGCTCGCCGCTACCCCCGGCGTGACCGCACCGTCCTTCACGGTTGGTCCCTCGCAGCCCGAGGCTGCTGGCTGAGGACCTCTGTCCTTGGACCTCTCCCTGACTTGAGGGGTGGCCCTTGGGAACTGGAGGGCTGGTGACCATGGCTTTCTCGGCTGGGGCGTCCGCGGGGACTTTCTGGGGGCTTTGGCGGGTGGGGCTTTCTTGGCCGCTGGGCCTTTTACCTGAACCGTTGCTCCCCCAGGCTTGACCCCTCCCGAACCTGGGCTGGGGGTAGGTAACTTTTCGCAGCCTGCTGCTGCGAGCTGAGAGTCTCCGCCCCCAGGTCCCATGGCTGGGTCCGGGGTGGGGTTTTTGACCTCAGGTCCCTCCCTCTCTACACCTGGGTTAGGGGCGGAGTTTTCGCCCTCAAGTCCCTCCCTCTCGTCTGGATCCCAGAAGAGTGGGGGCGTGTCCCAATCGATGGGCTGGATGGCCCCTCCCTTCAAGCAAGCCACAGCGCCTGCCTGTGTGGTCTGTGAACTCGCACGTGCTGCAGGCTGAGGATCTTTATCCTCAGACCTTACCCCAAATGGCTGTTTTCCCCTTTCAGGTTGAAACAGTTGGCACTGGTTGGTGTGAAACCATTTCGTACGCTGAGGCATCTTCACGGCGTAAACCATGGGGCTGGCTTTGTCCACAATACTGTAGGGCCCCATGTACAATGGCTCCAAACTACCCACTCGGGCATAGTTTCTTACCATGACCTGATCTCCTATCTCCCACTTGTGGTGCTTCCTCGGTTCGAGCAGCAATCGCTTACTCCGCTGCTGCCTTCCCATGTTCCCGGCCGCCTGCTCATGGACCTGCTTCATGTGCTAAAAAAGGTTTCGGGCGAACTTGTCCCGGTTTACCTCCCTGAGCTGACCCTCCGTGAGCACCGGGGCTAGCACATGGGTGGGGGTCCGCATGACCCTGCCAGTCATCAGCTCGTACGTGGAGTACCCAGTGCTTTTAGACTGGCTGGCTCGGATCCCCATCAAAACCAACGGTAGGACTTCGGCCTATTTACGAGGCGAGTCCACCGTTTCCTTTCTTAACCTTTCCTTAAGGGTCCGGTTCATACGCTCTACAATCCCCGATGACTGGGGGTTGTGGGCTACGTGCCATTTCCCTTCGATGCCCAGCAGCATCAGAGTGTTCTGCATCACCTGTCCGGTGAAGTGACTCCCTTGGTCGGACTCCACGAATTGTGGCAGTCCCCACCTCGAGAACACTTCCCGGACTAGGTTCCTGGCAGTACCCAGAGCTGCGGCAGTTCTGCAGGGAAAAGCCTCTACCCACTTGGTGAACACGTCCACCAGGACTAGGCAGCACTTATAGCCTCCCTGGGCGGTGGGCAGGGGCCCGATGTAGTCGACTTGTATCGACTGCCACGGTCCCTCTACCCTACTGACGTGTCCCATGGGGACCTTCTTTCTGTGGGGGTCAGGGTTGTTTGCATCACACACAAGACAGCCTGCACAGAACTCGCGGACATCGTCCCTGAGTCCCGGCCACCATCCCGCCTGTTCCACCCGTTGCCAGGTAGTTTCAGGCCCGGGCTGTCCCGCTCCTGGACCCCCATGGGCCAGTTGAAGGAATTCCCTCCGGTGCTGCTGCAGCACAACCCACTGTCCCCCCCGGAACAGCATACCCTCTTTAACGGAGAGAGTCACTGTGCCGTACGGACCTTCTACCTCCTTTCCCTCAGTTATGGCGCTGAGGACTGTTTTGAGGGCGGGGTCTTGGGCTTGGACCGTCTTGAGGTCCGGGGCTAACGCTATTCCTACATTCCCTTGGGTCCCATCCCTACCTCTGACCACCGCCATGGGTCTGGATCCGAATGGGTCCCAGAAAATGCCTGTGCGGGCACCCTCCTTGGCGAGCAAGTCAGCCTGCTGGTTGCCCTGACCGCGAGGTTCTGTGGAGGGATGGGCCTTTACGTTGTGGATAAAAACCTCTCCTTCCTCCCCCACGGCTGCCAGGATTTTTCCAGCAGGGGTTTTACTGTGAGGGGTGTCCCGTCCACGGAGGTATATCCGCGGCGGGACCAGATGGCCAAGTACTCCGTACATGAATTGTACGTAAACATACTGTCCGAGCAAATCGTGTAGGGGTTGGGGAAGATCTCGGGGTGAGTAACAACGTACACCACCGCTGACAGTTCAGCCTGCTGGGCGCTCATGGTGCTGGGGAGCTTGATTGCCAGGGCAATGTTTGCCGCTGGGTCGTAAACTCCACACCCCGTGAGACGCTTGCCAGCCGATACCGTGCTAGAACCGTCTACATAAATTTTGCGCCCTGTGGGATGTATCCCGGCCCGTAAACCTATGTTCACTTCCCAAACCCCTTCTATGGAACACCGATGGGCTGTTCCAGGATATACCATGTGGGCTGCGAGCTTTGGCTCACAGAGACCCTTCACCTTCAGATCCATCTGTAAAAGGAGCAAGGTCCAGCAGGCAATGTGGGTACTGCTCACTGTCCCATCCTTAATCCTCCCATCCAGAAGCATCTGGGTGGGTGTGTGATGGGTGAGGAGGGTGATGGGAGAGGTGCCTGTGAAGATCAAAGATCTTTTCACAGCCCAATGTTTGGCCAGAAGATGCCGTTCACAATTGGAATAGTTCCTTTCCACATCTGTGAGTATTCTGGAGGAGTAGACCACCGGCCGCAACCGGCCGTGCCGCTCTTGGAGCAGCACAGCACTCAGGCTGTCCCCGCTGGCTGATACCTCCAGGAAAAACTCTTTCCCCCCATCTACGGCTCCTAAAGCTGGCGCGGTCTGCAAGTCTTCCTTGAGTCTGACAAATGCTGCCTGGCAACCCTCATCCCACAACCACTCCACTCCCTTGTGTAGGAGTCGGAGCAGAGGGGCTGCTGTGGCTGCATAGTCCTCAATGAAGTCTCTACAGTACCCAGTGAGCCCCAGGAAAGACCTTACACCCGTTACTGTGTTGGGGACCGGTAGTTCTTGCACCGCCTCCCTCCTAGCCTTATCTATGGCCCTTTCCCCAGCGCGTACGGTCAGACCGAGGAATTTCACCTCCTGCTGGCCGATCTGCGCCTTCTTGGGATTCACCTTGAAACCCTTCTGTTCTAACAGCTCCAGCAGTTTGGCCAATAGTGGGCCATGCTCCTCCTTCGAATCAGTGAACAGCAGCAGGTCATCCACACATTGTACCAACTGCCCGGGCTGGCTAAAGTCTTTCAAACTGTCTGCCATGCACTGATGGAAGATGCTGGGGCTATTATGGAAGCCCTGAGGCAAGCAGTTCCACGTGTACTGTTGCCCTTTCAACGTAAAGGCAAACTTGTACTGATCTTCCCTTCTTACGGGGATGGACCAAAACCCATTGGAAATATCCAGCACCGTGAAAGTGGTCGCGGATGCTGGAATACTCCCGATCAGGTCGGCAACTGCTGCCACTATGGGTGCACAGGCTGGGATGTTACTATTGAGCACCCGATAGTCCACCGTGGCCCTCCAGGAATTGTCCGGTTTTCTAACCGGCCACAACGGAGAGTTCACATGGGTGGCTATCGGCCTCAGAACTCCCTGCCGCACTAACAAGGACATGGCTGCTTCCATGTCCGGCTCTGCTTCCCTGGGGAAGTTATACTGTTTCTGTGGTTGGGCCATGGGGTCCCCGTCTACTCTGACCTCAAACCCTGCGACCCTCCCGCAGTCGTGTTTGTGAGTGGCGAATGCGGCCAGGTGGGCCTGCACAAATGCCTGGAACTCTGGTGGGGTGTTGCTGACTATGAGCCCGAGGTTATAATCCTCTTTGGGCTTCATGGTGCAGAGTGTCCCCTTCCCTTCCTTACCCGGGATAACTATGATCTCGCTGTCCTTTCTTTCCTGCCCCCAAGAGGCAGTGATTCCTTAAATCCACCAGGATCCTGTGACCTACGATAAAATCGGCCCCCAGGACCCCTCTTCCACCCTCCACTTCCCAATTCATCAGGACGCACGTCCACGTGGAGCGGAGTGGCCCTATCCGAATGGCGAGCGGGATGGAAACTGAGCCAGCCTGCTCCTTGCCCGTGAACCCCAATAGACTGTATGGGACCCCGCTAGAGAGAGGTGAGGTGGTGGGGCTAGCTGAATAGATCACGGTGTGTGACGCCCCTGTGTCCAACAGATAGGTCCCCGCTACCTTTTCCACCTCCATCTCCATCATGGGTCTCCTCCACTCATCATATCGGAGCGAGCACAGATACACAGGCTGCACCGGCTCTAGTCACGGTTGTGGGTGGGATGGGGCTGACGGGGTGAGAGCACCGGTGGCGGCTGCTACTCTCCCCTGGCCAGTCAGTAAGGACCTCATGGCGTCCAAAAGCGACTCAACCTCTGCGGAAGGGGCCCCTGCCCCCGCCTTTTGGGCCGGGGCTGGGGGATGCTTTCCCTTGTTATCCTTCCAAGGGTTCTTACACTCCTTCCGCCAGTGACCATCCTTCCCACACCCGTAACAATTGGTCTTTGTGTTGTGGGGGTTACTCCCTTCCTGGTGCCACTCTTTCCTACCCGGTCCGGGTTTTACCTCATGCACCTTTCCCTTGGGTGGGTGTGCATCGGCTCCCCTACCGTTTTTATAGGCCAGAGTGAGCTGTCTAATTACCGTGATCTCTGTGGTCTGGGGATCTTTGGGGTCGAACCAGGCTTCTGCCTTGGCCCGGATCTGTGGCAAGCTGTTCGCCACTAGACAATGGAGCCAATGCGTCAGAGAATCCCTGTTCAGGAATTCCCGGTCCCGCGTCCCAGGGCAGGCTTTCCGGTACACTGGCCACAACTGGTCCACAAACGCCTGCGGGGTCTCCCCTGAGAGCTGCACCGTCTTCTCCACACGGGAGAAAGGACTTCCCTCATCCATCCCCATGGCCTCCAGAACCGTGTCTCTAAGCTCCTCATAACCGCTCTGTCCCCTCTTACACTCTTCAGAGAGGGATTGGAGGAGACTACTCTCCAGGGAGAATAGCAGCATCTTGGCCTTTTCAGCGTCATCGCAGTCGTTGACGCTGGCGGCCTGCTCTATTTCCCTGAAGTGGATCGAGGGGTCTCCCTTGATGGAAAGCTTTGTGATATGGTTGACCATAACCCTAAGCTGTTGGGTGTTAAAGGGTAATATGAACTGGTTTTGGAGGGGTCCCTCATCTTTGCCATTGGCGGGTGGGCCGAACCTCCGATGCCGCGCTGGGCACATCGGCTCCGGTTCTGACTTTTCGGGCGGGGGTTGCTCTACCTCCGCCTCCACCTCTGGCTCCACTCTGGGCTCCACCCCCCCTTGCTGCCAAACCTCACTGAAACTTGGCGCGATGGGTGGTGGTCGTGAGCTCTCCTCTCTCTCAACCGGGTCGTCCCTAGACTCTACCGGTGACACTGGAACTGTTCTCCCCTCGTTCCCCATAAAATCTGCCTGACCTGCCTTTGGGCTTATGAGGCATACCATGCCTTTTGCCTTCCGGAGGGCCCGGCTCAGATTCTCTATTTTCTCTTGGCAGGGTCGTGGTCTGCCTCCTCAAACCCCTGTTCATTAGCTAGCTTGTAAGTGGCTTTTACCTCCAGTACTTTCTCTTCCTGTTCCCTAACCTGCCTTGCCATGCGGGCGTTTTTCTCCTGCAACTTTGACTCATTTCCCTTGGCCTCGGTGACTTGACACCGCAGGTATTCCAACTGGGCCTTGTGTTTCCTTACTAGATGTACTCTTTCTTGGTTCAAAGCCTGCAGAGCTACTAACAACTTTTCCCCCGCGAGAGCCTTATCCTGGATCTCCAGGGCCAACTCCCTTAACTCGATTGCCTGTGCGGCAACGAGCCCGTCCAGAAGCTGGATCTGCTTTTTAAAGCACATCAGCCAAACTGCTTTCTCTAAGGACTTCTTGTGTTCCTTTCCCTCTGTCCACTTGGCTGCTGCATCTACCAGACGCCCAGCCTTTAACAGAGTGGTGATCCACTTCTTAGTGATATTCACCTTGCTAAAAACATAATCAGAAATCCTTTCCTCCACCACGGTTCGCTCATCCGAACCACTGTCTACCGTATCGCAACCTTTTTGCCGGTGTCCTGCCGCAGTCGCCATTTCTGTAGGGGGTTTTGCACAGGTGTGTTGGTGTCAGTCAGCTTTGCCTCTGACTACCTTCCTTGAGCGGTTCGAATCGCTCGCCCCCTGGGTTCTGGACACCGGACTTAGATACAGGCAGCGATACAGAGAAAACTCGAATAGACAGGTGGTTGGACGTAAACAAATCCAAGATTTTATTAAGGAGGAAAACTTGATACAATCTTATGGAAAATTATTAGTGTACACTTCTACAGGCAAGAATTACAAGAGCCATAATAATACTATTATACTTATACAGGGAATGGGGAACACACGGCACATCGAGGGTGAACAACTATCTTAACAATCCCCTTATCCTTAACCCACCCCCTATGCCTAACTAGGTTAATCTATGAGGGGTCAGAATTCATGCTCACCAATGAAAGGGGTTTGTTAGACTCAAAACAGCGGTGGGTTCGGGGTTCGCTCTTGGTGCTCTCTGGAGCCTGCCGTCGTCACGTGGGCTCCGGGTGCTGCAAGGGCGTTGTCCAGGTTCAAGTACCCCAAAGTTACAGTCTCTGCTTGGGTACTTTACCTTGCAGGGATGATTCTTCGCCGACAGCTTGAGTTTGTATGAAGATACTCGCAGGTCGGCTGAGGCTGAAGGCCCGATAATTCGAAGCCTACCCTCAGTTGGCCTTCCCCGGGTGGTCTTCCTCCTCCCCTCATCGCGTCCCGCTTCGCCTGGCCTGAATTGCCCGTGTTCGCCCGACCCGGTGTCGGGGCGAGTCCAGATGGAGTTGGAGAGGGCATGGGCAAAGGCCAGGGGGTAAGCACGGGACGGGGAAAGAGCGGCAGCGACGAGGGCGAGGGGCCGAAGGACCGGGGAGCGGCAATACCGACAGCAGCCGAGCAGCAGTCTTCATCTTCCTCTTCCAACGACTACCACTACCCCCTTGCTACCTGGGGGCCTTCAATTATACCTTCATCGAAAACCCTTATCTGCCTGCCAAATCAGGTTAGTTCTTTGTTTTAATTTTGGCGGGCTAGTTAAAATAATGGTAGCGATCTATACTGATGGGTTTTTAGATGGCCGGTAATTGCATCTGCCGGCCCGATAATTAACTCGTATTGTCCTGAAAGTCCTTGATGGGCTTGTCCAGCCTCGATGGATGTTCTTAACCTGTTTCCAATTATGTATGCAGGCTGTTTGATGGCTTTAACTGTAGGCCTCATTGAATTCAGATCTGCCTCTAATTCGGCCTAATACATAATTCACAGTTTGTCTGGGTCCCAAATCACAAAGTTCTTTTCACAGGAAACCTGCAGCCTTAGTTTCGATTTCCCTCAAACTGCCTGGGCTGCAGAATCTGTTTTGGAGACCCGCAGGCTTTCTGCCACGAGGCACGGACGCCATCTTGGGTACCCTTTTTAATTTCAAAAGAAATGTCCACGCAGGGTCCCTTTTATCGATAACTAGCTGGGGGGGCCCAGCATTGCCAGGGCAGTTTAGAGGGCCGTGCAGTTGACGGCTGGCCGCTGCCGCTCCTCCGCTCTGCGTCTGGGGCCGCGCGGTTGACGGCCGGCTGCTGCCGCTCCCCTGCTCTGTGTGTCGGGCCGAGCGGTTGTCAGGCCCGGCCCGAGTGACCCCATCGGCCCGAGTGACCCCAACTCACCTCCTGCTCCGGCGGGCCGCCGCAGCTGGTAAAAGCAAGGGAAAAAGTGGCGGCAACGTTTCGGGAGGCTGCAGGATTAGGTCCCGCCCGTGACGCACCGATTGGTCAACCATCAGGTCACTGAACTGTAGGATTGGTCAACCATCACGTCACTCAACGCTAATGAGCGGTAGGATTGGTCAACCGCTAATGAGCGGATTTTTGAAAGTTTTTTCTATACTGTACAAATAATTTTTGTCTGACCAAAAAGTATATATGCCTATGACACTCCCCTGATCATCAGCTTTCTTTTGATATAACATATATGTAGGTACGCTCTATAACTTTTGAGTGTATAGCGGACAGACAGACAGACATACAGACAGCGGACAGACACAGACAGACAGACAGACAAACCAACTGCTTTATATATATAAAATAATAAAATAAAATAGATAACCTTTGGGGAAATGCACAAATTTTGCGAATCTTACACATTTGACTGGCTCTGTGTAACTTTCCAAAACTCTAGCAGCTTTCTAAACTTTTTTCAAGTTTCTGAGGTGATGGTGTGTTGGTGCGAGTGGAGAACCTTCATTCTCATTTAAAGGCTTCTGCTCACAACACTTGCTCACAGTCATGGGGGCTGTGATAAAAATGCTAACTTCCGGGAAGTTATGTCATCACTTCCTGTGAACTATGAACTATGAACTATGAACTGTGTACATACCTCACTTCCTGTAAATGTCACTTCCTGTTGGACTGGTATAAATACTGGTCTGTTCAGTATTGTAAGAGGCTTCTACCAGAGGCATGGTAAAGACCTCTCTTGTATATAGTGTGTTTATAAGTTACTTAAAGCTTACTTTAAAGTTACTTGATGGTCAGTCTCCTTTTCTTACATCAATTTAAGTAACTTAGTATTTACACTGACAAATACTAGACCTTCAGACAAACTCGGAAGTTAAGGATCCAGGGAACCACCCATCATGGATAAAATCCTTAGACCTATTCGTCTGGACTTGGACCCGAATACACCAGCAGCTGGCAGGGTATGGAAGCATTGGTATCGTACTTTTGAGAATTTTCTGGATGAATGTAAAGTGGATGCTCCTGCTAAATTGAAGATACTTGTCAATTATGTGACCCCAAAAGTGTTCGAATATGTTGATGAATGGGATAATTACGAAGAGGTGATTCGGGCACTTAAGAAACTGTATGCGAAGACCCCAAATGAGGTCTATGCTAGACATCTACTGGCCACAGCCCGACAAGGGCCAGGGGAATCAATTGACGAATTCCTGCAAGAACTTCGCAGGCTCAGCGTAGATTGTAACTTTCAGGCAGCCTCAGCTGAGCTGTACCGCCAAGAAATGATTCGTGATGCTTTCATCTGCGGGATTGCCTCTCCATTTATACGCCAGCGTCTACTAGAAAGTAAAACACTTGAGCTACAAAAAGCTTTTGACCTAGCTTGTTCACTGGATTTGGCAAAGAGAAATGCAGACCTCTATCAGCTGCCCAGATCTCGATCTGCTGCTGTAGCTGCAACCAGACAATTCAAGCGGTCTCAGGTGAACCCTATCATGGGGGAATCTAATTCTGATAATTCTGATGAAGAAGAGGAGGACGACCCCACTTTAGCAGCCTCTTGGCAATCTAGGAAGGAATGCTTCTTTTGTGGAGATGCTTTTCACCCTAGGAAAACCTGCCCTGCTCGCAATGCAATCTGCAGTTATTGCGGGAAAAAAGGACACTTTGCTAAAGTTTGCCTATCAAGGGCCTCTACGAGGGCCAATCCAGCTAAGGCCTACCGAGCTGCCCCAATTAGGGCCTATCAAGATGCTCCAGCTAGGACCTATCAAGCTTCCTCTCGAGCTCTCTCCCGAAGAAGCACACCGAGAGTTTTAGCCACTCTCTGTGCAACGACACCAATTACAGCTGCTTGCCCACAGAACCTGTCTCAGGCAGCCACAAAAATTTCAATTAAAGGGCATACCTTAGATGCCTTAATTGACTCAGGAAGTACTGATAGTTTCATTAAGGAACAGATTGTTGCGAAATTGAAACTACATGTCTTCCCATCGGACCAGGCAATTGCGATGGCCCAGTCATCACTTAATACCAGAATCTCCGGCTTTTGTGTTGTTGATATGACACTTCATGGTCGTATGTATCCCTCCACCCGACTTTCAGTGCTCAAAGACTTATGTAGTGATCTCCTCTTAGGGCTGGACTTCCAAAAACAGCATAAGAAACTCACCATTGAGTTTGGTGGATCCAAACCCGGACTTACTATTTCTAATATACCATCTAAATTACCATTTTGTGCATTATCAGCAGCTTCACTTGATGAACCCTCATTATTTGCCAGTATTCCGCCTCAATGCCAACCGATAATAACGAAATCGCGGCGCTTTAATCAGGGAGACCAATCTTTTATTGCGGCTGAAATCTCTCGACTTCTAGCAGAGGATATCATTGAACCATGTTCGTCGCCCTGGCGGGCTCAAGTCGTCATTGTCAAGAACCCTCTAAAACCTCACAAACAGCGACTATGCATCGATTATTCGCAAACCATCAATCAATATACCGACTTGGACGCCTACCCATTGCCACGCATTGATGATATGGTTAATAAACTGGCCGAATACAAAGTGTTCTCAACTTACGATTTAAAAAGTGCCTATCATCAGTTACCCTTGAAGGTCTCAGATAAGCAGTACACAGCCTTTGAGGCTAATGGACGGCTGTACCAATTTCGTCGCCTCCCATTCGGGGTTACTAATGGAGTGGCTGTCTTTCAACGGGCAATGGATGGCCTGGTTAAGCAGGAAAACCTAAGGGACACTTTTCCCTATCTTGATAACATTACCATTGCAGGTCACGATCAACAGGAACACGACTCCAACCTCCAAAAATTTCGGGATGCCCTCCATCGCCGTAATTTGACCCTGAATGAATCCAAATCTGTTGAGTCGCAACCGACCATCAACATCCTTGGCTACTGCGTAGGCAATAGTATCATTAAGCCAGACCCAGAAAGACTTCGCCCGCTCCAAGAGCTCCCGTCACCTAAGAATCCGGCTTCTTTACGTCGGGCTCTCGGTCTGTTTGCATACTACGCTAAATGGATTCCTCATTTTTCGGACAAAATCCAACCCTTGCTGCATGCTAGATCATTTCCACTGGGAACAGCGGCTGTTGCAGCCTTTAACCTTCTCAAAAAACAGTTGGAGAAAGCGGCTCTTCACTCCATTGATGAGAATCTCCCTTTCGTGGTTGAATGTGATGCCTCGGAGGTGGCGATCTCGGCTACTCTGAATCAGGAAGGTCGTCCTGTAGCATTTATGTCCAGGACCTTACAAGGTGCCGAGCTACATTATCCTCCGGTTGAGAAAGAAGCCACAGCCATCATAGAGGCAGTACGGAAGTGGAACCATTTTCTAGCTCGCCAGCACTTTACATTGATCACGGACCAACGATCAGTCGCCTTCATGCTCGATAATCGAAAACGAACCAAAATTAAGAATAATAAAATACAACTTTGGAGGATGGAACTGGCCTCTTTTGGTTATACCATTCTCTATCGGCCTGGCAAGGAGAATGTGGCCCCGGACACCCTCACACGGGCATTCTGCTCCACTATGTCATCCTCCACTCTCATGGATGTCCACAATGGTTTGTGTCATCCTGGCGTTACGCGCATGCTACATTTCGTACGATCACGGAATCTCCCTTTTTCCACTGGAGATGTAAAGAAAATATGCTCAGAATGCCGGCTTTGTGCGGAATTAAAACCTCAGTTCTTCCGCCCCTCAGATGGTATACTCATACATGCAACCCAACCGATGCAACGACTTAGCATCGATTTTAAGGGCCCAGTGCCCTCTTCAACTCGGAACACATATTTGCTCACCATGATCGACGAATATTCACGTTTTCCGTTTGCCTTCCCCTGCTCCAATATGCTGGCGTCCACAGTAATCTGCTGCCTTGAGCAGGTATTTTCTCTCTGTGGCATGCCGGCTTATATTCACTCAGACCGGGGTCCATCCTTTATGTCAAGGGAACTCAAGGACTACCTCTCAGAACGGGGAATTGCTGCAAGCAAAACAACACCATACCATCCCATCGGAAATGGGCAGGTAGAGAGGTATAACGGTATCATCTGGAATTCCGTACGTCTCGCTTTAAGATCTCGGGGCCTACCAGACCAGCAATGGGAAACAGTGCTTCCGGATGCATTGCACTCTATACGGTCCCTGCTTTCTACAGCCACAAATACTACACCTCATGAGCGGTTCTTTGGATTCCAGCGTCGCTCATCTCATGGAACATCACTCCCGTCATGGCTAACTACTCCTGGACCTGTATTACTCCGAAGATACGTTCGGACGTCTAAAAATGACCCTCTTGTAGACGAGGTCGAACTAACCGATGCCAACCCCACCTATGCAAACATACGATATTCCGACGGCCGAGAATCTACCGTATCATTACGGGATCTGGCTCCCTGCCCACCAGGACCTAGTGGGACATCGGGTGATGGCATTTCACCAGGAAACTCTTGGGACCTATCGGGTACCCCTCTCCAGGATCCTGATCGGACACCAACTAGCTTGGTGCCGGCAGAACCCCGTGCTCAAGGTTGCGACCCTCCCAGTACCGTGCATGAAAGTACTGATCCGCCACAGACCAGCTCTGCACCTCCCTCTGAACAGAGGCAGTCCGACTTTGAACCTATTGGGACTCGCACTCGAAGCCATGATCTCCCCGACCCTTCACAGGGCAATCCAGGCCACACAGACTCCGACCAATGGCCAACCGCATGTAAGCGGACCAGCGACCCTCTACGACGGGAATCCAAACGGGTACGACTCTTCCTTGTTCGGCGGCTGCGGACCAAAAGGTAGACCACAGCCTCCTAATCCTGCAGGAGGGAAGAATGTGATAAAAATGCTAACTTCCGGGAAGTTATGTCATCACTTCCTGTGAACTATGAACTATGAACTATGAACTGTGTACATACCTCACTTCCTGTAAATGTCACTTCCTGTTGGACTGGTATAAATACTGGTCTGTTCAGTATTGTAAGAGGCTTCTACCAGAGGCATGGTAAAGACCTCTCTTGTATATAGTGTGTTTATAAGTTACTTAAAGCTTACTTTAAAGTTACTTGATGGTCAGTCTCCTTTTCTTACATCAGGGGCTCTACTTGCAGTCACCGTCACGCTTGCGTATCTTCGGGAGAGGGAGCAGAGGCAGCGAGGAAGAGAAGATGCGCGCAGAGGGAGGAGGAGGAGGGCCAGGAGGGCTCTCAACAGAAGGCCTAGGGTCTTCTAAGAGCAATTCTCCTACCTCCACTTAGGCGAGGAGCTGTGTTTTAGGAGGCTCCACTTTACCAAGGAGGTGGTCACAGAACTCTGCCACCTCGTGCAACCAGAGAGTAGGGTGACCACAGCTCTCCCAATGGCCCTCAAGGTCATCGTGGCCCTCAATTTTTTCTCCAGCAGATCCTTCCAGTCTGCAGCAGGAGACATAGCTAACATCTCCCAGTTCATCGTCCATCACTACACCCAGGAGGTCACAGAGCCTCTCTACACCAGGAGAAGGACTATGTTGGCTTCTCTTTGAACAGAGAACCAGGACGAGCGTGCATGTGGCTTTGCCAGAATAGCAGGATTTCTCATGGTGCAGCGCGCCATCGAATAGCACCCACGTGGCTTTGCGTGCGCCACATACCAACCCTGACATTTTCCATAACCACCATTCACTTAATATACAGTTGTTGAGCGCCCAGCACATCATGATGGTGAATTCCTGCTATCCTGGCAGCAGTCATGATGCTTTCATCCTGCTGAGTCAGCAATCTTCCAGCCACCACGTCAAACCCGAGGGTTGCTGCTCAGAGACAAGGGCTATCCGCTCTGCGCCTGGCTGATGACTCCACTCTGTAACCCCACCACTCCTGCCTAGCACTCATATAATGACAGCCATACTGCCACCAAGAACGCCATTGAACAGACCATCAAGGTACTCAAGCAATGGTTCCGCTGCCTTGTCCGCTTGGGAGGAGCACCCGCTGGAGCGGGTGTCTCATTTCCTGGTGGTCTGCTACATACTTCACAACTTGGCCATCATGAGGGCGCAGCCCTTGCCACCAGGGATTGCGGGGCCACCTCAGCAGGAGAAGGAGGAAGAGGCAGGCAGCAAATCCCTGTTCGAAACGGGCTGTCCGTGAAGGCCTCATCAGACTCCAATTCCTGGCATGCTCTTCTACACTCCTTATTGAACCAGGGTTGGTCCCCTGGCTTGATGGTAATGGTAGAATACAACTCTGCTGCTGCTGATGGCCCACAGTGCATCATGGATGCCCAGTTTTGAGCTGCTAGATCTATACCATTTCTTCTTTCTTTCTTAGGCAGTCCCTCTGATCCGAGGATGACTTGCTTCCACATTAAAATATGAGTTCACAGGTGACTGATGAGTCCAATGCGGGACCTACAGTCTCTGTCACAGGTGGGGCAGACAGTGGTTGAAGGGGCTCCTTGCGCTTGCTCCCGGCGAAGAGACTCGAGGTGTTCAGCGCCTTCCCTGATGCTTCTCCTCCACTTTGTGCAGTCTTGGGCCAGGGATTCCCAGGTGGCGGTGGGGATGTTACACTTTTTCAAGGAGGCTTTGAGGGTGTCCTTGAAGCGTTTCCTCTGCCCACCTGGGCTCTCTTGCCGTGCCGGAGCTCCGAGTAGAGTGCTTGTTTTGGGAATCTGCGCTCACTATCCCATTTAGCACGGTGGTAGTGCCAGTGGCCTCAGTGTGAAGACGGGACCTCGTCTCCACAATGACTGCTACCAATGGTCTCTCCCAATTTTGGCACAAGTCCCCAGATGTTGGTGAGGAGGATCGACCAGGCTGGGTGTGCCGTTGTCGTGTCCGTAACAGGTGCAAGTTTTATTCTTATTGTTTCTCCTAGCGATTTTTTACAAATGAATGGCTTGCTAGGCCATTTCAGAGGGCAGCTTAAGAGTCAACCACATTGCACATTGCTGTGGGTCTGGAGTCACATATAGGCCAGATTTCCTTCCCTAGAGGACATTGGTGAACCAGATGGGTTTTTACAACAATCCGATAGTTTCATGGTCACCATTACTGATATTAGCTTTTTATTCCAGATTTTATTTAATTAACTGAATTTAAATGCCCCAGCTGCTGTGGTGGGATTTGAACTCACATCTCCGGATCATGAGTCCAGGCCTCTGGATTACTAGCCCAGTAACATATCCACTATGCTACCATTCCCGCTGGAAATAGATTCCTTGAACTTGGATATTTAAATTAGGAAGAATTCTATCCCTTCTTATAAAAGTCATTGGCCTAGAAATTGAGTTGACGCCGCGCCAGGGCTTTAGCGCCGGCGCTAATTCCCTTGCGCGCGCCAAAAATTCAGTAGCGCCGCGCCCAGACGGCTGCCGGCGCTACTGGCGGGCGTGAGCGCCTCCCAATGGGCGCTGAGTGCCGAATTGCGGCGCAATCCAGCGCTGCGGCACCCGATGCGGTGCGGCAGGCTGGGGAAGTGCAGGCCTCCTCCTTCAGTTAAGGAGGAGCTGCCTGCACCCGCCCGCTGTCCGTTCAAATATTGAAAAAATGAGCCCGGCACCTCGGACAAGTGCCGGGCTTGCAGGCCAGACGCATCTGTTCCGCGGGGGGGGGGGGGGGAGGAGTCCGGGGAGGGAGGTGCGGGCAGGCAGCCGACGGGAAAGCGGCCGGCCGCCGCGCGACCTTAATGCGCCGGCGCTAACTCGGGGAAGACTCGGTTGCCAGAGTCTTAGTTGCGGCTGCCACGGGCGAGGCGGCCGCAACTGAATTTCGGCGCTGGGGCCCGTCGGCATGGCAACCGGGACGCTGCGCACACCGATGACGTCATCGGTGCCGGCGCAGCGCTACCGGCTTAACGCCGACGGAAGGGCCCCACTCAATTTCCCAACTGGCCATAACTCCGGCGCTAGGCCCTCTAGCGCCTCAAATGCGGCGCTAAGGCTACTCAATTTCTAGGCCACTGTTTCCTCCTCTAACAATGGCTCTGAGTCCTCCATCCACACACAGATTGTACTGGTGATCCACAACCCAGCGCCCCCTGTACAGATAACTGTAGCTGTAGTAAAGACAGCTGCTTGATGGTAGCTGTAGTAATGACAGCTGCTTGATGGCAGTCGTATAAATAGGAAGCCATCTTGGCCATGCGGCAGTACTGCAAGAGCTGGCACTGACTCAAGACCTAATAAAGAGTACTCAACGATATCTACTCGTAAGCCTCTAAAACTAAGATATAAGATAACATTACATGGTACCAGGATTTATAGAACACACGATACGGGCATACCACAACAATGGAAGGGATAAAACCACTGACTAGCCTGCAACTTGAAGGAAATCTGGACGAAAATTGGCGCGAATTCAAACAACGCTTTCTTCTCTACCTCACAGCGATCGACGCCACGACTAGCTCTGGAACACGTAAGGTAGCTTTGTTGCTAACAGTGGTTGGCTCGCAGGCAATCGAGCTGTATAATACATTTACGTTTGCAGCTGAAGGTGACAAAAATGATCTGGACAAGGTGATAGATTTGTTCGATAAATACTGCACACCTAAAAAGAATGAAACGTTCGAGAGATTTGTTTTTCGCTCCCGCACGCAAAAGCAAGGAGAATCCTTTGATGTTTCTCTGACGGACTTGAAAACAAAAGCACAAACATGTAACTTTGGAGACTTGAAGGAATCGATGATACGCGATCAGGTCGTTTTCGGAATACTTGACAAGAAGGTGAGGGAGAGAATGCTTAGGGATAATGGCTTAACTTTGGATGCTGCAGTAAAAATATGTCATGCTAGTGAACTCTCAGCCATGCACACGCAAACATTCGATGGGAAAACTACAGCAACGGGCGTGAGAGCGCTGGGACTGGACAACCTACCAGTGGATGTAGTACATAGAAGGGACACAAGAGGGCGCACAGAGTTCAGGACTATGACGCCATACGATTGCAGACGGTGCGGCAATAGACACGTGGTAAGACAGTGTCCGGCTTATGGGAAGAACTGCGCAAAATGTAAAGGCAGGAATCACTTCGCTAAAATGTGCTTTTGGGAAGAGAAAACCGAAGGTAAAAAGACAGTGCATGCTATTGAGACTGAAGACACGGAATCGGAGACTTTGTATGTTGGAATGGTGCAAAATGACTTAAAACAGGGTAAAGATATGGAAAAGGAAGTACATTCTGTAGGACTAAAGACTGAAGTTTGGATAGCCCCCTTGCTGGTAAATGGCACCATTGTTCCCTTCAAGCTAGATACAGGTGCTAAGGCAAACCTCATAAGCTGGAGTGATGCACAGAATCTCAAAGTGAGACCAAAAATACTGAACAAGACAGTGGCTTTGAAGGCGTACAATGGACAAAGTATTGAAACAAAAGGAACGTGTAGGCTGAATGTTAAGGTAAAAAATCGCATTCACCCATTGACGTTTGTTATAGTGCCTGAAGGACATGAGTCACTGTTGGGGGATAAGGCATGTGTGGATTTGAGCTTGGTAAAACGAGTCTATACTATTAATGAACTGAACTGTGTGCAGAGTGCCCCCCAAGACAGTACAAATATAAAGCCTGATGCTATAACACACAATTACGCAGATGTATTTCAGGGTTTCGGAGCACTGCCCTTTACATACTCCATCAAACTGAGAGATGACGCACAACCTGTGATTCACGCACCCAGGAGAGTTCCGGTGGCCCTCCGTGAGAAACTGCGGAAAGAGCTAGACCGCATGGAGGGACTAGGTGTCATAAAGAAGACTGAGGAACCGACTAACTGGGTAAATTCCATGGTTTGCATCAATTCAAAAAAGACTGATAAATTGCGTGTCTACATGGATCCCAAGGACCTTAACGCTAATATAAAAAGAGAGCACTATCAAATCCCAAAGAGAGAAGAAATAGTCAGCGAAATGACAGGAGCAAAATTCTTCTCCAAGATGGACGCCTCACATGGATTCTGGCAGCTGAAACTTGATGAAGAGAGTGCTAAGCTGTGCACCTTTAACACCCCGTTTGGTCGATACTCTTACCAGCGCCTGCCCTTCGGCATTAACTCCGCCCCAGAAATCTTCCACAGAGCAATGGAGCAAATCATCGAGGGCCTGGATGGTGTGCGGGTGTACGTGGATGATCTGGTAGTATGGGGCTCCACTCAGGGAGAGCACGACACCAGACTGGAGAAAACACTTCAGAGGATACGGCAGTATGGACTCAAACTAAATAAAGACAAATGTCAGTTCAGCGTCAATGAAATCACATTCCTCGGGGACAAGATTTCTGCAGAAGGGATTCAGCCAGACAAGTCAAAGGTAAAGGCCATACATGACATGGAAAAACCAAAGGACAAGAAAGGGGTTCAGCAGGCCCTTGGCATGGTTAATTGCCTAGGGAAATTCATTCCAAATCTGGCAGTGAAAACCACTCACTTGAGAAAACTGCTGCACCAAGAGACAGAGTTCCAATGGGGACATGAACATGAGAATGAATGGAAGGGGCTGCTACACATTCTAGCAAGTGAACCCCTACTGAAGTTCTTCTGCCCTGAAAAGAGGACAAAAGTGTCCACAGATGCCTCTAAGGATGGATTAGGGTCTGTCCTTCTACAGGAAGATGAAGGAGAATGGTGACCAGTGGCATACGCGTCACGCTCCATGACGGCTATAGAGTGCCGGTATGTGCAAATAGAGAAGGAGTGCCTGGGCTTGGCATTTGGGTGTGAAAAATTTCAGACCTACATCTATGGACTTCCCAAGGTTATCCTAGAAACTGACCATAAGCCACTGCTAGGGATCGCAAAAAAGAATCTGTGTGACATGTCATCACGGATACAGCGCATAATGATGAGACTACAATGTTATGATTTTGAGCTCACATATGTGCCAGGGACACAAATGTTCATTGCAGATACACTATCCAGGGCTGCGCCTCGTGCCACACAAAACAGTGAAACAGAAGAGGATGTGGCCCTTCATGTGGATATAGTCTATGCAGCATTGCCCGCCTCACAGGAACAACTATCAAAGATAGCCACAGAGACATCAAAGGACCCTGTTCTGAGGAAAGTGATGAGAAATCTTCAAGAGGGTTGGAAGAAAGGGTCATGTAAACAATATCATCATATTCAGTCTGAGCTTTCTGTGGTCAATGGACTACTGCTTAAGTGTGACAGGATTGTAGTGCCCATCTCTATGCGACGAGAAATGCTTAACAGGATACATGAAGGGCACCTGGGTGTGGAAAAGTCAAAAAGGAGAGCACGTGAGGCACTCTACTGGCCAAACATGAACTCTGATATTGACCAGATGATCAGTGAGTGTGCTACATGTCAGGAATATCACTACAAGCAAACAAAAGAGCCCCTCATTACCACAGAGCTCCCATCACAACCTTGGGAAAAAGGAACTGATATTTTTCACTACGAAGGAAAAGACTATTTGTTAGTTATTGATTATTACTCTAATTATCCTGAGATTGCTCTCCTACCCAGCACCACGTCAAGAGCTGTGATAACTCACCTGAAGTCAATCTTTTCCAGGCAGGGCATCCCTCTAACTCTGGTCTCTGATAAAGTCATGGGTTTCAGTCGTTTGCTACAGAGTATGAGTTTAAGCATGTAACCTCCAGCCCGCTCTACCCTCAAGCCAATGGAAAAGCAGAGAAGAGGGTACAGATTGTGAAAAGACTATTAAAGAAAGCAGCACACAGCAACACTAACCCATATCTGGCCATGATGTCGTACAGGGCGGCCCCGCTGGAAAGTGGCAAGTCTCCAGCTGAGTTCTTACTGGGTCGCAAAATCCGTACTCGACTTCCCAGGCATGTCACACCTGATCACAGAGATGAGATATGGGCAGACAAGGCCCGGAAACTTCAGCGGAAACAAAAAACGCTCCATGACAGCACAGCCACTGCACTAGTGCCTCTACAGGAGAAGGATGTAGTTCGCATTGAAGGGCCTGGGTCATGGAATCAAAGAGCCACCGTTCTACAACAGGTCGCCCCCAGGTCATACAGTGTCATGACAGAAAATGGCAATGTGTATCGCAGAAACAGGAGGCACCTACTGAAAACCACCAAGACCTATCAGCCGCAGGAGGACAGAGAGGATGAGCTGATGATGGAAATCCGACAGAGTGACGAGGAGACGAGGGCAATGCCACAAAGTGACGAAGTACACAGGGGTGACAATGAGACAAGGGATCCGTGTGGTACAGACATGAACTTAATGGACACAACTGGGTTGGCCCAGCAAATACCCGCTCAGCTACACAGGTCACAGCGCACCAGAAAGCCTGTCGTTAGACTCGACCTGTAGACAAGGGAAAGACTGTAAACAGCTAATGGACTTCTGGGTGTGGGTAGTGTTTATATGTACTGGCAGTTATTGCAAGGTATAGTTACACTGACAGTTTTTACACGCTAATATTAATAGTAGTTACACTGACTGTTTTTATATGTTGTTAATATGTGTTCTATGTGTTATGTTATGTTATGGTGTTTACTGTTTATGTCATCGTTGAGGGGGAAAGATGTACAGATAACTGTAGCTGCAGTAAAGACAGCTGCTTGACGGTAGCTGTAGTAAAGACAGCTGCTTGACGGCAGTCGTATAAATAGGAAGCCATCTTGGCCATGCAGCAGTACTGCAAGAGCTGGCACTGACTCAAGACCTAATAAAGAGTACTCAACGATATCTACTCGTAAGCCTCTTAATACTAAGATATAAGATAACATTACACCCCCCACCCCCGTTCCTGGAGAGTGAACCTGTTGTCAGCATCAATCACTGAATGTATACACAACAGAAATCAATTTTAAAAGTGTTTGCCATGAAAGACATGTGCAGATTGAACTGCTAACCTTGCCAGAAAGACGAATATGCAGGATCAGCAATTGTGAGCATATGGAATAAATGTGGTATAAAATGGCTCTTGTCCCTCTAACAGCTCCTTAACTCACTCATGCTCCACAACTGTCCCCATCATGGACACTGATTCATCGATGCCCCAATCTGACTCCACCCTGTCTACAAGTCAACTTCATCACACCACGGGATCTCTAACTTTAACTTCAATTTTTTTTAAATTCTCCATTTACAACCAGAACAAAACTATCCTAATCTTTAGCTGCTCCTAATCTTTTCCATGGCTACATAATCGGAATTTCCTCCGTGTCCATTCACGTGTGCATTTTGGCTGCCTCTCCGGCTCGAGCCCATTACTTTTATTTCCATTCATTTTTCTCTCTCTGTTGACCCCTCCTGGGCCCCTCTCTCCTCCCCAGTTATGCCACCTTTCATTTCTCTCCTCTCAGGCACTTTGTCCCCATAACTCCCTACCCCAACTTTACAATCTGCCCATGTCCATAAAAAATTCAGGCACTCGCTTAAGAGAGTGAATTACACCTCTGAACCAGAGTGGATACCTGCAAATTCATAACAGTCATGCATGGCTTTGGATTCCAACACCAGCTATCAGTAATGTCTACAGAGAAAGATTTCCTCTATTCATTATTCGCAGATAAATAAAAAATCTATTCTTGATATATACATTTACAATTTCACTGCAAATAATGGAGAGAGCTAATCTCCTAGTGTCTGGCTAGTGTCTGGTAAGGATTCAGAAGCTTGCATCTTAGGCCTGGTGCAGAGAACACAGATGAAGATCTCAAATGCACAGTCTGCATTCAATGACTGATTCCTATATGCTAGGACCTTTCAAGTGTACTGGACAGATGCCAGCAGGCTTGCACAGAATGACATAGTGAATGTAGTTCTAGCTTGTGTAGGGCCATCCAGCATTTCATTGAGACCATGCAGTCAACCATGAAGGGAGTGGTTAGCTCTATGAGCACTAATGGGAGGAGGAGGCTCCATGAATATCCCCATCCTCAATGATGGTAGAGCCCAGCATATGAGTGCAAAAGACAAAGCTGAAGCGTTTGCAACCATCTTCAGCCAGAAGTGTCGAGTGGATGATCCATATCGGCCTCCTCCTGAGGTCCCCACCACCACAGAAGCCAGTCTTCAGCCATTTCAATTCACTCCACATGATATCAAGAAACGGCTGAATGCACTGGATAAAGCAAAGGCTGTGGGCCCTGACAACATCCCAGCTGTCTTGCTGAATACTTGTGCTCCAGAACTTAAAAGCAAAAAAGGGGCAATCACACTGCTGGGAGTGTACTATAGACTCCCAAACAGTCAGAGGGAGATAGAAGAGCAAATATGTAGACAAATTTCTGAGACGTGCAAAAATAGGGCAGTAATAATAGGGGAATTTCAACTTTCCTACTATTAATTGGGGTAAAATTAGTGTGAAAGGTATAGAGGGAGCAGAAGTCTTAAAATACATTCAGGAGAACTTTTTTAGCCAGTACATAGCAAGCCTAACAAGAGAGGGGGCAGTTCTGGACCTAGTTTTAGGGAATGAAGCTGGGCAGGTGGAAAGAGTATCATTGGGAGAGCAGATTGGTGGTAGTGATCATAATTCAGTTAGATTTAGTGAAGTTATGGAAAAAGACAAGGATAGAACAGGAATAAAAGTTCTCAATTGGGGAAAATCTAATTTTACTAAGCTGAGACGTGACTGGAGACAGAAACTTAAAGGTAAATCAGTGTCAGAGCAGTGGGAGGCATTCAAGGAAGAGATAGTGAGGGTTCAGAGCAAGTATGTTCCCTTAAAGAAAAAGGGTGGGACTAACAAATTTAGAGCTCCCTGGATGTCAAGGGGCATACAGGGAAGGATAATGAAAAAAAGGGAAGCTTATTACAGATTCCGAGGGCTCAATACTGCTGAAGCCCTAGAGGAATATAGAAAGTGCAGGGGTGAAATTAAAAAGGAAATTGTAGGAATTGACAAATTCCTAACTAATAACTGAGGTTGACTCAGGAGATCAATCAAACAGGTTTTTAATTTAAAACTAAACGAGTTCAAACAGTTTGATGAGATTGATACAGGAGAACCACAAAAACAGGTCTTAATAAGATGGAGCTTCCACAAGGACTGCCAGGGCGGTCCCGTGGATGGCGTCATGACGTCATCACGTTTTTCCCGCGCTTGGGGGTCACGTGATTAGCGGCATGATGTCATCGCGTTTGCCCGCGTTTTACTGCGGTCTTAAAGGGACCACGCCCCGTACGTGCAACAGTATGTACAAACACAGAAATAACTAACAGACTGGTACAGGCTTAGGTTGGAGTAAAACATCGTTAAAGAGAATTATGTACAGTTGCTCAGAGTCCCTCAGTGGCTCTGCCACATGCGCCCCCCCAGAATTCTCTTTAACGGAAAAAACCAAACGGTGAGGGGGTCTGACAAGCCTGTCAGAACGACTCCTGTACTCCCGAAGCAGAGGCTGCTGGATGGCTGGCAGTCGAGCGGGCGATTGCACTTGGTCTGGCGGGACGACGATGGGTGGCCGACCTTGTCTTGGCAGCTGTGCTGTCTCGACGGGGCGGTCGAGGTTCAAGTGTGCCGGCTTTAAACGGTCGACTGAAATGTGGTCCGGTTTACCACCAACATCTACCGTGAAGGTTTTGTCTCCTGCCTCTATCACGCAGAAAGGACCTGTATACGGGGCCTTTAGTGGATCCCGATGTGCATCGTGGCGAATGAAAACGTATTCAGCCTTTTTTAGCTCTGTGGGAACGTGCGATCTCTGAAGTCCGTGGCGCGAAGTGGGGACCGGCGCGAAACATCTGGCCGCCTCCTGGTGACTGTTAAGCTGGCCCGATGCAGACCATGGCACCGTCGGCATTGGCAGGAAATCCCCTGGGACTCGCAGCGGCTGACCGTATACCAACTCTGCAGAGGAAGAGTGAAGGTCTTCTTTGGGGGCCGTGCGAAGGCCCAACAGGACCCACAGTAGCTTGTCCGCCCATCCAGCGGCCTGGAGGCTGGCCCTCAGGGCGGCTTTCAGCGATCGGTGAAAACGTTCAGAGGCCATTCGCTTGTGGGTGGTAGGCTGTGGTGCGAGGTAATTTGACACCGAGTCCCTGGGCCACTGCATTCCAGAGTTCGGAGGAAAACTGCGGTCCCCGATCCGAAGAAATGTCAGCGGGCACTCCAAAATGGGCAACCCAGGAAGAAATGAACGCCCTGGCCACGTCCGCCGAAGTAGTGGATGACAGGGGCACCGCCTCTGGCCATCGGGTGGTGCGGTCTACCATGGTCAGAATGTGAGAAAAACCATGGGAAGGTGGGAGTGGTCCTACCAGGTCCACATTGACGTGGTCAAAACGCCGCTCCGGAACTGAGAAGGTGGCCAATGGGGCCTTGATGTGGCGTTGTACCTTGGCCTTTTGGCAGACGACGCAGGTGTTGGCCCAGTCACGGACATCCTTGTGCATGCCATGCCAAACAAATTTAGCTGACATCAGCTTCTGGGAGGCCTTCATTCCCGGGTGTGACAACCCATGTATGGCGTCGAACACTTTGCGGCGCCAGCCGGCCGGTACGACAGGGCGAGGGTCCTGTACGGAGACGTCACACAAGAGCGTGGTACCTGCCGCGTGGAACTTGAGGTCGGCCAACTGGAGGCCAGTGACGGTGGTTCTGTAGGCTTGGACTTCTGGGTCCGAGGCTTGATCCGCTGCCATGAGGGTGTAATCGATGCCTAAATGAACCGTATTGACGGTCGCACGGGAGAGGCAGTCGGCCACCAGGTTGTCCTTACCGGCTACGTGTTGTATATCCATGGTGAACTCGGATATATAGGTCAGTTGACGTTGCTGTCGGGATGACCACGGTTCGGTGGTCTTGGCCATGGCGAAGGTGAGTGGTTTATGGTCCACGAAGGCGGTGAAGGGATGTCCTTCGAGGAGGAAGTGAAAATGGCGGATGGCCAGAAAAAGAGCGAGCAACTCCCGGTTGAAAGTGCTATACGCTCTCGTTCCGCCGTAGTTGACGGCTGAAGAATGCCAACGGCTGCCACGTCCCGTTCACCCACTGCTCTTGTACGGCACCAATTGCATAGTCTGACGCATCGGTGGTGAGGGCGATGGTGGCTCCTGGCAGCGGGTGCGCCAGCATAGTCGCATTGGCCAAGGCGCTCTTGGTGTCGGCGAATGCCCGGGCCATGTCATCCGTCCAGTCGACCTTATCTTTGCCAGTCTTACCCTTGAGGGCCTCGTACAGGGGCTGCATGAGTAGTGCTGCCTTAGGCACAAAACGGCGGTAAAAGTTTACCATGTCTAGGAATTGGTTTGCGGGCGTGGAAAGGATGTCACCGCCTCTACCTTCGCTTGTAAAGGAACCGCTCCCTCTGAAGTGATGCGATGCCCCAGGAAATCAATTTGTTGCAGGCCAAACTGACACTTGGCCGGGTTGAGAATCAGGCCATGTTGGCTGAGACGCCGAAAAAGCGTGCGGAGGTGACAGATGTGTTCTTCTTTGGTGGGACTGGCAATGAGAATATCATCCAGATAGACAAAGAGGAACTTGAGGTCCCACAGCACAGAGTCCATCAGGCATTGGAAAGCCTAGGCGGCGTTCTTAAAGCCAAACGGCATTCTTAAAAACTCAAAAAGGCCGAATGGGGTGATGACTGCGGTCTTCTGAACGTCTTGGGGATGAACGGGGACCTGGTGGTAGCCCCGGATGAGGTCGACTTTCGAGAAGACAGTGTTCCCTGCCAAATGGGCGGAGAAATCTTGGATATGGGGAATTGGGTACCGATCCGGAGTGGTGGCATCGTTTAGGCGTCGATAGTCGCTGCATGGCTGCCAGCCGCCGCCAGGCTTCGGGACGATGTGGAGGGGTGAAGACCAAGGACTATTTGACCGGTGAATAATCCCTAACTGTTCCATGGTCGCAACTCCGCTTTTGCGACCGCCAGCTTGCCAGGTTCCAGGCGCTGGGCCCGCGCGTAGACCGGGGAGCCGTTGGTGGTGATGTGGTGTTCCACACCGTGTTTCGTGGCTGTGGAGGAGAACGTGGGTCTGGTGAGGTCGGGGAATTCGCCGAGCAGGCGAGCGTACTCATCCGGAGCCGGAAAAGCACAGGCGATGGTGCGTGACGTTGTGTTACTGCGGTAACAAGGGATAGAATGAAAAGCTGCCGCGTTGATCAACCGCCGGTTCCGCACATTGACCAGGAGGCTGTTGGCGCACAGGAAATCCGTGCCGAGAATGAGCTGTGAAACCTTGGCCGTAACAAAGTCCCAGTAAAAGCGTTGGCCCCCGAAACACAACTGCACCCGCCGTCTGCCGAAGGTCCTAATTGCTCCGCCATTGGCCGCTTCAAAGGCGAGGCCGTGAATCCCGGTCTGCACGTCGAGGGCGGATGCAGGTAAGATGCTGCACTGCGCTCCGGTGTCGCACAGAAAACGACGACCGGAGAGAGTATCGGTGATAAACAGCAACTTGCCCGCGTTGCCGATTGCCATCACGGCCGCGGGGCGCCCATTAGACCCGTTCCCCAGTGGTCATAGTCGTTTTTTTGGGGGGGGAAGCTGCAGGGAGGGCGGCAATGTCGTGCTTTTGCGCCGAACTGCGCGTGGTAGAAATACAGCCCAGCAGGCTGACGAGCTGGGGCGGCATCTGTGGGGGATGGGCGCCTCGTGGCGGCGCAGTACTGCTGAGTAACGGCGAAAATTTTGTCCGCCTCTGCCGCGAGTGCAGCGCAGTCCTGAACTTCGGATCTGGCCAGGGCGGCTTGCACCTGCTCCGGTAGCTGGCTGACGAATATTTCCCGGAATAGGAAGCATTCCGGTTCGGAGCCAAGGAGTGTGAGCATTTGGCTCATTAACTCCGAAGGCTTGGAGTCCCCGAGCTCGGGCATAGCGAGCAATCAACGGGCGCGCTCCGCCTTAGTGAGGCCGAAAACTTGCAGCAACCGCGCCTTGAGTGTCTCATACTTGCGGTCCGCCGGAGGGTTCTCGAGGAGGCTGACGATCCGCGAGGCGGTAGGGCCGTCGAGTGCGGAGACCACATAGAGATATTTGGTCCAATCCGCAACGATCTCCCTCAGGGCGAATTGGGCCTCGGCCTGAATGAACCATGAATTCGCTTGCTGCTCCCAGAACTGCGGTAGCTTCAGCGAAATGGCGTTGGTCTCCATGCTGTGTCCTTTTTGCGAAAAACGTTCACAAAAGACAAGGTCACCAATGTAGGAATTGACGAATTCCTAACTAATAACTGAGGTCGACTCAGGAGATCAATCAAACAGGTTTTTAATTTAAAACTAAACGAGTTCAAACAGTTTGATGAGATCGATACAGGAGAACCACGAAAACAGGTCTTAACAAGATGGAGCTTCCACGAGGACTGCCAGGGCGGTCCCATGGATGGCGTCATCACATCATCACATTTTTCCCGCGCTTGGGGGTCACGTGATTAGCGGCATGACGTCATCGCGTTTGCCCGCGTTTTACTGCGGTCTTAAAGGGACCACGCCCCGTACATGCAACAGTATGTACAAACACAGAAATAACTAACAGACTGGTACAGGCTTAGGTTGGAGTAAAACATCGTTAAAGGGAATTATGTACAGTTGCTCAGAGTCCCTCAGTGGCTCTGCCACAAAATTAGGAAAACAAAGAGAGGACATGCAAAAATATTGGCAAGTAAAATCAAGGAAAACCCAAAGATGTTTTATGAATACATTAAGAGCAAGAGATGAACTAAAGTAAGAGTAGGGTCTATTAGGAACCTTAAAGGTAACCTGTATGTGGAGGCGGAAGACATGGGTATGGTTCTTAATGAATATTTTGCGTCTGTTTTCACAAAAGAGAGGGACGATGCAGAAATTGCAATCAGGGAGGAGGAGTGTGAAATAATAGATGAAATAAACATAGCGAAAGAGGAAATATTAAAGGGTTTAGCATCTTTGAAAGTGGATAAATCCCCAGGCCTGGATGAAATGTATCCCAGACTGTTAAGAGAAGTAAGAGAATAGCAAAGGCTCTGACCATCATTTTCCAAACCTCTCTGGCTACAGGTGTGGTGCCAGAGGTCTGCTAACCTGGTACCGTTATTTAAAAAGGGAGAAACGGATAGACCGAGTAATTACAGGCCAGTCAGCCTAACCTCGGTGGTGAAAAATTATTGGAAAAAGTTCTGAGGGACAGCGTTAATCATCATCTAGTAAGGCACAGATTAATCCAGGACAGTCAGCATGGATTTGTTAATGGAAGGTCGTGTCTGACTAACTTGATTGAATTTTTTGAGGAGGTAACAAGGAGGGTCGATGAGGGTAGTGCGTTTGATATAGCCTATATGGATTTTAGCAAGGCTTTTGATAAAGTCCCACATGGTAGACTGGCCACGAAAGTTAAAGCCCATGGGATCCAGGGCAAAGTCGCAAGTTGGATCGAAAATTGGCTCAGAGGCAGGAAACAAAGGGTAATGGTTGAAGGGTGTTTTTGCGACTGGAAGGCTGTTTCCAGTGGGGTTCCGAGGGCTCAGTACTGGATCCTTTGCTTTTTTGTGATATATATCAATGATTTGGACTTCAATGTAGGAAGTATGATTAAGAAGTTTGCAGATGATACAAAAATTGTCCGTGTGGTTGATAATGAAGAAGAAAGCTGTAGACTGCAGGAAGATATCAATGGACTGGTCAGGTGGGCAGAACAGTGCCAAATGGAATTCAATCCGGAGAAGTGTGAGGTAATGCATTTGGGGAGGGCCAACAAGGCAAGGGAATACACAATAAATGGTAGGACACTGAGAAGTGCAGAGGATCAGAGAGACCTTGGAGTACATGTCCACAGATCCCTGAAGGTAGCATAGAAACATAGAAGATAGGAGCAGGAGTAGGCCATTCGGCCCCTCGAGCCTGCTCCGCCATTCAATGCGATCATGGCTGATCATCCAAATTCAGTACCCGGTCCCTGCTTTCTCCCCATACCCCTTGATCCCTTTAGCCTTAAGAAATATATCCAACTCCTTCTTGAATATATTTAATGAATTGGCCTCTACTGCCTTCTGTGGTAGAGAATTCCACAGGTTCACCACTCTCTGGGTGAAGAAATTCCTCCTCATTTCTGTCCTAAATGGCCTATCCCTTAACCTTAGACTGTGACCCCTGGTTCTGGACTCCCCGACCATCAGCAACATCCTTCCTGCATCTAGTCTGTCCAGTCCTGTCAGAATTTTATAAGTTTCAATGAGATCCCCTCATTCTTCTAAACTCCAGCGAGTACAAGCCCAATCGACCCAATCTCTCCTCATACGTCATTCCTGCCATCCCAGGTATCAGCCTGGTGAATCTTCGCTGAACTCCTTCCATGGCAAGAACATCCTTCCTCAAATAAGGCGACCAAAACTGCACACAATACTCAAGATGTGGTCTCACCAAGGCCCTGTACAGCTGCAGCAAGACATCTTTGTTCCTGTACTCAAACCTTCTCGCTACGAAGGCCAACATACCATTTGCCTTCTTAACCGCCTGCTGCACCTGCATACTTACCTTCAGCGACTGGTGCACAAGGACACCCAGGTCTCGTTGCACTTCCCCTTCTCCCAATCTATTGCCATTCAGATAATAATCTGCCTTCCTGTTTTTGCCACCAAAGTGGATAACCTCACATTTATCCACGTTATATTGCATCTGCCATGCTTCTGGCCAGTCACCCAACCTGTCCAAATCATCCTGGAGTTTCTCGGCATCCTCCTCACAGCACACACGCCCACCCAGCTTTGTGTCATCTGCAAATTTGGAGATATTACATCTCGTTCCCTTGTCTAGATCATTAATATCTAGCAGGACAGGTGGATAAGGTGGTTAAGAAGGCATATGGGATACCTGCCTTTATTAGCCGAGGCATAGAATATAAGAGCAGGGAGGTTATGCTTGAACTGTATAAAACACTAGTTAGGCTGCAGCTGGAGTACTGCGGCAGTCCTGGTCACCACATTACAGGAAGGATGTGATTGCACTGGAGAGGGTACAGAGAAGATTTACGAGGATGTTGCCTGGGCTGGGGAATTTTAGTTATGATGAAAGATTGGTTAGGCTGAGGTTGTTTTCTCTGGAACAGAGGAGGCTGATGGAAACTTAATTGAGGTGTATAAAATTATGCGGGGCCTAGATAGAGTGGATAGGAAGGACTTATTTCCCTTAGCAGAGAGGTCAATACCAGGGGGCATAGATTGAAAGTAATTGCTAGGAGTTTTAGAGGGGATTTGAGGAGAAATCTTTTCACCCAGAGGGTAGTGGGGGTCTGGGACTCACTGGCTGAAAGGATGGTAGAGGCGGAAACCCTCATCACATTTAAAAAACACTTGGATGTGCACTTGAAGTGCCGTAACCTACAAGGCTACGGACCAGGTGCTGGAAAGTGGGATTAGGATGGATAGCTCTTTATCGGCCGGCATGGACAAGATGGGCCGAATGGCCTCCTTCTGTGCTGTAAATTTCTATGATTCTATGAGAACTAGCCGCGCCTCTAGCCAAGCTGTTCCAGTACAGCTATAACACTGACATCAATACGACAATGTGGAAAACTGCCCAGGTATGTCATGTCCACAAAAGGCAGGACAAATCCAATCCAGCCAATTCACACACTATCCTGACTTGGAAATATATCGCTGTTCCTTCATCGTCACTGGGTCAAAATCCTGGAACTCCCTCCCTAACAGCGCTGTGGGAGTATCTTCACCACAAGGAATGCAGCGGTTCAAGGAGGCGGATCACCACCACCTTCTCAAGAGCAATTAGGGATGGGCAATAAATGCTGGCCTTGCCACGGCGCCCACATCTCATGAATGAAAAAAAAAATATTCTTAGAGCAGAGAAAGTTATGGGGAGATTTAATAGTTACTCAAAATTATGAGGGGTTTTGATAGAGTATATGGAAAGAAACTGTTTCCACTGGCAGGAGGGTCGGTAACCAGAGGACACAGATTTAGGATAATTGGCAAAAGAACCAGAGGGGAGATGAGAATTTTTTTTCATGCAGGGAGTTATTATGATCTGGAATGCACTACCTGAAAGGGTAGTGGAAGCAAATTCAATAGTAACTTTCAAAAGGGAATTGGATAAATACTTGGTCTTCACTAGTAACAAAACAAAACCCTACATAACTTAGCTAGTTTCTCAAAATATAACATGTATTCAAAGGGTGTCATTACGACTAACTAGTCACTTAACCAATGAAATGTTTGCTGATCAGATATTGTGATGTCATGTAGTGAGCAAGTCTGCTGATGACAGGCAAACAGCAAATGATAGGACATGTTAGCTGGAGCTTCAAGGTCTGAACTGATGGCATAACTTACTCAGGTACTGCTCTGGTACAAGGTCATAATGTAGTTTAGAGTGTGGCAGAATTTGATTGGTTAAATGAGATGTGATGTTGCCAGGCAATGTGAGGTAATGGGCTTTTTTTCTGTCTGGAGTTGTATTTGATTGGCTAATCATAAAACCTAAATAACAGCATAGTTACATCTAGCAACCCAGCCCCATCTTGACTAATTGAAGTTACTGTTATACAAATTAAAACAATGGGATGGACAAAAAAAAAGTTAGTACATGAAATAAAGTCTTAAATATCTCGTAAAAACTAAGGACAAACCTCAGACATGTATTATATTTCTCTTCTCAATTTTCTAATTTCCTGCCCTGAAGTTGCTGATTGGCTGGGATATTGGCCTGTAATTTGCGGTCAGCAGTGAAGCAATGGCGCTCGCCTCTGGCCCCGAAGAAAGTTGCCTACAGAGATCTCACGATCACTCTGCAGCGAGAAGTTTGCCTTTCTCAATGTGCAATTCAGTGTACCACAGTATAATGGGGATTTCTATGGTGAAGAGCTGCAGTGATGTCAACAAGTTGTCTAAGCAGCCAATCACATGAAAAATTCTCACAGGCAGCAAACCAGGAAATAAAAAGCCGCTTTCTCACTTTTTAAAAATGTCACAGAAAGCAAAATAAAGATTGGGACTTTCATGTGGGGATAAGGTAGAAGCTGAAATATCATGAACAAATTTGATTTAAAAAATGTAAATTTATAAAAAAAATTTTTTTTTATCATAATGGAGAAATTTGACATTCCACAAATATAAAAATTAATTTTTCAGGGCCATAACGTTACTTTAGCAGTCAACACGCTGTTAAAATCCCAGTTACACCTATTCCAACGAGCCTTAACATTTAATGGTGATATTAGCGTGGAAAAGCCCAAATTTTCGTCCGTTTCACTAATTTCACTGATTACCAGCTATGGGGGGTAATGGTTGTGTCCACAGCGCAGCCTGTGTTGGAGCAGTGAATGATTAACTGCAACTTCAGGATTTTCGTGTTTAGATGCGCATTCGCTAAATTCTGAAGTTGCGATCAGTTTCAGAGGGGTAATGATGGTAAACGCTGACAGTTCGCCGTCATTCATTGGTCCCTTAGAAGATGAGCCTGGGGAATTAATAATGGGAAACAGGGAAATGGCAGAGACTTTGAACAAATATTTTGTATCGGTCTTCACAGTAGAAGACACTAAAAGCATCCCAATAATAATTGATAATCAAGGGATTATAGGGAGGGAGGAACATAAAACAATCACTATCACTAGAGAAAAAGTATTAGGCAAACTAATGGGACTAAAGGCTGACAAGTCCCCTGGACCTGATGGCCTGCATCCTAGGGTCTTAAAAGAAGTGGCTGTAGAGATAGCGGATGCGTTGGTTGTAATCTACCAAAATTCCTTGGATTCTGGAGAGGTCCCAGCGGATTGGAAAACCGCAAGTGTAACGCCCCTATTCAAGAAAGGAGGGAGACAGAAAGCAGGAAACTATAGATTAGTTAGCCTAACATCTGTCATTGGGAAAATGCTGGAATCCATTATTAAGGGAGTAGTAGCAGGACATTTAGAAAATCATAATAAAACCAGGTTGACTCTGCTTGATTGTATGAAAGGGAAATCGTGTTTGACAAATTTATTAGAATTCTTTGAGGATGTAACAAGCAGGGTGGATAAAGGGGAACCAGTAGATGTAGTGTATTTGGATTTCCAGAAGGCATTTGATAAGGTGCCACATGAAAGGTTACTGCACAAGATAAGAGCTCACGGTGTTGGGGTAATATATTAGCATGGATAGAGGATTGGCTAACTAATAGAAAACAGAGAGTCGGGATAAATGGGTCATTTTCAGGTTGGCAAACTGTAACTGGTAGGGTGCCACAGGGATCAGTGCTGGGGCCTCAATTGTTTACAATTTATATTAATGACTTGGATGAAGGGACCGAGTGTACTGTAGCCAAATTTGCTGACGATACAAAGATAGGTGGGAAAGCAAGTTGTGAGGAGGACATAGAAACATAGAACCATAGAAAATAGGAGCAGGAGTAGGTTATTTGGCCCTTCGAGCCATCTCCACCATTCAATATGATCATGGCTGATCCTCAATCTCAATATCATATTCCCGCTCTTTCCCCATACCCCTTGATGCCTTTTCTGTCTAGAACCTATCTATCCCCTTCTTTAATATATTCAGTGACTTGGCCTCCACAGCCTTCTGTGGTAGAGAATTCCACAGGTTCACCACCCTCTGAGTGAAGAAATTTCTCCTCATCTCAGTCCAAGGACACAAAGGGCTGGATTTTCATTGAGGAGGCGGGACTACAACTTTCAGGGTTGTAGTCCCGCCTCCATCAAGTTCTAGCCAACCCACGCGATTTTGACTTGATTGACCTTGTTGAGCCCACCCAGCGGGCTCAGCAGGCCAATTAAGGGCCACCCGGCAATAGGTGACGTCACAGATTGATATTTCATCTGTCAAGACCTTCTGACAGATGAAATATCAGTGTTTCACAGCTGTTTGAAGCTGTCAAACACTGACAATCTGTACTCCAAGTTAATTCCTTCCTCTCAGGATGATTTAGAGATCTCTCCAGAACAGAAAGCTGAATGCTGCAATTTTTGACAGATCACGGCCATTCTGCTTTCTGTGCCGGTGAGATGAGGGACTCCCGAGACCTGAAGGAAGGAAGGCTGTAAAGGTAAGTAAAACTTCTTTAAATACCAAACACACATACCTCTTCACTCATGCACCCATCACTCACCTGAACACCGGACATCTCGACCCCTCCAAGCCCTTCATCCCGACGGCCCGCCTCGCTAACTTGGCGTGGTTTGGAGCCGTCTGGAATCCCACATTTCACCAATGAAAATAGGGATTAGGCTAAAAACTGCCTGTTAACAGGCAGTTAATTGGCACTAATCCCCTTCCCGCCTCAGGGAGGCAGGTCTCGGTGCAGGTCGGGTACCCGCCTCCTTTGAAACTGGCATGGAGGCGGGTTGGGGGCGTGTGGGGGGTTAAAATCCTGAAATCGGGGTTTGTGCCCCCGATTTCGGGATTTTAACCCCCCACACTCCTCCAATCCCGCCTCCACGGCCCAATGAAAATCCTGCCCAAAGAGTCTGCAAAGGGATATAGATAGGTTAAGTGAGTGGGCAAAAATTTGGCAGATGGAGTATAATGTGGGAAAATGTGAGGTTATCCACTTTGGTAGGAAGAATAAAAAAGCAAATTATTATTTAAATTGAGAGAGACTACAAAATGCTGTGGTACAGCGGGATCTGGGTGTCCTCGTACATGAAACACAAAAAGTTAACATGCAGGTACAGCAAGTAATTAGGAATGCAAATGGTATGTTGGCCCTTATTGCAAGGGGGATGGAGTATAAAAGTAGGGAAGTCTTGCTACAACTGTATACAGGGCACCGGTGAGACCACATCTGGAGTACTGCGGACAGTTTTGGTCTCCTTATTTAAGAAGGGATATACTTGCATTGGAGGCAGTTCAGAGAAGGTTCACTTGGTTAATTCCTGAGATGAAGGGGTTCTCTTATGAAGAAAGGTTGAGCAGGTTGGGCCTATACTCATTGGAGTTTAGAAGAATGAGAGGTGATCTTATTGAAACATATCAGATTCTGAGGGGGCTTGGCAGGGTAGATGCAGGGAGGATGTTTCCCCTCGTGGGGGTATCTAGAACTAGGGGGCATAGTTTCAGAATAAGGGGTCGCCCATTTAAAACAGAGATGAGGAGGAATTTCTTTTCTCAGAGGATCGTGAATCTTTGGAATTCTCTACCTCAGAGAGCTGTGGAGGTGGAGTCATTGAATATATTCAAGGTGGAGATAGACAGATTTTTGAACTACAGGCGAGTCAAGGGTTATGGGGAGCAGGCGGGAAAGTGGAGTTGAGGTCAAGATCAGATTAGCCATGATCCTATTGAATGGCGGAGCAGGCTCGCGGGGCCAAATGGCCTCCACCTGCTCCTATTTCTTATGTTCTTATGTTCGTATTACCCACCGCAAAATCCGGGCCATGGTTTTGCAGTTTCAAACAGCCCTCTGGGTACCTCTCCTGAAGTTGGCATTCTTTATGTGTGAGTGAACATAAGAACATAAGAAATAGGAGCAGGAGTAGGCCAATCGGCCCCTCGAGCCTGCTCCACCATTCAATAAGATCATGGCTGATCTGATCCTAACCTCAAATCTTCTATCACTCTCCATCCCACCCGAACCCATGTGATCTCCCGGGAGAGGCGAAAAACCAGATAAAAAACCCAATGGCCAATTTGGGGGAAAAAATCTGGGAAATTCCTCTCCGACCCATCTAGGCGATCGAAACTCTTCCAGGAGATCACTCTGTCCCTATATTTTCTACAGTACTTACCTTCTGTAAAGGCGATCTCCACCCCAGCCAGGAACAGGAATAAAACCATCTCCTGAAATCTAACACAGAATTAGAACACAAGAAGTAGGAGCAGAACCAGGCTACACGGCCCCTGGGCCCACTCCACTACCCACAGGGCCATGACCATTCCGAACCTAGACTCATGTCCAATTTCCTGCCCGCTCCCCGTAACCCTTAATTCCCTTTACTTCTAGGAAACTATCTATTTCTGTTTTAAATTTATTTAATGATGTAGCTTCCACAGCTTTCTGGGGCAGCAAATTCCACAAACCTACCACCCTCTCAGTGAAGAAGTTTCTCCTCATCTCAGTTTTGAAAGAGCAGCCCTGTAGTGGCGCTTCGTAATTTCCAAACATGCAGCCGCTGAGCTTTGAGGCTTTTAGCAACGAGTAGACGCGTGTCGAAATAAAACGTTCCAAAACGTAACTTTGTCTTTAAACTGTTTACTGTAACACCTTACAAACAGAATTACAAAGCAAAACACATTTAAATGAACACGGTCAAAAACTGTACTGCTCCAGCCCTCAAAGCTTCTGCCTCCTCCAGCCTCGTGGTGGCTTGAGCTGTAAAATGGCTGGATACCATGTGACAAGCTTAAGGACTGTACCATTGTAGCAAGAATAAAGGGGGTATCTCAGACTATACTATTGGAACAAGAAAATAGGGGGTTTCTCAATACAATAAGTCAGCCAGGTAAATTAACTGTATTATACTATTTAACCAATATTTTAAAGTATTTTCTTTCTTAAACTTTCATGACTCTTACAAGCCCCTTATTTTAAGATTATGCCCCCTAGTTCTAGTTTCACCCATCATTGGGAACATCCTCACCTCATCCACCCGATCAAGCCCCTTCACAATCTTATATGTTTCAATAAGATCGCCTCTCATTCTTCTGAACTCCAATGAGTAGAGTCCCAATCTACTCAACCTCTCCTCATATGACCACCCCCTCATCCCCGGGGTTAATCGAGTGAACCTTCTTTGTACTGACTCGAGAGCAAGTATGTCTTTTCTTAAGTATGGACACCAAAACTGTATGCAGTATTCCAGGTGCGGTCTCACCAATACCTTGTATAACTGCAGCAATACCTCCCTGTTTTTATATTCTATCCCCCTAGCAATAAAAGCCAACATTCCATTGGCCTTCTTGATCACTTGCTGCACCTGCATACTAGCTTTTTGAGTTTCGTGCACCAGGACCCCCAGATCCCTTTGTACTACAGTACTTTCCAGTTTCTTGCCATTAATATAACTTGCTCTATGATTTTTCCTGCCAAAGTGCATAACCTCACACTTTCCAGTATTGTATTCCATCTGACAAACCTCTGCCCGCTTACTTAGCCTGTCTATGTCACTTTGCAGGTTTTTTATGTCCTCCTCACTCACTACTTTCCCTCCCATCTTTGTATCATCTGCAAACTTTGATATGTTACACTCGGTCCCCTCCTCCAAATCGTTAATATAGATTGTAAAGAGTTGGGGACCCAGCACTGACCCCTGTGGAACACCACTAGTTACTGATTGCCAATCTGAGAATGAACCATTTATCCCAACTCTCTGCTTTCTGTTAGAGAGCCAATTCTCCACCCACGCCAGAATATTACCCCCAATCCCATGATTTTTTATCTTGAGCAATAATCTTTTGTGTGGCACCTTGTCAAATGCCTTTTGGAAGTCTAAATACACTACGTCCACTGGTTCTCCTTTATCCACCCTGTATGTTACTTCCTCAAAGAACTCCAGCAAATTTGTCAAACATGACTTCCCTTCATAAAACCATGCTGAGTTTGTCCTATTAAATTATGTCTATCCAAATGTCCCGTTACTGTCTCCTTAATAATGGACTCTAACATTTTAGTATTTTACCCTGCAGATTGGAGCAGGCTCGAGGGGTCGTATGGCCTACTCCTGCTCCTAATTCTTATGACATTCACACACAACCACTTTCCAGCAGGTGCCACTGCCTAGCAACTAGGCAAATGAACTTTGGCTGTTTCTCCCTTTCTTTGTGCAGCAACATGGAGGCAATTTACAGTACCCCAAGTGTTGCCTTGAATGAAACTTTCCAATTCAGCATAAATTGGGATTGAATGTGAGACTTTGGACACCTAGTATATTCATCTGCAGAATGTAATGTTTAGTTAGATACTAAATTTTGAGCATCTATTATCTAATTTTACTTGAAGCAAAAGTGAGTTTCTAATGCCACGCTGAACAAAAATTTATATCAGCGTTTTCCGCTAGTAATTGTGAAAATAAACTTTCAAGAGCACACTTTATAAAGGACAATCAAATCTGATCCAAATACTGTTACTGTACTGTAGATTTAAGAAATATGTACCTGAATATAACTTGTCTAGAAAGTAAAAAATAGGATTATTAGTCAAATGCTCATCTTAAGGTTGTCTTTTCATTACCCATATCCGTATTTATGTCATGCCCTATGTTGATGAATGTAGTTTGTACACCAGATTTTACAGCTTCAAATATCAGCGATTCTTGTCAATCATAATGCTGAATCTTCAACATGATTATAATTACATCAAATCGTCAAGCACCCTGTGTGGTTAGATGTTTTAATCTGCTTGCTCTTTCAGGTTGTAGGTTACACGATCCCATTTCATACACATTCTCAAGTGTTCCAGATTGCATGGGGATTACCGGCTTTGTGGATAAAAGAAAAATGGTCGTCGTTCCTGCCATATGGCACCAGGAAAAATCTCGGATTTAGGTATGAGAGGCTATATCTTTAATTTTCAGCATGAAATGTTAGTCATTTGCTCTGCCATCCCAGGTGACTACAGAGGGAAGCACGTGGTTATTTTGTATGCAAGTGCAAATTCTTCTTTTTTCGCTATGTCAGTACCCTGTTCACTTCCATTAGTTGAATCCATTTCCTGGACCTTTCACTGATTGGACAACATGAGCCAGCCATGCAGGGTGGATTGGGCTAGAATTAGAGAGGTCACTGTGGGGACTCGAGTATCTGAAATGGAACCAAAATAGTAAAACCAAACAAGGCTGAAACAAAGGATTAAACCAGAAAATTTAATTCAGAAAATAGAAAGGTAAACAGAAATAAAAGCAGAAACTGAGAATGATGAATAAATGAAATGAGATACAAAGAGCTCAACAAGCAGGTGAAATAAATTATCAGGTAAGAGTAAGAAAGTCAAAACAGAATTTTAAAAAAGTAAATAAGGTCTCGAGGCGCAGTATTTGTGGAGTAATTTAAATAAGTACGAGATAAAGAAACAAGAAATATAGAAAACAGTAAATCACTTGAGGCGCCAGTTTAAAAACAGGTGTCTGGTTTTGTGAACTGTTGGTGATCAGCTAATTCAGGCATCCGATGATGTAAGTGCACCGTCGATTTTAAGCAGACATGCATATACTTGGTAAAATAATTACCAAGAGACTATCAAATGGCCACAACCCTTTCACCGCTCAACAAAGGAAGCATTATTTTGATGATGGTAAGCTGTATATCATGGAGACTCTTCTGAAAATAAGTTTTTATTCTGTGATCCATATACTTAAATCTCTTTCACTTAGTAATGAAATGTAATTCTGAGGGGATTCAATAATACAGCTAGTGCCACGTTAGGCTCTACATATCAGACTGCCAGTCAGGCTGTAATATTCCAAACACCAACTAACCAGGGGCAGATTACTCCTAGCTTTGGTAAACTGAGAAACAACACAATTCACCAGCTTCTAAGTAACACCAGTGAGTTTATCCTTTCATCTTTTATTCTATGCGTTTGTTTTTCTACTCAGCTACAACTCTTCCCAACTCCATTATTTGTACCAAAGATGTACATTTCCTATTAAGGATTCATTTGCTTTTGGTAAACTTCAAGTGTTACATTTCTATTAAAAAGTTAACAATAGGCAAAGTAATAGTGATTCAATGATCCACTGTGGTTCTCCAAAGCATGTGCCATAGATTGAGAAGATACAGGTTCCCCCAAATAACAAGGTCCCAGTGACCTTGATGTCCCAAGTGAAAATGGCCAGTTTAAGAGTAACATTAGCCGTGGCCTGGAAGTATGTTGACTGTCTGGAATGAGGAATGGTATTTGATGTGGCCAAAACATAAACAGAGGAGAATAATGGAGGGAAAAATAAGGTATGTTTTAAAAAGTATTTTATACAAAGTATGTCACTTTTAAATCCTTGTTTTAGTGCAAAACATGATAGAATAAGTTGCAGCAGAACCATGGTAAACTTACTCTGCTTTCTTCTTTATATGAGAGCATCAATAGACCAAGAAGCTATCTGGAAACCAGCCAGGTTTATCAACGAAAAGAGAAACTCAACTGTAGGAAAAGTGGGCACCTTCTAAGGAACTCTTCAAAATGGGCTTTCTGGGTAACCAAAGCAACCACAGGCTGCGAAACCAATCATACTGCATTAAGGTAGGGCTAGTACCACTCCAGTCTCTTTCTGTTCAATAGGTTGGATCAGAACTGAATTATGCAAAACTCCAGCCTCCCTTCGGCACAGAGAACTGGCCAAGTTACACACGGGACATTCCATGAAAAATAAGTTTGATAAGGTTACAGTACTGAAAACTTTCTAATGGCTGTATAGATTTAAACATTTACAGAGATGGAACAGCTATAAGCAGTTACTGGAAGAGCATTAAAAAAAGTAATACATGGCAGGTAAGTAAAGAGAACAGATAAGTTATGATATCTCGGGTTGTACTCTTTATCAGAGCTATGCTATAAAACAGTATCTTTCTGCTGGGCAATCTACAGCCCTCTACTGTAATGATATCAGCAAATAGTGATGATATTTGTCTGTGTTTGATTACTTATGCCTTACAGCATATTTGTCTGTGTTTTTGATTACTTGTGCCTGACCAGCAGAGGTCATGTGAGAGACAAGCAGTCCAGAGGAGTTTTACTTTCAGTTTCATTCTAGATGCATCACAGAGTGTGTTCTGTAAAAAGCTGTAGAAGGTCTTGAACAAGACTTTAGATTAAACAACATTCTCTTTCAGAAATGAGTCTTTATTGAACCCAAAAAGAAATCAAAACATGATGTCAGAAGTGGCTGAAAGAGAAAAAATCTGAAGTTAGCAACTTGATGGGACAGTGAAAGCAGTTGTGGCAAGTAAGCGAAATCAGCTCTCCACAGATTAGCAAGCCAAAATAGAACATCGTTGCTTACCATTAGAGAATAGCTAACGAAGTGAAAACATGGGAGGTTTACACCCACCGGCGATTCTTCAATTAACAGGTAATGTGGCTGAAAATTGGAGAAGGATCAAACAACGTTTAGAGTTGTATTTAGCGGCAATCGGAGCTGACAAGAAAAGTAATAAACAGAAATCATCACTGTTCTTGCATGTCGTGGGTGATGAAGCGCTGGAGGTGTATAATAACTTCACATTCGCTATTGATGGAGACAAAATGAAGCTAGATAAAATAATGGAACAGTTTGAGGCCTACTGCATACCTAAACGCAACGTGACCTTTGAGAGGCACAAATTTTTCACATGTGTACAGCAAATCGGCGAGACTATTGATCAGTATGTGACTGAACTGAGAAACCGGAGCAAATCGTGTGAATTTGGGGGACTCACAGACTCGCTGATAAAAGACAGACTGGTGTGTGGTATTCGAGATAATGGTCTAAGGGAAAGACTGCTAAGAGAGCAAGATCTAGACCTGGGAAAAGCCATAGCACTGTGTAGGGTTACAGAGACTGTGAAGTTGCAGGCAAAGGAGCTGTTCAGTGACAGTAGCTGCAACGTGGATGCAGTGAGAAAGAACGGATACAAACCGTTTAACAAAGAGAGCGCCAATGTGAAAAAAGAGACGAGGCCAGCAAACAAAAATGAAAGAGACAATCGGAAGTCATGTAGTCGATGCGGTACACAGCATCCACCAAGAAAGTGTCCAGCATATGGTAAAACTTGCTATAGTTGCAACAAGAACAACCATTATGCCCGTTGCTGTAAGAACCAAGCGCAACAAAGCAAGGTCCATACAGTAGATGAAAGCGAGATAGAGGAATTCTATGTAGATGTGGTGTCTGAAAACAAAAAAGAAGAGACTGGATGTTGACACTAAAAGTGAACGATATACACATTCCATTTAAATTGGATACTGGAGCACAAGTTAATGTGATATCAGAGACTGATTTTAAGAGAATTAGACCCAGACCAAAGTTACATGGAATACAAGTGAAAGTGACCGGATACTCAGGTACTGATATACCAGTGAAAGGAAAATGCATTGTCAAAGTAACACACAAGGACAGAGAGCACACGCTAGCATTAATCGTGGTGCCAAAGGATGTGCAAGCCATACTAGGTTTAAAAGCCTGTGAGAGACTGAACCTGGTAAAGAGAGTCCTCGTTGTGGAAAGTGAAAGAGAGACAGTCTATGATGAACTGAATGTTGCGTACACACCGGGTAAGCTGATGTATACAGCAGACACGTTGTCCAGAGCTGTTGACCCAGGAGAGCCCGCAAACACAGTGAAAAGACTGAAGTACAAGGCAAAAGACAGTGGAACTGACTTCTACCAAAGCATGCTTGTATACCGCACAACGCCGCTCGAGTGTGGTATGTCACCAGCCCAACTCCTGATGGGACGTCGGCTAAGGTCAAACCTATCCATCCCGGAGAACCTCCTGAAAACAAAAGAGGGGGAGAAAGTGAGGAAGTTCAAAGAGCAACAGAAAGAAAAGCAGAGGTACTACTAAGACAGAGGAACACAAAACCTACCTGAACTCCACACTGGTGACCAAGTAAGGTTGAAAGACGAAACAAACACATGGACTCAGAAGGGAACTGTCCTGAGTGAAGTTCAACCAAGATCATACACCATTCAGACAGATGAGGGTGCTGTTCTGAGAAGAAATCGTCGAGATCTTCTCATGGGACCAGCCACAGCAGGTCAAGAGACTGATACTGGTGAACAACCTGATCACACAGCTGAGAACCAATCATTTGAGGCAACAACTCAGATTGAAGGACAATCAATCAGAAAATCCTCAAGACACGTGAAGCCTCCTGAGAGACTCATTGAGCAAATTTAAGGACTATTGTTAAAGAAGGAAGTAATGTTATCTTATTCTTTCTTCAAGTTCTAGTGTATTGACATATTTCATGTGAACACACAAAGCAAGGGTAAAAAACCTTGATCATGATAATGATAATGTAAGTTCATTAAATGTTGTTAGTTAAAAGTAAAATACTTTTGTTTTAAGGGAGATGTAATGATATCAGCAAATAGTGATGATATTTGTCTGTGTTTGATTACTTATGCCTTACAGCATATTTGTCTGTGTTTTTGATTACTTGTGCCTGACCAGCAGAGGTCATGTGAGAGACAAGCAGTCCAGAGGAGTTTTACTTTCAGTTTCATTCTAGATGCATCACGGCATAGTGTGTTCTGTAAAAAGCTGTAGAAAGTCTTGAACAAGACTTTAGATTAAACAACATTCTCTTTCAGAAATGAGTCTTTATTGAACCCAAAAAGAAATCAAAACATCTACGTTTGAACGCTGACTTTAGTAACTTCAGACCACCCCGCACCCTCCATTTTCTTTACATCAGGGGGTTCTTGTGATGTGGGGTAGATCTATTGGTGTCCAAGGGAAGGGGCAGTAGATTGATGTTGGGAGAGGTACGGAGTAGAGAGAGAGATCCTTTATCAGAACACAGCTCTGTCATGGAATCTGAGGTTATGGTGTTGACCTCAAGACCAGCAGACTCATTGGCCCGGATTTTGCGCTAAAAATAATGGTGAAACTATCAGTGCTCACCGTTATTAAAGTGTAAATCGGACAGCAACTTCTGGTGCCCCCACAGGCGCAGTTAAACACGGAAATCAGGAAGTTGCTGTCCAAGTTGCCCTGCTCCTCCAGAAATTGTGTTCTACTGGTATCTCACCGAGAGACCTAGCACTGAAATACATGGAAGGGCATGAAGTTGCTGAACTTGAGATAGATACCCACTAAACTCGCCAGAAAAGGTTCGGGCTTGTCCATTCAAGTGTAAGTGATTTTTTTAACGGTGTTAAATTTTAATTAGTCTTAATTACTGTCAAACAACCTCTCTGGCACTGAAAATTAACTTTTACAAGTGTTGAATTTGAATTATTGTTGGAGATTTAGAAAACTTTAAAAAACATTTTTTAAAACTTTTCTTTCATCTTTCTCTTAATCCCATCTTTCTTTCCATCTCTTTATTTCGCTTGCCGTACATGATTTGCATTGAATTAAATATTCTGACACTTCCTGGTTCAGATTCTGCAAGGGGGGGGGGGATTTTAGCCCAAAAAAACAGCTGGGCTGGGGTCATGTGGAAAGTTAAAGTGTTAAAAATCTGAAACCCGACCAGAACTGGCCTCCAACCGCCCACTTCCGTTTTACTGGAGGCGGGGTGAGGTAGGTCGCCCATTTAAATATTATGCCTCAGATTTAACCTCCATTTTAAATGTAACTGATCCCCTCGAGGCCTCCGATCCCCCCCGCCAGGCCTCCAATCCCCTCACCTAGGTCTCCAATTCCCCCAAGAGGCCTCACCCCTCCCATGCTCCTCTGGCCCTCCGATGTTGTCTGCTCCACCCCCACCCGCTCCTCCTTCGCCCTCCCCCCCAGCTCCTTCTGGCACTCCGATGATGCTCCGAACCCCCCAGCTCCTCCAGCACCCAATCTGCTGCGCCGGCCCCCAATCGGTCCTGACCGCCCCCACCCTCCCCTCCGCTCCTCCAGTCCACTGATCAGTCCCACCAACCCCCCAACCCTGCTCCTGCAGCCCTCTCCGACCAACCCCCAGCCCCCACGCAATATCTCCCTCCTTTCTGCGGCCTAGAGCTGCAGGCCTACCCGCCCGCAGCCAGCCAGCCTCTCAATCTGGCTGGCTGCGGGTGGGAAACAGAGGTTTCTGATGCAAATCAGGCCCCGCCATTAAATTCGGCAGGGCCTGCAGGAATTCCCGACACTCCCAAGCCCCCCGCCCTGCTCCCAACCCGCCAAACTATCAAAATTCATGCCTGCGTGGCTCAGTAAGGATTCTTCAATCTGATTGGTTAAGGAGACATGCTGTTGCTTTCCCTGTTCACACAGGTCCCAGATCCCCTGTAGAGGGCGCCGCACTGTGTTGGATTTCAATCACCGCAAATTCCAGTGTAAAAGCCCACAGAAAGTCTGCGGACAAGTGTAAGTGTAAAGAACAGCGAGCGCCGTTCATTTGCCACTGATCTCAAAGTCTGGGCCATTAGGTTTTGCTAGCATTTTCTGTTTTAATTTCAGATCTGCTGCAATTGGAACTTGTGTTCTTTTCCTCTTTATGTGGACCTTTGCCGCGGCTTTACCTTTCATTATTTGGGTATTTTTTGTCCTTTTATGTCTCTGCATCAGCATTTCCCACCATGTATTCTGCTGTTCTTCAGTCTTTTAATTAGTTTGCAGCTTACATTGCCAGAGATGCTGTAACACTGAAAATTCTATTCTGTTCAAGTAATATGCAGGGATCATGTCAGATTTAATTTGTGTTCAAACTAGTAAAAGTATGAAAAAAACAAAGGTGTATTGGGGTCTCATTCTGAAAGCTCCCACCTTCAGATCTTGTACAGAAGTGGAGAGGATACCTGCACACCAACAAATGAGTGTTGAAAACACATTCCAGGCCAGGTTTCCAAGAAGTTTTTGGTTTTATTGCTGTAGTCTATTAAATGTCTAATCTTTACCCATTTGACACCCTTCTCCACCTCCCCCACATCTCTCTAGGCCATCCACCATTCTCCAGGTGGGAAAGATGATCAGGTTAACCACTCCCAGGCTTTTGTATCTCCTGTTGAAGCCAGTAACTAAGAAGCAGGTAGTTCAAGAACATTCCCCGCCAATTTTATTTCCCTCTAATACAAAAGCAAAATACTGCGGATGCTGGAAATCTGAAATAAAAACTGAAAATGCTGGGGATACTCAGCAGGTCAGGCAGTATCTGTGGAGAGAAAAAGAGAGTGAACGTTTCAGGTTGATGACCTTTCGTCAGAACTGTATATAACTACAAAGAGTCCTAAAATAGGAATGGAGGGGAACAAGCTGCCCAATTTTCCTTTCCATTGAAGTGGATGGGAGGGAGAATCAGGTGGGGGTGTATAACGGGCAGCTGATCCAATATTGCCCATTATACATTCCCATCGAAATTGAAAGTTCTAGCTTGTTTGCCCAAAAGTAAATTAGGTTAGCATATCCTGAGATTTTCACACCCGGGGTTAATCTATAGGAGTAATTTTTTTTAATTTTGAGCTCTCACAGGGAACCTCCGGCACATATTAGAAACTGGAGCACACAACTCCTGATATTCAAACCATTCCATGTCCTAACCACTTTGAGTGAAAAATAATTAAATTCTCCTAACCTCTCCCTTTGTCCTTTTGGTATATTTAAAATTTATACAAACATAGAAACATGGAAAAATAGGAGCAGGAGTAGGCCATTTGGCCCGTCGAGTCTGCTCCGCCATTCAATATGATCATGGCCGATCGTCTCTCTCCAATGTTATGTCCTGTAGTTACCAATTCACCGGCCAGTGGAAATAGTTTTTTGTCATTTATGTTTTCAAAACCCTTCATAATTTAACCTTCTCTGTTCTAATGAAAACAACAACAACTTGTATTTATATAGTGCCTTTAAGGTAGTAAAACGTCTCAAGGCACTTCACAGGAGTGTTATAAAACAAAATGTGACACCGAGTCACAGGAGTTATTAGGGCAGATGAGGTAGGTTTTAAGGAGCATCTTAAAGGAGGAAAGAGAGGTAGAGAGGCAGAGAGATTTTAGGGAGGGAATTCCAGAGCTTAGCGCCTTGGCAGCTGAAGGCACGGCCACCAATGGTGGAGCAATTAAAATCGGGAATGCTCAAGAGGCCAGAATTAGAGGAGCGCAGATATCTCATACAGTCATTATGGCACAGAAGGAGGCCATTCGGCCCTTCGAGTCCATTCCGGCTTTCTGCAGAGCAATCCAGTCAGTCCCATTCCCCCGCAAGCCTACATTTCGTTGTACTGCACTGTGCACTAACAATGACAATAAAAGTTGATTTGATTTGGATTTGATTTGATTTGTAGCCCTACAAGTTTATTTCTCTCAAGTGCCTATCTAATTTCCTTTTGAAATCATTGATCATCTCCGCTTCCACCACCCTCGTCGGCAGCGAGTTCCAGGTCATTACCACTCGCTGCGTAAAATAGTTCTTCCTTACGTCTCCCCTGTACCTCTTGCCCAAAACCTTAATTCTGTGTCCCCTAGTCCTTGTACCATCAGCTAATGGGAACAGCCTTTCTCTGTCTACCTTATCCAAATCCGTCATAATCTTGTACACCTCTATCAAATCACCCCTCAACCTCCTTTTTTCCCCCAAGGAGAACCCCAGCTTCTCCAACCTAACCTTGTAGCTAAAATCCCTCATCCCTGGAACCATTCTGGTAAATCTCCTCTGGACCCTCTCAAGGACCTTCACATCCTTCCTAAAGTGTGGTGACCAGAACTAGACACAATACTCTAGTTGTGGCCTAACCAGAGCTTTATAAAGGGTCAGCATAACTTCTCTGCTTTTGTACTCAATACCTCTATTTATGAAGCCCAAGATCCCAATTGCTTTGCTAACTACTCTCTCAATATGTCCTGACACCTTCAAAGATTTATGCACATGAACCCCCAGGTCCCTCTGCCCCTGCACACTCTTTAAAACTGTGCCATTAAGTGCATATTGCCTCTCCCTATCCCTTCTGCCAAAATGCATCATCTCACACTTCCCTGTATTAAATTCCATCTGCCATTTGTCTGCCCATTCTGCTAGCCTTTCTATGTCCTGTTGCAATCGATTGGTATCATCCTCAGTTTGCCACACCTCCAAGTTTGGTATCATTGCAAATTTTGAAATTTTACTCTGTATTCCAATATCCAAGTCATTTATATATATCAAAATAAGCAGTGGCCCCAGCACTGACCCTTGGGGAACACCACTGTCTACCATCCTCCAGTCTTAAAAACAGCCATTTACCACAACTCACTGTTTCCTGTCCTTAAGCCAATTCCTTATCCAAGCTGCCACTGACCCTCCTATTCCATGAGCCTCAATTTTGTTAACCAGCCTGATACATTGGGGAGACCAAACGCAGATTGGGCGACCGCTTTGCGGAACACCTCCGTTCAGTCCATAAGGGTGACCCTGAGCTTCCGGTCGCCTGTCATTTTAATTCTCCACTTCACTCCCACTCTGATCTCTCTGTCCTCGGCCTATTACATTGTTCTAATGAAGCTCAACATAAGCTCGAGGAACAGCACCTCATCTTTCGATTGGGCACTTTGCAGCCTGCCGGACTCAACGTAGAGTTCAACAATTTCAAATAATAATCCCTGCCCCCATTTTTCATGCAGTATGATTTTGCCATTCCCATTTGCAACATTTTCACAGCATGTTCTTTCAATTCCTTCCTCCCCCCCCCCCCCGTCTCTGCACCTGCTTAATATGTTACATTTCCAGCTTTTTCCAGTCCTGATGAAGGGTCCCAGACCTGAAACGTTAACCCTGTTTCTCGCTCCACGGATGCTGCCTGGCCTGCTGAGTATTTCCAGCATTTTCTGTTGTTATTTCAGATTTTCAGCATCCGCAGTATTTTGCTATTATATGGATGTTATGCCGATTGTCTATAGTAACCAGATTCATTCTTTTCACAACAGCGATGTTACATTTGCAGTTCTCTAATCCTCTGTGCTGACTTCCATATCCAAAAACTGTTTGAAAGATTGTGGTCAGGCTTTGGTTATTTCCTCACTGACTTCCCTTGTCATTCTATGATGCTTGCCATCTGAGCCCAGTACCTTTTCCACTTTTGGAGTTCCACCATTTGTTTCAGTATTACTTCCTTATCTATAGTTAGCCTTTCTAATTGCTCTTCTTCTTGTATTCTATTTCTATCACCGCAATCTTCTGCAAAAACAGAGACAAAGTGCTCACTTAGTATCTGTGCCGTTCTTTCATGTTCCATTTATTTTTTCATTCTGAATTGGTCTTACCCTTTGTTTGATTATTCTTTTACTTGCGTGTTTCTAAAATCCTTCACAATTTCTTATTACCCGTTAGTCTTGCTTTACACCATCTTGGCCTTTCTCCTCATTTTAGTTCCCCTCTATATTTTCTATACTTTGCTTGATTTTCTTGTGTCATTGCCCTACCTTTGACATATGCCTCTTCCAGTATTATTTTGACTTGAATTTCTCTACTTATTCAAGGAACTCCAGCTTTTTCTGCATTTGCTTCTTTTCTTGTGGGAATATGTTTAGATTGCACAATAAACATTTTCTGGTTGAACATTTCCCATTTGTTCACTGTCTTATCTTCAATTTATCTGGGTTTGTTCCTTTTTCATCTCTTTGAAAATGGCTTTATTCCCGTTAAATATCTTTTGTCTTTAACTGCTCCCTCTCCTTTTCAATTGTTATATTGAACCGAATTAGGTTATGGTCACTTTCTCCTGCTCTTACATTACCAACTTGCTCAACTTCACTTCCTAGAACATGAGCCTGGAACTTTTGGTGCAGAACTTTCCTTTAGGTGATTAAATAGGTGGGGTAGGGTCCATGATAGATTACCATGGAAGGGATAGGCTTGGTCAATACATTCATATGTATTTAAATCAAACAGTCTTGTCAAGCTGTCAAATCCAAAAGTTAATTTATTTGGGGGGGGGGGGGGGGGGGTAAAAGGCACTAATCAGCACATACACACAGATCAGGTGCCCTTACTCCTAATGCCACCATGAGTCCCAAGAACACCAATAGGATGCAATGGGTGGGAGTGATCTCACTGAGGGTTCAGATAACTTTACTCCCACCCACTATTTTAATCACATATAAAACAGGTACAATATTTGTTACTGGTGTCATCAGTGGGAAATACTACTGCTCTATCCACTTAATTTTTGGGGTACAATTTGAAGAGAGATAAAACAATCATAGGTTTAAAACAACCACCAGACCAGACCAATAGGGCCTATCTAAATGCCTACTTTGATTAAGAGATAGAGCACATTTTAAATAATTCTAATGCTTTAGCATAGTGAAGGAAACTCTCGATTCTTCTCGTCAGTATTTTCCTCTCCCTTTCTCCTGAAGGCACAGCTCCCTGCTGGCAGACTGTTTCACAGGCACCAATCGCCCGCTGCTTTCTCTTCCACGTGGCCACCATTCATGTGTGATTCATGGCAGCAACTTTTAGCAGGGTATATGATCACAGAAAATAGCACAGTTGAGCCCAATTCTGTCCTCGCCCAACATTCACACAATGGAAAATGATTTTATTTAGCAGAGCTTGACCAATAAGAAAACCAATTTTAAGCCCAGAATTTGATTTTACTGACCAAATTTTAATTGCTGTGAAAATTCCTTTTGCTGACTATGCAAATCTCGTGCTCTGATTTTGAAAAGTTCAGCCTTTTCATTGTCTTTGGCTGCACCCTCTCCTAATTTGTACATTCGACTAGTGTTTGCACATGCCCAGATGTGCCCGAGATCACATGCTTTAAGAGAATATTTTAAGGCCTGGGCCATATCCTTGGTCACTCCTGGTGCTCCCTGGATGTAGAGAGTACTTAGATTAAAACAGCTGGCTGCAAAATTCCCACTGCAGGCCTTGGTGTAGTAATCTCTGGCTCTCACAGAGTCCGGTTTATTATCGAATACTTGTCCATCATGTGCCAACAATCCAGCATTATGGCAGGCATCGACTGACTTCTTACCATCTTTTTCACACGATTTAACAAAGCATTCATAGGCAGTCTTCAGATTTTTTTGTAATCCACCTGAGTTAAAAAAACACCATTATTGAACATTCAGATTTGTTTTGAAGAGAAATCACTTTTATTACTACACAAACACATTGCTATATTAATTTACTGTCAGAAAACACATTAGGAGGGAACCAGCTGAAACATCAGTACAAATGTAATTACCGAAATCACACCATTTATCAATGAGATTTGAAGTTTATTAACCAACACACAATTATGCAGTGATCTGGTGTTTTTTTGTCAGATTAAGTGTTGTCATTAGAATTTCAGTAAAATGTAATGGATTACTTGTGAATTTTTTGTACTATGTCCAGTTGGACTGTGAAAAGCATGTAGCAATACAATTACCATATAGACTTTGTGCTTTTATCAGTGGGGTTATGTCTGATCTGAGCATTTTCAGTTATAAAACACGAGGCAAGAGGTCCGTTACTGGGAGGATGCAATTTGAAATGATTCACAAGTTGAAACACCGTTGCTGCATTGTCTCTTAAATGTATTTTTTTTTTTTGCAATGACATATTGGTACTAATATTGAATAAGCATGGTGACAACAATGACAATAAGCTAATATGAATCACTGAGTGCCCAGCTTGGTCTCTGTATCAGTGCAAGTGTGTTCTAATAACTGATGCCACAGTTATACTACATTAGTGCAGTGTGATCTTCTGCACCACACAAAAGCCAAATGTACAGTATACCTTGCTAGGTTTACACAAATTGGCAGTTTGGTAACATTACTAAGTCTGTCTTCAAAAAAAAAGTGAGCTTCTACAGCTACAGCCGTCTACTGCAGCTGGCCTTTTACATTTTCATTTCTTTTTAAAAACTCAGCTCACCGTGGCCCCACAATACAGTCATTCAATTTCTAATGACTGAAGACAACTATTCAGTCAGCTCTTTTGTATCATTTAGAAAGCTCATCAGCAGTCGGAGGCCTGTCAACAATAAAGATGCAAGCAAGCAGTGTAACCAAACATTCAAAAAGTCAGAGAAAAAACATCCTGTACCTTTTCCAATCACATAGTAAGAACCAAGCTTATAACAGCTTTCTCCGTGCTGGTTTTCCTCACAGTTGTGTTTCAATACTTGAGCAGCTGCCTCATAATCTTTTTTAATTCCTTCCAAATAATCAGCAAGTCGTTGACACCCTGATGAGTCAAATGTTAGATGTTATTAAAAAAGTATGATAACCAGAGAATTATATAGCTTTGTTGTTTTTTTAATAGCCACACAATATACTCTAGCTGTTCCATCTCTGTCCATCAAATATTAACAGAATAATTTGAAACTTTTTGAAAGAAAAAAATGATTTATTGATGGTTTATTTTGTTCAGTGTAAAACTAGAGCAAACAGAGCCAACCTCGAAAGCTAGCTGACCACAGGTAACTTGAAGACAGGTCCTCATCCCGTAATATGCACTTTAACTCTTTTTTTGTTCCAGTCTGGGGAGAGCGCCCTCCAAGTGCCACTCTCCTCGGTTAGGTGCCTGTCTTCCTCAGCCAGCTGGGTTCTGTTGTGTAATATGGAAACTCAAGATTCAATTGTGTAGCAATTGGTGCCAGTGGCAGCTTGCCTTCCTCCAGACAGATGGGTATTTTCCATCAGCAATCCTCAAGTCTCCAATGGCCATTTGAAAACCCACCTCAGGAAGTGGGTCTGGGTACATCCAGAGGCACGAGTGCCACTTGAGTTACTTTATAGCATCCCCTTCAGAGACAGTGTAATAATATTAACAACTGGCTTAGAAGCAGAAAACAGTCACAGAATTTTTTTTTCACACAATCATGATTTGTTTACTTGTACTATTGCAATATAATAGGCATAGGAACAGGAGTACGCCATTCAGCCCTTGAATTAGATCATGGCTGATCTGTACCTCAACTCCATTTACCTGCCTTTGATCCGTATCCCTTGATACATGTATCCAACAAAAATCTATCAATCTTAGTCTTGAAAATGTCAATTGACCCAACATCCACAGCCTTTTGGGGGAGCAAGTTCCAGATTTCTTCTACACTGGTGTGAAAAAGTGATTTCAGTCTTAAATTTTATGATTATGCCCTCTTGTTCTGGATTTCCCCTACCAGAGGAAATGGTTTCAATATCACCGAAGTTTAATAAGAGTAGCAGCAAGCACCACGTTAGTGTCAAAATATTACATGGTCTGATTTAAAACTACTTTTTAATGAGAAACAGCTGAGTGGATAACTTTAAGCCGATTGCAGTTGATCATGGTGAACCAGCTCCAACCCCACTCATTATATTTTTTATATACTAGCAGATCTCCCTTGATGTTGCTTGCGAATAGTCTGGAATATAGCCATGATGGTTAGCTGCTTATCAGGCGATCTGTCCCTTTTAAGGATTCCGTTGAAGTATTCCCAGTGGAAATCTGGGTAATCGTATCTGCTTGTAGCCGAGGTAAATTAGGGGTAACTAAATTGTTTGTAATGTTCAGGCTTCAAGTTAATGACTGGCTTTCTTCATTTTTAAAAGAAGACCCTACTGTATCTGTAACAAGTATAACATTTTTTATGTATGATGTCTGGAATATGATGCAAAACATCATACACAAACTCTTTTGTGTGCACTTCCTGTTAACTTCTTGCCTGATTCAGAAGGTTGTGGATTCAAGCTCCACTCTAGAGACTTGAGACATAATCTAGGATGACACTTCAATGCAGTAATAAGGGAGTGCTGCACTGTCAGAGGTGCTGCCCTTTGGATGAGATGTTGAACGGAGGTCCTGTTTATCCTATCATGTGGGCATAAGATTGCATGGACCTATTTGAAGAAGAGCAGGGGAATTATCCATGTGTCCTGGTCAGCATTTATCCTTCAACTAATACCATAAAAAAGATAATTTGTTCATTTATAATATTGCTGTTGGTGGGCTCTTGTGCACAGATTGGCTACCACATGTCCCTATATTACAACAGTAACTATACATCAAAAGTACTTCATTGGCTGTGGGGTGCTTTGACATCCTGAGCATATGAAAGGTGCTATATAAATGCATGTTTCTCCGTTCTTATTTTATGTCCATATTTATAATGGAAACTTCCTACGTAAGCATGTCACGCTGTATTTCCACCCTCCCCCCAACCCCATGGAGGTTCTGCAGCACTACTCCTGGCAGGAAGGTGTATTTACAAAGTGACACAGCTACATAGGTAGTTTCCATTATAAATGTGGACAGGAATTTATAACTGAAATATAAGGATAAGACTGTATATTTTTAAAATGGCTGTAGTGTATGTACCTTTAAGAGCCCCTGTGTACTGTAATACCGGTAGTGACCACTCGGGTATATAAGCCTGTATAGCGTCTTGTATCTTTTAGTTCACCTCCAAACTTTGTTCAGTAAACACCTGTTAAACCAACTCCTGCATTCCGTGTCTCCATTAACACACGGATACAACAGTGGCGACGAATTGGAAACGGACTTACCTGCAATTCGGCAGCACCTCAAGGAGATTGATTCCTCAGACGAAGGTCGAAGAAAAAAAAAGAAAAAAACTGTGGTTTCACCAGCTAGCCGAGCTGGTGGCAGGTACTGCACTAATCCTTCCTGGACGGCGGGCTGGGGCTCGATCGGGTGGCTCTGCAGCGGGGCCGAGCAGCGAGTCGGAAGCAAACAGAGACGGGAGGGTGGAGCACTCGGGAGACGGCCGGCGCTGCAAAGCAGGTCGGCGTTCGGACCAAGCAGAGAGAGGGAAAAGTCCCAGAGAGTCCGGCGGGAACGAGTCTCCAACTATTAAAAATATCTGTGTAAATAAAAACTGCGGAGAACAGCGTTGTCAGCAGCGGCAGCGGCGGGAAAGGCCATTTTTTCTCGACAGGGAAGCACTCAGCCTGGTGTGGGGAGTGAAGAAATTCAACCATTACCTACACGGACAAAAATTTACCTTGTTGACTGACCATCAACCCCTCGTCTCCATATTCAACCCTAAAAAGGGCGTTCCCATTATGACAGCGCAAAGGCTACAGAGGTGGTCACCCCTTTTCCTAGGGGCACACCAATATGACATAGAATACAAAGGATCAAAACAGCATGGGAATGCTGACGGGTTATCGCGCCTACCATTGCCAACGGTAGAAGAGGCACCTACAGTGGACCCAGTGGAGATGTTCCACTCAACCATAGTGGAATGTCTACCAGTAACAAATTCTACCATTGAAAAGGAAACGAGAAATGACCCAACTCTCTCACGAGTCTACGATTTAATGGTGAAGGGATGGCCAGCACATGGCGAACCACTGTTGCCAGCATTCTCGCAAAGAAGAGAACAGCTGTCAGTGTGCCGAGAAACCTTGATGTGTGGATCCAGAGTGGTGATTCCACCCAAACTCCAGGATAAAGTGCTAAAGGAGCTTCACGAGGGGCATCTGGGTGGAGTGAAAATGAAGAACCTAGCCAGAGCGTTTGTGTGGTGGCCAGGTATCGATGGAGGCATTGAAGAAATGACCAAGAGCTGTCTAGGATGCCAGAAGGTCCAAAACGCCCCACCACAAGCCCCTCTACATCCATGGGAGTGGCCCTCATCTCCATGGCAAAGGGTACACATCAACTTTGCTGGTCCATTTATGGACTCAATGTTCTTAATCGCGGTTGATGCACACTCCAAGTGGCCGGAGGTAATAAAGATGTCCTCCACCACCACGGAAAAAACCATCACAGTATTAAGGACCATATTTGCCAGGAATGGGCTGCCTGAACAGATCTGTTCTGATAATGGACCGCAATTTGTGTCCGAAGAATTCAGGAGGTTCTTAAAAAACAATGGGGTTAAGCACTACACGTCCGCCCCATACCATCCCGCCACCAATGGATTAGCTGAAAGGTTTGTCCAGACCTTCAAGAAGGCCATAAAGGCCATGGGTAATGAAGACATAAATCTACAACATAAGGTAGATAACTTCTTGTTTGCGTACAGGAATGCAACACATGTGGTTACAAACCAAACTCCCGCCATGATGTTTTTCAATAGAAGACTAAGATGCCGGCTGGATTTGATCAAGCCAAACATTAGAAGGGACGTAGACAACTGGCAATTTCAAGGCATGAATGAAAGGCCAACTAGAACCTTCCAGATAGGTCAACAAGTTTTGGCCCGGGACTACCGTACCGAGAAATGGCAGCCTGGAACTATTTGCACATGACTAGGACCGCTGATGTATACCGTGGACATTGGAGAAAGCATAATAAGGCGCCATGCTGACCAGATCATAGAGTCATCCGAAAAGGGACAACCTACACCACAACTCTATACGCCTAATGATGAAGCAGAGATACCCATAGTATCTACCTCCGATCCGGTGATACTGGAACCAGATGAACCAGACACTGGCATTCAAGCCGAATCGACCTTGCCAAAAGAACCTACTACACCACCGAAAACTACTACACCACCGAGGCGTTATCCGGACCGAGTCAGGAAGCCTCCAGAGAGACTGACTTATAATTGATTAACTGCAGCAAATGTGTAGATTATTGTTCTTGTAAACATGTTAATTAATGATTACTTAAAATGTTATGTACTAATTATCTAAAAGGGGAGGAATTGTAGTGTATGTACCTTTAAGAGCCCCTGTGTACTGTAATACCGGTAGTGACCACTCGGGTATATAAGCCTGTATAGTGTCTTGTATCTTTTAGTTCACCTCCAGACTTTGTTCAGTAAGCACCTGTTAAACCAACTCCTGCATTCTGTGTCTCCATTAACACACGGATACAACAATGGCAACTGAATTACATCTGCATGGCCTGTCTGAATTATCCCCTGCCTGCTAACCCTGCTTCATCTGAAGACTACACTTGGTATAACACCACAAGAAATCAACTAATATAAATCTCCTGTATGTATGATTGCTTATGGTCAATTGGATGATGCACGGTTTAAGCCAAAGTGTATCATTCTGCTGCTAAGGTGAATTGGTGTCCATTTAAAGGTCAAGGCTAAGTTTAATTGCCCTTAAGTAAACAACAAATGGGCATATAATTGCTGCAGTATGCTGAATTTTTTAAAAATTTGACTGGTAAGGTCACTCAAGATATTTTGGCTCCTTTGGTAAATGACTGCCTTTAGTTTTTTTTGGCCTAGATTTCAATCCATGGACTATGACTGAGCAGAAACTCTAGTCCTTTATACTCTTTTCTTGAAGTGTGACATTTGAGTGTGAAGTGCAAGTGAGGAAAGACGCATGTGGACAGAAAAAGCACTTGGCGTATTTAGACTAGTCTATCACTCATGGTGTTGCACTCGTTGAGTCAAGGCCAAGTGTAGTCTTCAGGTGGAATAAGGTTAGATGCCAACAGACCAGGGCACACAGACATAATCCAATCCCCATTTTAAATCCATACACTCTGTCCTTATTTTTACATATTCCCAATATAAATTCCTACATCCACATTCATAATGAAAATTGCTTATGTAAACTCATTATGCGGTAATTACACCCTCCCACTAGGAGTGACACTCCAGCACCATTGGTGTAATTACAGAAGAAGTTTACATAGGCAACTCCCACTATAAATATAGACATGGAAATTTATAATATAAAAAGCACACAGACAAAAGATTTAAAATATATAAATTGATTAGCTTAATTTTTCATTTATCCATCAGGTTCAAAAGTAACAAGAATTTGCAAGTATATTGAACACACTAGACAACATTTTTGTTGAATGTTACTATGGCTATTTACATGTTTTAAAATTATTTTAGCAAAGCCAAATTCCGTACTTTGTGCTCGATATAGAAAATTAACATAAGAAGTAGGAGCAGGAGTAGGCCATACGGCCCCTCGGGCCTGCTCTGCCATTCAATAGGATCATGGCTGATCCGAACCTAGACTCACGTCCACTTCCCTGCCCGCTCCCCGTAACCCCTAATTCCCTTATATAACTAAAAGCTGCACGTTCAAACACAAATATAGTGTAAAATTCATGGCAAAAAAGGGGGAAGAAGTTGCATTTATATAGCGCCTTTCACGACCACCAGATGTCCCAAAGCGCTTTACAGCCAAGGAAGTACTTTTGAAGTGTAGTCACTGTTGTGATGTAGGAAACACGGCAGCCATGTGATAATGACCAGGTAATCTGTTTTAGTGATGTTGGTTGAAATAGTGCAATAGGATCTTTTACATCCACCTGAGAGCGCAGGCAGGGTCTCGGTTTAACGTCACATCCAAAAGACGGTATCTCCGACAGTGCAGCACTCCCTCAGCAGTATCAGCCTAGATTTTTGTGCTCAAGTCTCTGGAATGGGACTTGAACCCGCAACCTTCTGACTCAGAGGCGAGGGTGCTACCAACTGAGCCACGGCCGACACTGAGGTGGTGAATTTTTTTAATGGAATGCACTGCCTGACAGGGTGGTGGAAGCAGATTCAATAGTAACTTTCAAAAGGGAATTGGATAAATACTTAAGGGCTATGGGGCAAGAGCAGCGGAGTGGGATGAATTGGATAGCTCTTTCAAAGAGTCTAGGATGGGCCGAATGGCCTCCTTCAGTGCGATATAATCCTATGTATCATCAGATCCCAATTATTAGAAACGCTTCAACCCACGGCTGTACTCATTGTGGATTTGCAAGCAGTCGCTGTAATTCATTCATTCCCTTTACCTTCCGGATCTTTCTCCTTGTGACACTGGTAACTGTATTCGATGCCCAGATTGTCCAGAAACTCTCTCACTTCTGCTTCATTCTGGAAATTGACGAGTCCAGCCATCGCCACCGGACACAGCAGGGGAGGAGCAGTCTCGGGGCCAACACCCTGTCGCCCCAACGCGAGACTCCAAGGTCAAGCTCCAACACCGCCTACCTGCCCTTTAGCCTCAGGGAATAAAGTCTTGTCCCCGTGTGCAATCGTGCGCCACTACCTCCGCCTCTCAATCACCCGCGTTTCTCACCGCGCCACCGTCAACCTCATTGTCCAAGCAAGGGAAGTATCCAATGGCGACGGCACGATTTTGATTGACGTGTATCGTAAACAATGGATAGAATGGAAACGTTCAACAACGGCACGTCGACACGGGGTACAACCAATGGGCTTCGAGGGAAGGATGGGCGAGGTTAAATGTCGCTGGGGCAGCTCGGTCACCCCTGGAAGTGTTTCCGGGTGGTGAGGGCCTTGAGTTATTTACATGGGCAATCAAAAAAAATCCTGTTGTGTTTGGAGGAAGAAGTTTTTTTTTTAATGTTCTCGGCAATTAAGACACTGAATGGTCTGGTTTTGTAAGGCGCACTTGCCTTGTGTGGATAGATCTTTGTCCGGTGGTTATTTTCCAGTCACGGTCATGTTTTTATTCCCTGGGGAGCTGCGCTAGTCTCGCGGTCGCCGCTTGTCGCCATGGTAAGAGAACGTTGGGCTCGTTTAAATGTAACGGTTTTGTTGGGGCTGTTGGACGCTTGTTGCTCGCGGAGCCTCGGGGCCCCCGGCGGCTGGGCGCGCCCGCCTGTCTGCCCGCCCGGCACTGCCGCCCGCCTTCCCCGGGCTCCTGTACAGCCGGCTGCAAACAGGCGCCTCGATCGGCGGCTCTTCGGCTTCATTAATTAATTTATTTATTGCATCGGTTGGGCCATAATTTTCCTCGATTCGAACTCTGATCGACGACTTAATCCAATAGCAAAATACTGCGGATGCTGGAAATCTGAAATAACAAAAAAACTGTTGGAAATACTCAGCAGGCCAGGTAGCATCCGTGGAGAGAGAAACAGAGTTAACTGTTTAGTCGGGAACTATGTCAATTTTGTAAAACAATGATTTAAGGGCAATTCACTGGAGATTCATTACTTTTAATCTTCACTTAGTCCAATATTCGAACCATTTTACAATGTACGCCGCAGCAGTAATTTCCATATATATGTGTGTATAATATATTAAATGTGTATAAAATCTGTCTCCTAATTTGGGGCACAGTTTTTGATTTTTATCATTTTAATACGAATAGATGTGGAAATGAACCAGGTAAACCGCATTGAGCACAGTGTCACTGTGAAATGCTGAGTTAATTTGGAGTAAATGACTAAATTAAAGATTGATGCTGCTGTATGAGACCTGCTCGATTCTCGCACTGATTAACACTGTTCCAGCATTGTGCTTGGATGTGTCTGTTAACATCTTTTGTCAGTTTTACACAACTACTTGTTTGACTGAATATTGCTACGTTTTAGAGTGCATTCACACTGTAACTGTAACATTGATGTGAAGCCAAAACCATTTTGCACCAATGCTAAACTTGAGTGAATGCACCATTCAATACCTGGTAACAGCAGTGTGAAAGGCAAGTAGGATATAAACAACCCACCGATGATTATGATCGTCATGATCATTTTACCAATGCTGGTATGCATATTTGCTTCAAATCATGTATATCAAAGTATAAAAGATGCTGGATGATGTGAAACTGTAGCAGTATGCTGCTGGCCTCATGATCTGCATTTCTTTCTAATATTTTCTGTATGATTTGGAGGGAAAAGCATGAAACAAGAAAGTACCATGATAATAGGTAATATCAGACTGACTTTTTTTAGTGGGTGTTCGAACAAGAATAGCACATTTTGTAATTTTTGACCCGTGATCAAGTTCCTTTATATTGAGCTTTATAGTTAAATATAACAGTTTTCATAGGTATTACATATTTTCTCTTTTAGCAGTGCAGACATTGATGGCCTGGACTGTTCAAGCTAGATAGTATTTTGAGCAATTTGAAATGCCTAAATTCAACTTGTGGAGAAAATGTACAAGAGAGAGAGAGAGAGAGAGAGAGAGAGAGAGAGAGAGAGGTAGTGAGAAAGGGAAGTGCTACTTTGCCATGCAATCACGCTATCAAGATTACCTTTGCTGCAAAGCAGTTTTTCCTTCACACTTTTGCTAAACCTATGGAGTGTAAATTGGCTGTCGAGGCCAAACTGATTCTGAAACCGAGCAAGGCTATCTGTTTCAGGGAATCTCGCTCCAGCTTAAGGTCAGGTCCTGACTCTGTATTCAAGCTACATTTACACTATAACTAAAGTCAGTGTGACTACACCATTAGATTTCTTCCACTGTGTTCTACTCTACTGTATAATAATTTACTCTATTTCTACTTCCTTTGATGGTTCTCCATTCTTATATTTTTGTATTCCTTTAGTTTTCTTTCATTTTATTTAATACCATTTTTTTCTTTTTATTGCCCATTTTTATTGTATACTTTGCAGTGACGAGGTGTTTAAACTAGGAGAGAGGGGTGGGAAATTAAAGCCAACGAGGATCAGCTAAAAATTAAGGGTGAACTTGATGAAGAGACTATTCATTCAGAAACAACTTAGCGAGGGGGGATATGGAGCAGAGGAATAAAATCAAATGGACTAATTATAAACGGGGACTCAACTGAAGTAAAATAAGAGGTAGCTTAGACAAAGAAATCACGGGAACAGTTTTTTTAAACGTAGCAAACCAAAAAGGTTAAAATTTATAACAGAAAATGCTGGAAACACTCAGCAGATCAGGCAGCATCGTGGAGAGAGAAACAGAGTTAACGTTTCAGGTCGATGACTCTTCATCAGAACTGGAAAAGGTTAGAGAAGTAACATTTTTAAGCAAGTGTGGGGCAGGGAAAGGGAGGAGGGGAGGAAAGAACCAAAGGGGAGGTCTGTGATAGACTGGAAGGCAGGAGAGATTAAAAGACAAAAGGGATGATGGTACAAGGCAAAAGGAGATGGTAATGGGACAAGTTAAGAAACAAAAGATGGGTTGAGAGGAGGTGTAAATGGCAATGGCAGAATCATCAACAGCTGCCATGTGGGGAAAAAAAAGGGAAAAAAAATTAGGGGCCGAGGTTATAGTCTCCACTCCACTCACTTCCTCCAAATTAAAGGAGTTGCTTTGGGAACCCGCGTGGGCCTGCCTTTTCGTGGGATATGTGGAATATTCTTTGTTCCAGTCCTACTCGGGTCCCCTCTCTCACCTCTTTTTCCGGTACATTGATGACTGTATTGGTGCTGTTTCCTGCTCTTGCCCTGAACTAGAAAATTTCATTCACTTTGTTTCCAATTTCCACCCTTCCCTTACCTTCACATGGTCCATCTCCGACTCTTCCCTTCTCTGTCTCCATTTCTGGGGATAGGCTATCGATAAACATCCACTATAAGCCCACAGCTACCTGGACTACACTTCCTCCCACCCCGCTTCCTGTAAGGACTCTATTCCATTCTCCCAGTTTCGCCACCTCTGCCGCATCTGTTCTGATGATGCCACCTTCCATACTAGTGCTTCCGATATGTCTTCCCTTTTCCTCAGCCAAGGATTCCCCACTACCGTGGTTGACATGGCCCTCGACCGTGTCCGTTCCATTTCCCACACTTCTGCTCTCGCCCCTTCCCCTCCCTCCTAGAACCACAATAGGGTTCCCCTTGTCCTCACCTTTCACCCCACCAGCCTCCACATTCAACAGATCATCCTCCGTTATTTCCGCCACCTCCAGCATGATCCCACCACCAAACACATCTTCCCCTCCCCTTTGAGCATTCCGAAGGGACCGCTCCCTCTGTGACACCCTGGTCCACTCCTTTATCACCCCCAACACCCCTTCGCCTTCCCACGGCACCTTCCTTTGCAAGCGCAGGAGATGCAACATCTGCCCTTTTACCACTTCCCTTCCAACTGTCCAGGGCCCCAAACACTCCTTCCAGGTGGAACAGCAATTTACTTGTACTTCTTGCAGCGAACACAGTATGCTAAATTGCATTAGGGAGACCAAACGCAGATTGAGTGACCGCCCTGCGGAACACCTCCGTTCAGTCTAAGTGTGACCCCAAGCTTCAGTCTCCTGTCACTTTAATTCTCCGCTCCACTCCCACTCTGATCTCTCCATCCTCGGCCTCTTTCACTGTTCCAACGAAGCTCAACGTAAGCTCGAGGGGCTGTGTAGCCTGATCCTGCTCCTATTTCGTGTGTGTAATTCTGTTAGATTCAGGAGATGGTTCTGTGATCAGATCAGCCATGATCTTATTGAATGGCGGAGCAGGCTCGAGGGGCCGATTGGCCTACTCCTGCTTCTATTTCTTATGTTCTTATGTTCTTAACAGCAGCTCATCTTTCAAATAGGCACTTTACAGCCTTCTGGACTCAACATCAAGTTCAACAATTTCAGACCATAACCTCGGCCCCTATAATTTTCTTTCTCTCTCACGTAGCAGCTGTTGATGATTCTGCCATTGCCATTTACACCTCGTCTAGAATCATCTTTTGTTTCTTAACTTGTCCCATTACCATCGTCTTTCGCCTTGCACCATCGTCCCTTTTTGTCATTCAATCTCTCCTGCCTTCCATCCTATCACAGACCTTCCCTTTGTTCTTTCCTCCTCTCCTCCCTTTCCCTGCCCCACACTTGCTTAAAAATCTGTTACTTCTCGAACCTTTTCCAGTTCTGATGAAGGGTCATCGACCTGTTTCTCTCTCCACGATGCTGCCTGGCCTGCTGAGTGTTTCCAGCATTTTCTGTTGTTATTTCTGATTTCCAGCATCCGCAGCATTTTGCTATTGTATTAGGTTAAAATGTATGTAATGCAATATGTAGAGTGTGGGATGTAAACTGGGGGAACGAGTAGTAATTATTTTACAGGAAGATTCAGACTAAATAGCATTAAGAAAAAAATTGTTGCAAACTGGACAAGAATGGGGGGAAAACATTTTGGGATGTAATACATTTTAGGAGGGATTGAAAATCTAAGAAAGGAAGTGGAGTGGCATTACTGGTAAAAGCAGGATTACATGCTGTAGAGAGAATTGATGTAGATAATGTGCAGAAAGAGGAAATATGGTTGGAGCCCAAAGGTTATAGGGGTGTATTGCAGTCTATCAAATTGTGGGAAGAAAATGAAAGAGAAAATTTGCAGTCAGATTAGAAAGATGCGCAGGAATGGCAAAGTTATTGTTCTGGGAGATTTTATTTATCCACTTGGCGTTTGGGACAGGGAGGGAGTAAATGGAGAAAAATGAATAGAATTCCTAAAATGTATACTTGATTCCTTCCTCAAACAGTATGCAGCTTGCAACAAGGGTGTAGGCTTTGCTAAATCTGGTTATCAGGAATGTAATAACTCAGTTAATTGAGCTAAATGTAGGTGGTACCTTGGGAGTAGTCATCACAGTATGATGAGGTTTAAGATCCAATTCGAAAGGGGAAACGTCAATATAAAAACTGGAACATCTAATTGGATTAGGGCAGATTTTAGAAAGATGAGGAGCAAGCTAGCTGAGGTGAGGTGGAGGGAGAAATTGGCACATGGGACTGTAGAGCAACAGTGGGATGTTTTTAAGAGTTTCCTAAGGTAGAGAATATGTGTATTCCATTTTTTTAAAAGAGGCAAACTACTAGCAATTTCAGGATACCATAGATAAATAAAAAGGTTGGAAACCAAGTAAAATTGAATAGGGCTTAAAAGGACTAAGAATAATAATGAAAAAAGGAGAATGAGAACATTAAAAGAGGTTTAAGAGTGAGATAAGGAATACTAAGAGGGAGTATGAGGATTTATTTCCTGAAAACATCAAAACAAACAGTAAAGGTATATCCGTAAAAAGAGAATTGTTAAAAGTGAGATGGGGCCCCTGAGAGGAAAAGAGGAGATTGTCAATTTGTAGCTGATGTTCAAAAAATGGTGGAGGTATTTTATATTGGTCTTTAGAAAAGAGAAGGCTATCGGTGAGGAAGTGAATCCTGACGTTGAGTGAGATGAACGATCTAATGGATAAAAGGAAAATTTTATCGAAGTTAGTTAGGCTAAGGGAAGACGAAGCACTGGGGTGCAATGCGATACATCCAAGGATCCTGAGGGAGATGAGAGAAAAAATTTCCACGACCCTAGAAATTATATTTCATAGCTATATTGAGTGTGGATATATGCTGGAGAATGACCAAAGTGGTACCCAGTAGTAAAAAGGGAGAGAGAGCTAATCTGGGTAATTACAGGCCAGTTACCTTAACATCTGGGGTAGGAAAAATTTAGAGTCTTGTTTAAGTTAATTAGATAAAGAGAAAATAGAAGTAGCCAGCATAGATTTCAAAAGTGACAATCACGCTGGACAAACCAATGCCTTTCACGACCACTGGATGTCCCAAAGCACTTTACAGCCAATGAAGTACATTTTGAAGTGTAGTCACTGTTGTAATGTAGGAAACCCGGCAGCCAATTTGCGCTCAACAAGCTCCCACAAACAGCAATGTGATAATGACCAGATAATCTGTTTTGTTATGTTGATTTGAGAGATAAATATTGGCCAGGACAGCAGGGATAACGCTCCTGCTCCTCTTCGAAATAATGCCATGGGATCTTTTACATCCGCCTAAGAGTAGACGGAGCCTTGGTTTAACGTCTCATCCGAAAGACAGCACCTCCCAACAGTACAGCACTCCCTCAGCACTGCACTGGAGTGTCGGCCTAGATTTTTGTGCTCAAGTCTCTGGCGTGCGACTTGAACCCACGACCTTCAAAGGCGAGGGTGCTAAACTGAGCCACTGGCTGACACTCCAGTGCTATGTAGCAGATGGGGGAAATTAGTGTGGATGTAGTGTACATGGACTTTAGGAAAGCCTTTGACATTATAGGAGATTACTGGAGAAGATTGAGGTGTGGAGTTAAGGGGAGGATAACAAAATGGATTAAAAATTGGTTAGAAGGGAGAAAACAGTAGGAGTTTTTCAGAGTGGTTGGAAGTTCAGTTCTGGGGCCACTTTTGTTTATTGTACATTACTGATTTTTAGATATAGGCCTAAAGAGTCTAGTGGTGTCAACATTTGCAGATGACAGCAAAATAGGAGGTATAGTTTAATTCTTTGTAAGACAAAAGGAGGCTGAAAAGTGATAAAGATAAAATGGGGAATGGGTTAAAAATAACAGCAGTAATTACACTCTGAATGGCAGTATCCTTGCTGCCGTGGAAGAGAAGAGGGATTGGGGGTACAGGTTCACAGGACATTAAATGCAGTACCTATGCTTGATAAGGCCATAAAAAAGCTAATGTAATGGACTCCTCCTGCAACAGGACTCCGTGTTCACAGCCTTTGCAGCTTTGGAGGAAGCTCAAATGGCTGCCATGCAGACTCTGTGCTCAAACCTATGCTCCGTCTCGGAGAAGCAGACATCCACCTTGAACAGATTGATGGTGCAAATGGTTAAGTGCTTTGAAAGAATCGCTCATCTCTTGCAGCCTGCTGTCCTGCAGATGATTAAACATGATGAGGCACAGTCCCACTGGAGTGGCAGTGGTGCAGCGGAAGTGGCAAGTGTTGCCTTTCTCAGGATGTTTGCTTCCTTGCCACCCCCAATCACGGTACCAGAAAGCCAGCTGGGCCAGACTGCCCTGACAGCAGCTGATGTGCTGCAGTCTGCAGCCGGGCCCTCACAGGCTCGAGTTCCCAGAATTACAGCTTCTTAGTCTGTGTTGTCAGAATTTCATTGAAACCATTCAGCCAACCTGTATGTCAATGTTCTTTAATGTAGAATCAAGGGAGTGGTGTAGGGGACTTTTTAGGTAAGAGGATTGAGAAGGTCACTGAAAGCGCTGCTCTATCAACTGCTCCCTGGCCTGTGTAGCTGCAATGCATTCTGCTGGCACCCCTCCTTGTGGTTCTCCCTCATCTTCATCCAGTTCTTCCTCCTCTGATGATCTGTCTTGTTGGTTTGCCTCCTACAATTCCAATCCTCTTTGGATTGCCAGGTTGTGCAGCAAGCTACAATGATGCAGCCCACAATGCTGTCTGGGCCATTGTGGTGATTATTCTCTGTTTAGTAAGAAGTATTGTGATTGGTTGTTTGTTTCCTGCCTTGGGATATATGCTGTAATCTCATTGGTAGTTGATGTCATGTGATTTGTGGTGGCCATCTTAAATTCAGTTCTTTCCAGCCTTTAGTTGGGACTGGGTGTTGAAGATGTGCTACAGGATTTTAAGTTAATAAAGCCTAGATTAGAAAGGCAAATCTATTCTTTATTTCAGCCATATTGTAGGCAGCCCCCAGAGCGATCAAGGCACCTGAATCTTTGCTTTAAAATTCCGATGGTATGCTCTATGATGTTCTTGATGGACCATGGATCTCAGTATACCAGTGTTGCTCAGGTATGGTGGGGTGGCACCAGCCAGTTGTGGAGGGAATATCCCTTGCCCCCTAGCAGCCATCCTCTAATGTTAATGGATGGGTGAAAAAGTTGGGGGGGGGGGGGGTGAGTCTTGCAGAATGAAAGCGTTGTTGCAAATGCCAGCGAAACTGGCACAGACTTGCATTATCCTTCTGCGGTGATCACACACCAGTACTGATCCTCAGAAATATTCAAGAAAGTAAGCCTTGGCCTGTGGTCTGGGTAAGGCTTTCTACGAGCAGTCCTCCTTCACTGCTGTCTTCTAACAGGCCCAGCTGCTGCTTGTCCTGATTGTTCAGGATGCAGTTTCTATGCCTCTTCCTCCCAACTGTTTGCCCGTCCAAGGGAGTGAAACAAAAATGGCAACCAAGATAAGCAGAGAGTGCTTAATGAGGGCAGGTAAGGGAAGGATAGTGGCGGGGGGGGGAATCAGAAAGAAGCAAACTGGAAACTCCGAACTGCCTTGGCAATGCACTACTCACAATGGTACACAGATCCTTATGACCCAAGAGCCTGCAGGTGAGTGCACTTTTAAATTCAGCTTCAGTCACCTCAGTCAGTGAAGCCAATTTTTACTCAGCAGGTTGGCCGCTAGGCAGGACAATCGTATCGGGTCCAAATTATGTCATCGGACCCCTATTTGAATTTATTCATGAGGCACCGCTTCTTTCCAGCAGCTACGTTTGTGACCTCCGTGAACTGCAGGGTAAAAATAGCACTCGGCGTGTTTCTGGTTAGAAAGACTTGGAAATACTAGCCTGTTCACTCCCCTGCTCTGTAAAATAATCCAGCTTCTTGCTTTTGCTTTGACCTCGTCTCATCAGAATATTTAGCAGTTCCGCCTACCAGACAATTGGAGAAATGCATGAGAAGACACTATATCCAGTTGTCTGACGGGCATTGAGGTGCATTGCTAGAGTCCCCGGATTACGCTATTGTATCAGTACTTATTGGTTAATGCAAGTTATCTCTGGAATGCAAGATACTTAGAATGAGTTTATAGCAATGACCAGTCCTATTGAACACACAAATATCAATGGAAATCACAAAATGTGTAACACATCATAAACAGTATCTGCAAAATACCAACCATTGAAAACTAGACTTTCTTTTGTTTATTTTGTTTTGCAATGATCAGCTTTTTAAAAATAAAATATCAATTTCTGAAAAATTTACTGGTATATTGGATCACATTACATTCAGTGAAGAACTTGTTTTGAGTATGTGGTTTGTTCAAAGCAGCAGAAAACATATACTTGTAGATTGTCTTTCTTGCGCCTCCTTCGAAAAAATATTTTTGCTTCAGTTTCTTATGAGAACTGTACTAAAAGTATTCTGTGGTTGTGAACGATCTTCTAACTTGTGCTTTCTGTAATCAGCTGAACAGACAGCAGATGTTGTACTGCTTTATCCTCAGTTTTCACAAAGTGATCATAGAATCATAGAAATTTATGGCACAGAAGGAGGCCATTCAGCCCATTGTGTCTGTGCCGGCCAAAAAGAGCTATCCAGCCTAAGCCCACTTTCCAGCTCTTGGTCCGTAGCCCTGTAGGTTGTGGCACTTCCAAGTGCATATCCAAGTACTTTTTAAATGCATTGAGGGTTTCTGCCTCTACCACCCTGTCAGCCAGTGAGTTCCAGACCCCCACCACCCTCTGGGTGAAACATATTCTCCTCAACTCCGCTCTAATCCTTCTACTAATTACTTTAAATCTATGCCCCCTGGTTATTGACCTCTCTGCTAAGGGAAATAGGTCCTTCCTAACCACTCTTATCTAGGTCCCTCATAATTTTATACACCTCCAATTAAGTCTCTCTCAGCCTCCTCTGTTACAAAGAAAAGAACCCCAGCCTATCCAATCTTTCCTCATAGCTAAAATTCTCCAGTCCTGGCAACATCCTCGTAAATCTCCTCTGTGCCCTCTCTAGTGCAATCACATCTTTCCTGTAATGTGGTGACCAGAACTGTACACCATGCACTAGCTGTGGCCTAACTAGTGTTTTATACAGTTCAAGCATAACCTCCCTGCTCTTATGCCTTGGCTAATAAAGGAAAGTATCCTGTATGCCTTCTTAACCACCTTATCTACTTGTCCTGATACCTTCAGGGATCTGTGGACATGCACTCCCTCAGTTCCTCTACATTTCTCAGTATCCTACCATTTATTGTGTATTCCCTTGCCTTGTTATCCCTCCCCAAATGCATTGCCTCACATTTCTCCGGATTGAAATCCATTTGCCACTTTTCTGCCCACCTGACCAGTCCATTGATACCTTGCTGCAGTCTACAGCTTTCGTCCTCACTATCAACCACACGGCAATTTTTGTATCATCTGCAAACTTCTTAATCATGCCCCCCACATTGAAGTCTAAATCATTGATATGTATACCACAAAAAGCAAGGGACCTAGTACTGAGCCCTGCGGAACCCACTGGAAACAGCCTTCCAGTCACAAACACCCATCAACCATTACCCTTTGCTTCTTGCCACGAGCCAATTTTGGATCCAACTTGCCACTTTCCCTTGGATCCCATGGACTTTTACTTTACTGACCAGTCTGCCATGTGGGACCTTGTGTGATAGTTGATTGGAGTTGTAAGTATGAGTTTTTTAATTTTATAACCAGGTTATTACTAAGATACAGTGCAGGGACTACTGCAGGATGGGCCCAAAAAGAATAGTACCACATTTTGCCGATTATTTTCAGTAAACATACTGTCTAGCTGTCTTGTTTAAGATGAGCAACATTCTGGAGTTCGTTTCCTCTTTAGGATGTTTTAAGTGCTGAGAATGTGGGCAAGCTGTTTGGTCGGTGGCTGTTGCTGGTGCCGCTGTCAACACTCCATGGCGTAGAGTATAATGCTATTCACTAAATAGATTAAGTACAGTAGTTTTCATTTTTATATATCTAACTGTCTCCTTTTTAAATATAAAAACCTGTTTTTTTTTATTTAAAAAAATGCAATGGCCCAGATTTTGTGTCAAGAATAATGGAGAGGCTATCCGCGCTCTTCGTTATTATGGAGTAAATCAGACAGCAACATCCGGTGTCCGCACATGCTCAGCTAAATGCATAAATCAGGAAGTTGCTGTCCGAGTTGCCCTGCTCCTCCACAAGCTTCTCTATACCAGTATCTCACCGAGAGACTCGGCATTCACATACATGCAACAGCGTGAAGTTTGGGTACTTACCCAATAGATACCCACTAAACACAGCAGAAAAAGTTAGGGCTTGTCCATTCAAGTGCAAGAGCCTTTTTAACGGCACGATAAGTCTTAATTACTGCCAAATAACCCCTCTGGCACCGAAAATTAACTTTTGCAAGTGTTGAGTCTTATTCCTCCAGATTTTAATTATTGTTGGAGATTTAAAAAATCTTAAAATAAAATATTTTTCTCCTTTTTTCTTTGTCTATTTTATCTCTGTCTTCCAATCCCATCTTTCTGTCCCTCTTTATTTTGCTTTCTGTACATGATTTTGCATTGAATTAAATTTTCTAACTTGCACTTCCTGGTTTAGACTCTGCATATATCAGCAACGATTCTTCAGTCTGATCGCTTAAGGAGATACAAAGTCTCTTGCCCTGTTCAGAGGTCCCAGATCCCCTGTAGAGGGCACCGCGATGTTTTTGCTCTTTAATAACCGCAAATCGCAGTGTAAAAACCCAGGGCAAGTGTAAATGCCGTTTGTTCGCCTTAAGCCTTTAAATTTACAAAACCATAATTCACTGCTACCTGTTCTGCTGGCTCTCCTCAATATTTTCCTCTGTGTTTAAATATATTTACAAATGTGAAAACTTAAGAATTTGTTAAAACTTATGAGTAGAGGAAGCACTAACCTATTTTTCACCAGTGGGCTTAGTGAAATAAATAGTTGAAAGTTTGTGTTGCTGTTAGAACTAGTTTAGTAAATACTTACTTACTATATTGTCTCTACCTCAGGATATTCTCACTGCAATAGCAATACAAGAACCATACGATTGTTTTGGTATGTATGGAGGAATTTCTCCTACATTTAACTAGCACGATTAAAAGGTGAATAGTGAATGCAGGAATTTTCTTTTCTTTTGACAATATAGCCTCAATTGCTGCCTCTTATTTTTATGTATGTAGCCTTATCTTTGGTTTGTGTGACAACCAGCTGCCAAAAATCACCTTAAGAAAAATGATTTAATAACCGCGATGTATGAATGCAGCAATATAAATGAATAATCTGCAGGCGATTACTGGAAGATTCTTTGGGGACAAAATTGGGAGTCGTTGTGACTCCCGTTAGCGCCCCGAAATGGCTTTGTGACCGGGTGCGGCGCTGACATCGACTCCCGCCATATTTGGCGGGAGTTTGCGACGGCGTTGCGTCCCAATCTCCTCGCCTGGGGATCGTGATGTCATCGCCATTTGTAGCGCCCCGGACCCGAAATTGACTTCAGCCCCCTGCAGCGGCGCCAGTCAAAAACACCGACCGCTGCAGGAGGCGTACATAAGAACATAAGAAATAGGAGCAGGAGTAGGCCAATCGGCCCCTCGAGCCTGCTCCGCCATTCAATAAGATCATGGCTGATCTGATCCTAACCGCCAATCTACTATCACAGAACCATCTCCTGAATCTAACAGAATTAGACACACGAAATAGGAGCAGGATCAGGCTACACGGCCCCTGGGCCCGCTCCGCTACCCACAGGGCCATGTCCGATCCGAACCTAGACTCATGTCCAAATTCCTGCCCGCTCCCCATAACCCTTAATTCCCTTCTAGGAAACTGTCTATTTCTGTTTTAAATTTATGTAATGATGTAGCTTCTACAGCTTTTTGGGGCAGCATATTCCATGGACCTACCACCCTCTGAGTGAAGTAGTTCCTCCTCCTCTCAGTTTTGAAAGAGCAGCCCCTTATTCTAAGATTATGGCCCCTAGTTCTAGTTTCACCCATCATCGGGAACATCCTCCCCGCATCCACCCGATCCAACCCCTTCACAATCTTATATGTTTCAATAAGATCGCCTCTCATTCTTCTGAACTCCAATGAGTAGAGTCCCAATCTACTCAACCTCTCCTCATATGTCCATCCCCTCATCCCCGGGATTAACCGAGTGAACCTTCTTTGTACTGACTCGAGAGCAAGTATGTCTTTTCTTAAGTATGGACACCAAAACTGTATGCAGTATTCCAGGTGCGGTCTCACCAATACCTTGTACAACTGAAGCAATACCTCCCTATTTTTATATTCTATCCCCCTAGCAATGAAAGCCAACATTCCATTGGCCTTCTTAACCACTTGCTGCACCTGCAAACTAACCTTTTGAGTTTTGTGCACCAGGACCCCCAGATCCCTTTGTACTTCAGTACTTTCCAGTTTCTTGCCATTAAGATAATAACTTGCTCTACGATTTTTCCTGCCAAAGTGCATAACCTCACACTTTCCAGTATTGTATTCCATCTGCCAAATCTCTGCCCACTTACTTAGCCTGCCTATGTCCCCTTGCAGGTTTTTTATGTCCTCCTCACTCACTACTTTCCCTCCCATCTTAGTATCATCTGCAAACTTTGATGTGTTACACTCGGTCCCCTCCTCCAAATCGTTAATATAGATTGTAAAGAGTTGGGGACCCAGCACTGACCCCTGCGGAACACCACTAGTTACTGATTGCCAGTCTGAAAATGAACCATTTATCCCAACTCTCTGCCTTCTGTTAGATAGCCAATCCTCTATCCATGCCAGAATATTACCCCCAATCCCGTGATTTTTTATCTTGAGCAATAATCTTTTCTGTGGCACCTTGTCAAATGCCTTTTGGAAGTCTAAATACACTACGTCCACTGGTTCCCCTTTATCAACCCTATATGTTACTTCCTCAAAGAACTCCAGCAAATTTGTCAAACATGACTTCCCCTTTATAAAACCATGCTGACTTTGTCCTATTAAATTATGATTATCCAAATGTCCTGTTACTGTCTCCTTAATAATGGACTCCAAAATTTTACCTACCACAGATGTTAGGCTAACCGGTCTATAGTTTCCAGCCTTCTGTCTACTGCCCTTTTTAAATAAGGGTGTTACATTAGCAGTTTTCCAGTCTGCCGGGACCTTTGCCGAGTCCAGGGAGTTTTGGAAAATTATTACCAATGCATCCACAATCCCTACCGCCACTTCCCTCAAGACCCTAGGATGTAAGCCATCGGGTCCAGGTGATTTATCTGCCTTGAGTCCCATTATTTTACCAATTACCACTTCCTTAGTGATTTTGATCGTGTTTAGCTCCTCCCCCCCCCATAGCCCCCTGTTTGTCCAGTGTTGGGATATTCTTAGTGTCCTCTACTGTAAAGACTGATACAAAATATTCATTGTGTTTTTGCCATCTCCATATTTCCCACCATTAACTTCCCGGTCTCGTCCTCTAAGGGACCAACATTTACTTTAGCCACCCTTTTTCTTTTTATATAACTATAAAAACTCTTACTATCTGTTTTTATATTTTTTGCTAATTTACTTTCATAATCTATCTTCCCTTTCTTAATCAATCTTTTTGTTATTTTTTGCTGTCTTTTAAAGTTTTCCCAATCCTCTATCCTCCCACTAGATTTGGCTACCTTATATGCCCTTGTTTTTAGTCGAATACTATCCTTAATTTCTTTACTTAGCCACGGATGGCTGTCTTCTTTTACACCCTTTTCTTCTCAGTGGAATATATATTTTTTGGAAGTTGTAAAATAACTCCTTAAATGTACACCACTGATCATGTACCGTCTTACCCTTTAATCTATTTTCCCAATCCACTCTACTCAATTCCGCTCTCATACCTTCATAGTCTCCTTTATTCAAGCTTAGCACGCTTATTTGAGATCCAACCTTCTCACCCTCTAATTGAATATGGAATTCAACCATGTTATGGTCACTCATTCCAAGGGGATCCTTTACTAGGACATTTTTAATTAATCCTGTCTCGTTACACAGGACCAGATCTAAGGTTGCTTGCCCCCTGGTCGGTTCAGTTACATACTGCTCAAGAAACCCATCCCTAATACACTCAATGAACTCATCCTCAAGGCAGCCCTGCCCAATTTGATTTGTCCAATTAATATGATAGTTAAAATCCCCCATAATTATAGATGTTCCCTTATAACAAGCCTCAACTATTTCCTGATTGATACTCCGTCCAACAGAGTTGCAACTGTTCGGAGGCCTATAGACTACGCCCACTAGTGTTTTTTCCCCCTTATTATTCCTTATCTCCACCCAAACTGTTTCATTATCCTGATCTTTTGACCCAATATCATTTCTCTGTATTAGTGATTCCTTCCTTTATTAACATAGCCACCCCACCTCCCCTTCCTTCCTGCCTGTCCTTCATGATCGTTAAATAACCTGGTATGTTTAATTCCCAGGCATTGTCACCCTGCAGCCATGTTTCTGTAATGGCCACAAGATCATACCCATATGTAGTTATTTGTGCCATTAACTCGTCTATTTTGTTACGAATGCTACGTGCATTCAGATAGAGAACTTTCAAATATGTTTTGTGACACTTAGTTCCTACTTTTGCCCTTTTTATTACTTTACCTTTTACTCCATACCTTCTGCCCCTTCCTGACACGCTCTGATTTTTAATTTCCCCACTGCTGCCTAAGTCTATGACCTTCTCTGTTGTCATTTTTATTATTTGCTCTCTAGGAACCTCCCCCCCCCCCCCTCAACTAGTTAGTATAAAGCCCTCTCTACAGCCCTAGTTATATGATCTGCCAGGACTCTAGTCCCAGCACTGGCCAAGTGAAGCCCGTCCCAACGGAACAGCTCCCTCCTGCCCCAGTACTGGTGCCAGTGTCCCAGGAAGCAAAACCCATTTCTCCCACACCAGTCTTTGAGCCACGCATTTAACACTCTAATTTTATTTGTCCTAGCCAAATTCGCTCGTGGCTCGGGTAATAATCCAGAGATTATTACCCTTGAGGTTCTGTTTTTTAATTTGACCCCTAGCTGCTCATACTCCTTTCACAGAACTGGCTTCCTAGTCCTAGCTACGTCGTTTGTACCAACATGGACCACGACAACTGGATCCACCCCCTCCCACTGCAAGTTTCTTTCCAGCCCAGAGGAGATGTCCTTAACTCTGGCACCGGGTAGGCAACACAGCCTTCGGGACTCTCTCTCTCGGCTGCAGAGAACTCTATCCCCCTAATAATACTATCCCCTACCACTACAACATTTCTATTTACTCCCCCCTCTTGAATGGCCCCCTGTTCCACGGTGCTGTGGCCAGGTTGCTCATCCTCCCTGCGGTCCCTGCTCCTGTCCCCACAGGGAGTAAGAACCTCGAACCTGTTGGACAAAAGCAAGGGTGCAGCTCCTCCAACACTACCTCCTGGATCACCGTACCTGCCTCACTCGTAGTCACACCGTCCTGTCCCTCACCATGGGCTACATCTGAATTAATTAATAGGTGTGACCACCTCCTGAAACACAGAGTCCAGGTACTTCTCCCCCTCCCTGATGTGTCGCAGTGTCTGAAGCTCAGACTCCAACTCGTCAACGCGGAGCTGGAGTTCCTGTAGCAGCAGACACTTGTCACAGACGTAATCACCGTGAGCCTCAATGGGGTCCACCGGCTCCCACATCTCGCAACAGTAACACATCACCTGCTCCATTCTATGTAATTAATTAAATTTTTTATTGTTAGTTATGGACACCCTCTGCCTGATTTTAGATGCTAGTATCCCCTTTAATTAATTGGATGTAAATTAATTCAATCCCTCTAATTACACCAGTTAAATGGTTTACCAAAAGTCACTCGGGCGGCCGGCCGCTTCAGGGGCGATGAGTAAAGGCGAGGTGGCTGAGGTAAGTAAAAGAAATCTTACCTTTCTTCTAGTTTTTTTTGCGGGTTCCTGCCCGTGATTGATCAGCCCGGCACTCTGCCTGAGTGTGCCGCGCTGCTGAAGTCTCCGCCCCGCCTGCTGCCGATTGCGCTCCAGGAAGGAAGTGCAGCACTTGATTTAGCGCTCCACTTCCTTCCTAGAGCGCAAAAACGAATTTTTTTAATGTTTAGAAACATTAGTGCCTGCTGCTAATTTTCTCAACTTCTAAAAGTTAGCGCCCCAAATGGGGCTATAATGAATTTCTCCCCCTTTGTTCGGTGTGCATAATGCGTTGCTTAACACTGGTAATGATCATGTTTCTGTAACCTAGAGGAAAGTGGATGGTCGGAAGGGGAAACTATCAGGCAGTAATTCAATCAAAGGATTCTGTCGTCATGTGAACCTTGACTGGATTGGAACCCATTAGTTTGTTGTTTATTTAATATGCATTTTAAGGATATTAGCTCATTTTAAACGTTATTTGAAAGTGCAGTGGCTGTTTTTGCTGTCTGTCGATAATCAGTATCGGATTATTTCTCCCTCCCTCGTCAAGAGTGTATTCGTTTCATTTTTTTACAACCGCATACTGCCAAAAGTAACCTTGGTGTCTTTCACAAACTAATTTTCTATAATAGCTTTGTGTATAATATTATAGAAAATAACTGAAGCCATTTCACAGTGAGAACTGTAATGGACTATTACACTATAATGATTTAGTATCACCTTTAATCCCTCTCCCAAAGAGGAGAAACAGAGTTCACAGCCCTAGATACCATGGCTTATAATAAGCTCTGTGTTGCAAGATTTACAGATAAATATTGTTCTTAATTTTTTTTTACAAATATATAAATTAAAGTAAAGGTTTTTTTTAAAGCTCCTGATGATCACTCCAATGTGTTAATATATCTGTAGTTATGTGTTCAGATATATTTGTGCCACACTCATTTTCTTTCTTTTCTACCAACAGGAAGATTTCTCTCCCCTTTCGTTAACCGATATCTGCTTGGATTTCTTGAGGGTGAATTTGAACAAGTTTTGTTGGGAAAGGACAGATGGCTCATTCTGCCTCAAGGAAGCTGTGGTGTTTCCACAAGAACTGGCAGATCGTCTGCTGCAGAAAATGTCCCTGAATGGTAAGACTGTTTACTTTATCTCTTTTTAAGTTGAGAAATCAAGAATTCTCAGCGGTAGATTATCTGGATATACTCTGGATATACTCACAATACAAGTACTATTTCCCCTTTCTCTCCCCACCCCCCTCCCCCCCTCAAAATATTGACATATCAGTCGATTTTCAACTATCAAAGGTTTGTGTGTAATATCACCAGGATAAATTCTTTCAAATTTGGGCCCCCTGGAATACTGTTAACTTGCATGCATGACCCTCTGAAATGACAGTGGGCATGTGGGATTGGGGAATTAAAGGATGTTTGCACAGCGGATCTGTATCCTCAACACTTCCCACCACCACCACCCCCCCCCCCCCCCCCCACACCCAAAAATAAATGGTTGGTGATCTTTTTAGCATCCCTTAAATGATTGATGCCACTGTGGCTTGAGAAATGTTTTCATCAAGAATAAGTGATTCTTATCTTTCCCTTTGTAAGCACACCAGCGCTGAGCTCAGGTGAGCCTAGTTTTAATGGTCACTGCAGTGCATTACATGATTAATCAGCTTCTAGCTGTGGACTTTATCCATTGCTTTTCATTTTGGTGCATTATTTTGTTCTGATTCCATTGCCCTGTTACACACTTATTGTTTGTGATTTTTGATAAAGGAAAAATACTGAGAGTATAAAGTTAAAAAGAAATTGCACAGTGATTTTATACTTTGCTGTAGCATCATTAAAAATAATAGTCTCTAAAAGTTTACTTTTAAATTAGTAAACCAGATGATAGTCTACATTGCAAATTTGAAGCGACTAAATTTTGCCGGGGGGACAGTAATGCTGTGAGAAATAAATGGTCTCTGTTCCTACTTATCCACTTTAAAGGAATATTCAGCATGAGCATCTAAGATGGATTTGTCCTTAAGTGCTGGTGTTGTGGGGGCAGGGGGAGAGAGAATATCTACCACTCCAGGAGGCATTTGATAAGGTTCCACATAAGAGACATATATTTCTGTGTTAGTATTAGTTGCAATGATTAGATGCTTCTCTAGTTGCTTGGCATGCTGCAGGCTGATTGATGTGAAGATGTACATACCACCTTGTCATGGTTAATTACTTGTACTCTTATTTCCTGGATCTTTTTTCATGTATGCATCTGGTTGATAATGTAGTTTTTAAAAAGTTCCCTGATTTGCTGCATTGAACATTTAAAATAGTAAAACTGCCCAGCATTATGTAGAGCCAGCAGTACATTATAAAAGATAAATGTTTTACAGCAGTAAATTTAAGTGCTTTTCTATTTCATTTGCTGTGGGAATGATTAAATGTGTTAAATTTACAATTTTTTTAAATATACAGAAATAGCAAGCATGTCAAATTTTGTGATAATTGGGATTCAGCTATTCTAGATATGACAAGAGCTTCTGTGAGCATTATAAAGATTCCTGGAGCACTAGGAATTTCAGAATCGCGTTATTTATCCTGAGATCTTTTGCTCTAGTCCATGCTGAGCAATGAAATCTTGGCTAGTTATACTGGATCTGCACTTATGTAGGTGCATGCACATATCTAAGGAGAGGGAAGATTAGTTACTTGCTTTTTTTCCCCCCACTCCCTTCTGGTTACCCTGCATGGCAGAGAACCGTTGGGTGGTATGAGAAGGCATAAGTACTGATGGGCAAGAGGTAAAAAGAATGTGTGTGCTGGTTTAGAGGAAAGGGGAATTTGGGCATGAGTCTGATGGCAGTTCATAATAGCAGTTTGTCTGAATCAACTATGGACCAGTGGATGTATTCCTCCTGTTCAGCACTTGTCCAGAGATACCCATACCCTCCAATCCCACCTGACTAGGGAGGGGATGCAAGAAGTAAATTTCTCCTCGTGTTTGTGCAATTTGCATGTAATCTATAAAATCAGTACAAACAGTGAAGCTCTATTCTATTACTCTATTTATGTAGCTTCAGTTGCTTAACATGGATTGTAGCATCAAACCTATGCTGAGGTAGTTTTGGTTCACGTGCTGACTCTCGGCACTTTATTTGGACAGTTTATACTAGCAAATGTGATTTCCGGGTAGATTGTATGGACCACAGTTTGCTGATTTAACCTAGTTACTGGAGAAAGCACCACTGTGAGAAATGGTAATATTAATCAGAAAAGAACAGAATGCTGCTTTCTGCACTTGAATATTTTGGTCGCAAATCTTTCATTGGTTATAGCTAAAAAGTTTTAACTAAAAATATACATAACTTTCTGTAGTGAGAAGTACAGCTAATAAAAGCACCACTATGAGAAATGGTAATGTCAATGAGAAATGTTCAACAAAATAGAAGAAACTTGGCGTGGAATTCCTTCCCAGCCCCGTACAGTATGTGTGAAAGATGTAAAAGAACGTCATCCATGAAGATGCTGCAAACACTCAGCACAGCAGGTCAGGCAGCTCCTTTGTCATGAAAGCTATGAAATACTGTCCTTAAGTGAAATAGAGCACCCTTAATATAGTTCTTAGGGAAAGTCTATCTGCAGCAGAAAACCACATATAATTGGCAATTATATTGCCTGTTTTGCTCATTGGATGGCTGTTGTGGGAAATGGAAAATGTTGCAATAGTATAGCAAACAGATGCTCATATGTTGGGGGTCAAGGCTTTTCCAGAAAAGTTGAGTGAGCTTTCCTGTGCAAAAGCTAATATTGGGTTCCAAAAAATGTTCCCTTCCTTCAGCACTGACATCCCTCAACTTGAGCAAATAAAATTCACCAAATTGTATCGGTTCACTAACCATTCTCTATTGTCTCTCTTTTTCTATTCTTACAACAGGTGTGCTCAATGAAAAGACGGTGGGAATTTTCCGCAGGAACGATCTGCTGCGCTTGAAGCGTGCTTGTATTCGAAATGCTAAACTGTCAGCAGTAGCATTTAGGAAAGCGTTCTGCCACCACAAGCTTATTGACCTGGATGCTTCTGGTGTAAATGCAGACATCACGATAACTGATATTGTAAATGCACTCGTCACAAACAAATGGAATCAACAGTACCTGCAGTGTCTTGTGTTGAATTCATTAACACTGTCTCTGGAAGACCCCTATGAGCGATGCTTCAGCCAGCTAACTGGCCTGCGTGTTTTAAGTGTTACCAACGTTCTCTTCTACAACGATGATCTTAGGGATGTCACTTCTCTTCCGAGGTTAGAAAGTTTAGATATTTCAAACACTTCTGTCACTGACATCACGCCACTTCTGACCTGTAAGGACAGGCTAAAATCCTTGACCATGCACCACCTCAAATGCCTGAAGATGACAACTACACAGATTTTAGAAATCATTAAAGAACTGGTGCTCCTGCAACACCTAGACATCTCTGACGATAAGCAGTTTACCTCTGACATTGCACTTCGGTTACTAGAACTGTCCGGCATACTACCTAGTCTTCGATCTCTGGATATTTCGGGCAGGAAGCACATCACAGATAAAGCTGTTCAGGCGTTTGTCCAGCATCGGCCTACAATGCAATTTATGGGTTTACTTGCTACTGATGCTGGCTATTCTGAGTTTCTTTCTGGAGAAGGGAGCTTAAAGGTTGGTTTTCCTTTATGCATATATTTTTCAGAATACAACCTTGGCTTTTATGCTTGGGAAGCTTTTGCACTCAATATGGGTTTATAAGTTACAGTAGTTTTCAATTCTGACCATTAGTTTGTGCTGAGGCCGCTGTCTCCATGTTCAGATCCGGTGGCTAATCGACAGTTCATAAGTTTGTGGCATAGTTTTTTTTTTACAGAATATTTCTATAAATCTCCACACTTGTAATCATTTTTATTTTGTCAGATTCTTAATCTCCTAATAAAGCAAACTCAATCGGGCTGTTAACTAATCAGTATCAATTTAATTAATTAGTTGTTAAATCTGACTTTTTATCAACATTTGGTGTGAAAAAACAATGGTCACTTTCTGAACAGTGGAGTCTGGATTTGATGTTCACCGCGCATGGAATTTAATTACCTGTACTGAATGATTATTTGACTAGGAAATCGTGCTTTTTTTGAACTATTAATTGATGTATTTAATGAGTCCTTTCAGAACCAAACATTGAATTGTTGAAATGACTAATTGTTACCACCTTTTAACTGTGCAAATGACATGATGTTTGGTTTGGTTTGAGTAGTCTCGCTCCAAGGCAAAGGGATACAAATCTGCGGATTACACCAGTGCGTCTCTTTCAGTTGATTCATTACTTATCTCCTTTTGTGTTTTGCCTTTTTTTTTGCCATGTAGAACAAAAGCTCCCAGTATAGTAACTCCTCGTGGTTGATCTACAAGTCAGGAGTTTGTAAGCCCATTTTAGAATTTATTTTCCACTTCTAAACGGTGAAATGTGTTCTTAGTTTCAGTTTTTTTTTTAAATGGTCAAGTAGCAGCTGATCAGGTTAGGAATTGCTGCAAGATGTTTTGACACTGGTATATATGAAAACCTACTTGAGTCTGAAATAGCCTCATCTCATCTGCAGTGATCAGTGGCTGTTTGTCATGTGCTGCATTTGCCCAAACTGTGATACAGAACTTCAGTGAAATAAAGCAAGCTATGTGCTAAAGATGCCATTTACGGTGCATTTAGGAATTAAATCAGTGCTCCTATTTAGGTGGTCAGCCCCTCATGTTTATGGATCCGACAGCTAATACTCTTTTATAACAACAGAAAATGCTGGAAAAACTCAGCAAGTCAGGCAACATCCGTGGAGAGAAATTTGGGTTGACGTTTCGGGTTTGACCCTTCTTCAAAACTGGAGAGAAAAGGAACTAGATCGAAGGCAGGGCTGCGATCGGACAAAAGAATAAAAGAACCAAAAGAAGTAAAAGAGATTAGAAGCTAGACGAGATGGTAATAGGCTGTGATTAGGTGTAAAGTGTACTGGCAGGGTAAAAGATAGCTGCCAGGTGTGAGAGAGAAACAAAAGGAAAGGGGGGGGGGAAGGAAAGGAGTGGAAAAATATAAGTGAAAATGAAATAGGGGCCGAGGTTATGATCTGAAATTGTTGAACTCAATATTGAGACCGGAAGGCTGCAGAGTGCCTAATCGGAAGATGAGGTGCTGTTCCTCGAGTTTACGTTGAGCTTCCGTGGAATAGCAAAAGGGTTAGAATACAGGAACAGGGATACCTTGCTGCAGCTGTACAGGGCACTGGTGAGACCACACCTCGAGTACTGTGTACAGTTTTGGTCGCCTCATCTGAGGAAGGATGTTCTTGCCATGGAGGGGGTGCAGCGGCGATTCACCAGGCTGATACCAGGAATGGCGGGAATGACCTATGAGGAGAGACTATGTAGTTTAGGGATGTACACACTGGAGTTTAGAAGATTGAGAGGGGACCTCATAGAAGTGTATAAAATTCTGACAGGTCTAGACAGACTGGATGCAGAAGGAATGTTTCCCTTGGCGGGTGAGAACAGAACTAGAGGACATAATTTAAGGATAAGGGCTAAACCATTTAGGACAGAGATGAGGGGGAATTTCTTCACTCAGAGAGTGGTGAACCTGTGGAACTCATTGCCACAGAGGGCAGTGTACGCCAGCTCATTAAATATATTTAAGAGGGAATTAGATATATTTCTACGGGCAAAAGGGGTTAAGGGTTACGGAGAGAAGGCGGGGACGGGATACTGAATTAAAGGATCAGCCATGATCTCATCGAATGGCGGAGCAGGCACGAAGGGCCGAATGGCCTACTCCTGCTCCTATCTTCTATGTATCTATGTAAGTACAAGAGGCCAAGGACGGTGAGGTCCGAGTGGGAATGGAGCGGTGAATTGAAATGACAGGCGACCGGAAGCTCGGGGTCACCCTTACGGACTGAACGGAGGTGTTCCGCAAAGCGGTCACCCAATCTGCGTTTGGTCTCCCCAATGTAGAGGAGACCGCATCGTGAGCAGCGAATACAGTATACTAGATTGCGAGAAGTACAAGTAAATCGCTGTTTCACCTGGAAGGGGTGTTTGGGGCCCTGGACAGTGGGGAGGGGGGAGGTATAGGGGCAGGTGTTACACCTCCTCCGCTTGCACGGGAAGGTGCCGGGCGAAGGGGAAGGGCTGTTTGGGGTGATAGAGGAGTGGACTAGGGTGTCTCGGAGAGCGCGGTCCCTGCGGAATGCTGAAAGGGGAGGGGAGGGGAAGATACGTTTGGTGGTGGGATCACTTTGGAGGTAGCGGAAATGCCGGAGGATGATCCGTTGAATGTGGAGGCTGGTGGGGTGAAAGGTGAGGACAAGGGGAACCCTATCGTGGTTCCGGGAGGGAGGGGCAGGGGTGAGGGCAGAGGTGCGGGAGATAGAACTGACACGGTCGAGGGCGGTGTCAACCACGGTAGAGGGGAATCCTCGGTTGCGGAAAAAGGAAGACATGTCTGAAGCACTGGTGTGGAAGGTGGCATCGTCGGAGCAGATACGGCGGAGGCGGAGAAACTGGGAGAATGGAATAGAGTCCTTACAGGAAGCGGGGTGGGAGGAAGTGTCGTCCAGGTAGCTGTGGGAGTCAGTGGGCTTGTAGTAAATATTGGTCGATAACCTATCCCCAGAGATGGAGACGGAGAAGTCGAGGAAGGGAAGGGAAGAGTCAGAGATGGACCATGTGAAGGTGAGGGAAGGGTGGAAATTGGAGGCAAAGTGAATGAAATTGTCAAGTTCGGGGCGAGAGCAGGAAACGGCACCGATACAGTCATCAATGTATCGGAAAAAGAGGTGAGGGAGGGGACCCGAGTAGGACTGGAACAAAGATTGTTCCACATAGCCCACGAAAAGGCAGGCATAGCTAGGACCCATGCGGGTACCCATGGCAACACCTTTGATTTGGAGGAAATGAGTGGAGTTAAAGGAGAAGTTGTTCAATGTGAGAACAAGTTCAGCCAAGCGGAGGAGGGTGGTGGTGGATGGGGACTGGACGAGCCTCTGTTCAAGGAAGAAGCGGAGTGCCCTCAGGCCATCCGGGTGGGGGATGGAGGTGTAGAGGGATTGTACGTCCATGGTGAAAAGGAAGCGGTTGGGGCCAGGAAACTGGAAACTGTTAAAGTGGCGGAGGGCGCCCGAAGAGTCGCGGATGTAGGTGGGAAGAGACTGGACAAGGGGAGAAAAGATAGAGTCAAGATAGGAAGAGATAAGTTCCGTGGGGCAAGAACAGGCTGAAACGATGGGTCTACCAGGGCAGTCCTGTTTGTGGATCTTGGGAAGGAGGTAGAAGCGGGCTGTGCGGGGTTGGGGAAACTGACCCTTTCTCCCGCTTGCAGAATTCCCATTCTACCTGGACCCCTCCCCCTGGCCTCTTACCCTCTCTAGATCTTTTCATCGCTAACTGCCGCCGTGACATCGGCCGTCTCCATTTCTCTGCTCCCCTCACTCACTCCAACCTACCTCCCTCTGAACTTGCAGCACTCCATTCTCTTAGATCCAACCCTGACATTGTCATTAAACCCGCTGACAAGGGTGGTGCTGTTGTTGTTTGGCGTACTGACCTCTACCTAGCGGAAGCTGAACGCCAACTCTCCGACACCTGCTCCTACCTCCACCTGGACCATGACCCCACTACCGAACATCAAACCACCGTTTCCAAGACTGTCACTGACCTCATCTCCTCTGGAGATCTTCCCCCCGCTGCCACCAACCTCATAGTTCCCCAACCCCGCACAGCCCGCTTCTACCTCCTTCCCAAGATCCACAAACAGGACTGCCCTGGTAGACCCATCGTTTCAGCCTGTTCTTGCCCCACGGAACTTATCTCTTCCTATCTTGACTCTATCTTTTCTCCCCTTGTCCAGTCTCTTCCCACCTACATCCGCGACTCTTCGGACGCCCTCCGCCACTTTAACAGTTTCCAGTTTCCTGGCCCCAACCGCTTCCTTTTCACCATGGACGTACAATCCCTCTACACCTCCATCCCCCACCCGGATGGCCTGAGGGCACTCCGCTTCTTCCTTGAACAGAGGCTCGTCCAGTCCCCATCCACCACCACCCTCCTCCGCTTGGCTGAACTTGTTCTCACATTGAACAACTTCTCCTTTAACTCCACTCATTTCCTCCAAATCAAAGGTGTTGCCATGGGTACCCGCATGGGTCCTAGCTATGCCTGCCTTTTCGTGGGCTATGTGGAACAATCTTTGTTCCAGTCCTACTCGGGTCCCCTCCCTCACCTCTTTTTCCGATACATTGATGACTGTATCGGTGCCGTTTCCTGCTCTTGCCCCGAACTTGACAATTTCATTCACTTTGCCTCCAATTTCCACCCTTCCCTCACCTTCACATGGTCCATCTCTGACTCTTCCCTTCCCTTCCTCGACTTCTCCGTCTCCATCTCTGGGGATAGGTTATCGACCAATATTTACTACAAGCCCACTGACTCCCACAGCTACCTGGACGACACTTCCTCCCACCCCGCTTCCTGTAAGGACTCTATTCCATTCTCCCAGTTTCTCCGCCTCCGCCGTATCTGCTCCGACGATGCCACCTTCCACACCAGTGCTTCAGACATGTCTTCCTTTTTCCGCAACCGAGGATTCCCCTCTACCGTGGTTGACACCGCCCTCGACCGTGTCAGTTCTATCTCCCGCACCTCTGCCCTCACCCCTGCCCCTCCCTCCCGGAACCACGATAGGGTTCCCCTTGTCCTCACCTTTCACCCCACCAGCCTCCACATTCAACGGATCATCCTCCGGCATTTCCGCTACCTCCAAAGTGATCCCACCACCAAACGTATCTTCCCCTCCCCTCCCCTTTCAGCATTCCGCAGGGACCGCGCTCTCCGAGACACCCTAGTCCACTCCTCTTCACCCCAAACAGCCCTTCCCCTTCGCCCGGCACCTTCCCGTGCAAGCGGAGGAGATGTAACACCTGCCCCTATACCTCCCCCCTCCCCACTGTCCAGGGCCCCAAACACCCCTTCCAGGTGAAACAGCGATTTACTTGTACTTCTCGCAATCTAGTATACTGTATTCGCTGCTCACGATGCGGTCTCCTCTACATTGGGGAGACCAAACGCAGATTGGGTGACCGCTTTGCGGAACACCTCCGTTCAGTCCGTAAGGGTGACCCCGAGCTTCCGGTCGCCTGTCATTTCAATTCACCGCTCCATTCCCACTCGGACCTCACCGTCCTTGGCCTCTTGTACTGTTCCACGGAAGCTCAACGTAAACTCGAGGAACAGCACCTCATCTTCCGATTAGGCACTCTGCAGCCTTCCGGTCTCAATATTGAGTTCAACAATTTCAGATCATAACCTCGGCCCCTATTTCATTTTCACTTATATTTTTCCACTCCTTTCCTTCCCCCCCCTCCCCCCTTTCCTTTTGTTTCTCTCTCACACCTGGCAGCTATCTTTTACCCTGCCAGTACACTTTACACCTAATCACAGCCTATTACCATCTCGTCTAGCTTCTAATCTCTTTTACTTCTTTTGGTTCTTTTATTCTTTTGTCCGATCGCAGCCCTGCCTTCGATCTAGTTCCTTTTCTCTCCAGTTTTGAAGAAGGGTCAAACCCGAAACGTCAACTCAAATTTCTCTCCACGGATGTTGCCTGACTTGCTGAGTTTTTCCAGCATTTTCTGTTGTTATTTCGGATTTCCAACATCTGCAGTATTTTGCTATAATACTCTTTTATGTTCACTGTGAGTAGGTCTCTTAACATTGGTAGACCGTGAGGGTGGTTTTTCACATTTTCTGACACTCCAGCGATATAGTACACTGGGATTTGAAACCAGTGGAGCCATTTAGCATGCAGTCTGGCTTCTGAGTCCTTTTGCTATCCCCTCCCTGCCTTCATAAAAGTGAGAGGTATGTGTGCTGAGGAATTGAACAGTTCTTTGTTTTATACCCAGTGTCTGCATCTAGCCCATGTTTGACATGACCTGGTGCTTGATGCAGTGTAAATCTCCCATCACGATGCCCAAATAAATTGCATCCTTGATGTGTGAATTTTCCATTTCTTACATTGGCCAGCTTTGTGACCTTTGAGTGAGGTTATGTTAAAAATGCTATTGATGTTGATTTACGGCCTGTTTTATGCTGTGATGCGTGCCCACTGGGAGCATGGTTAAGATGACATGAACTGTTGCAACTAACCGCAAGAGAGAAGGGTTTAATTTTAAAACTCTGGGCTGCAGGCAGACCCATATCCCTGAAGTGAAAGGCTGGTGTGCTTGGTCACTTAATCTAGTCCATTACCTTTCAGGCTTAACACTTTTGTTCTATTTTTATATTGTATTTTTTTTCAAAAACGTTATTTAATTGTTCCTACTGTTAGTGGTTTAATTTAATGCAAGTGAAAAATGTTCTTTATTGGTATGTTTCCTTTAGAATTGTGTTGACTTCATTTTGCCATTCAAGCATCTTCAGTGTACAAATGAGCACTGCTAAATACTTAAATGTGCGTATACATTTACTATAGGTAGAGTATCTGGGAAAAATGGCTTTGGCTTCTTATCTATCCACCACGTTGCTTTTGGAGTTCCCTGAGAAGAGCTTAGGGACTTTGCCAAAGAGGAACAATCAAAGGAAGTGTTCTCCCTGACCTGCTCCCATACACCACCTTGTCTAGGGGGGAATCTGGTTGCAGGTTATTTGGGCAATGAGTGGTTTCTGGTCAAGGGAGAAAATGGTAAAATTCAGTACCCTTGGAAGAAAGGAGTGCCGAGATGCATGTGCTGTAGGTTATGCTTCAGGTATTTTCCATGTAAACTAATCCAGAGAATCTCAAATTTCCATTTACTTAAATACATGTGACTGCCTGTTAGTAAATAGGACGTCACAGAAAACGGGTGTCACTGAGGCAGCAGTGACTTTTTTAGAGCACTCTGAGATAAAACAAGATAAAAGCCCATCTCCTTCCAAGAGGATCCTAAATACATAAAGAATTTACTTCTTGTGTTCTTATATTTTTTCAAACAGCTTTTAGTGGTCAACAACAGCAGCTTAGATGGACAGTGAGTCCAATTTTGGGTTGTGTTATCTCTGTCACAAATTTAGTCAAAGGCTTGCAAAAGTTTCTCTCTCAGAAAAGCTGATTTTTTTTAACCTGTGAGCACTTGATGCCAGCAAAAGACCAAGAACCAGTTTTTCTTAAGGGAAAAAGGTTGATGCTGCTGAAATTTGCTTCAGTAACTTAGGCTATGGAGAGAGCTAATAGACTTGATCTTCATCACTTTGCATCTGTGTTCACTATGGAGAAGGACGATGTAGACATAGAAATCGGGCAGGGGGACTGTGATATACTTGAACATATTAGCATCGAGAGGGAGGAGGTACTAGCGGTTTTAGCAGGCTTAAAAGTGGATAAATCCCCAGGCCCGGACGAGATGTAGCCCAGGCTGCTGTGTGAGGCAAAGGAGGAGATTGCAGGGGCTCTGACAAATTTTCAGAACCTCTCTGGCCACAGGGGATGTGCCAGAGGACTGGAGAACAGCTAACGTAGTACCATTATTCAAGAAGGGTAGTAGGGATAAACCAGGGAATTACAGGCCAGTGAGCCTAACATCAGTGGTAGGGAAATTATTGGAAAAAATTCTGAAGGACAGAATTAGTCTCCACTTGGGAGAGGCAAGGATTAATCAGGGATAGTCAGCATGGCTTTGTCAAGGGAAGATCATGTCTGACCAATTTGATTACATTTTTCGATGGGGTGACTAGGTGTGTGGATGAGGGTAGTGCAGTGGATGTGGTATACATGGATTTCAGTAAGGCTTTCGATAAAGTCCCGCATAGGAGACTGGTCAAGAAGGTAAAAGGCCATGGGATCCAGGGTGCCTTGGCACATTGGATCCAAAACTGGCTTAGTGGCAGAAGGTAGAGGGTGATGGTCGAAGGTTGTTTTTGTGACTGGAAGCCTGTGTCCAGTGGGGTACCGCAGGGATTGGTGCTGGGTCCCTTGCTGTTTGTGGTCTACATTAATGATTTGGATGTGAATGTAAAAGGTATGATCAGTAAGTTCGCAGATGACACGAAAATTGGTGGGATGGTAAATAGCGAGGAGGGTAGCCTCAGTCTGCAGGACGATATAGATGGGTTGGTCAGATGGGCGGAACAGTGGCAAATGGAATTTAACCCTGAAAAGTGTGAGGTGATGCATTTTGGAGGGACTAACAAGGCAAGGGAATACACAATGAATGGTAGAACCCTAGGAAAGACAGAGGATCAGAGGGACCTTGGTGTGCATGTACATAGATCCCTGAAGGCAGCAGAATAGGTGGGTAAGGTGGTTAAAAAGGCATATGGGATACTTGCCTTCATTAGCCGAGGCATGGCATATAAGAGCAGGGAGGTTATGATGGAACTGTACAAAACGCTGGTTAGGCCACAGCTGGAATACTGTGTGCAGTTCTGGTCACCACACTATAGGAAGGATGTGATTGCTTTGGAGAGGGTGCAGAGGAGATTCACCAGGATGTTACCTGGGCTGGAGTGCTTCAGCTATGAAGAAAGACTGGACAGGCTGGGGTTGTTTTCCTTCGAGCAGAGAAGACTGAGGGGGGACCTGATTGAGGTGTACAAAATTATGAGGGGCATAGGTAGGGTAGATAGAAAGGAACTTTTTCCTTTAGTAGAGGGGTCAATAACAAGGGGGCATAGTTTCAAGGTAAGGGGCAGGAGGTTTAGAGGGGATTTGAGGAAGAACTTTTTCACTCAGAGGGTGGTTGGAACCTGGAACTCACTGCCTGAAAGGGTGGTAGAGGCAGGAACCCTCACAACATTCAAGAAGCATTTGGATGAGCACTTGAAATGCCATTGCATACAAGGCTACGGACCAAATGCTGGAAAATGGGATTAGATTAGACAGGGCTTGGTGGACGCGATGGGCCGAAGGGCCTCTTTCTGTGCTGTATAACTCTATGACTATTTAGCAACTGTTACTTGGAGTGGTATGTGTGTATCAGGTGAGGGCTGAATTGGGCTTGACTGTGATGACCCCATGGTTAAATAGTCTGCTAATGCTCACTGTTTGGGCTTTTGCGACGAATGGCCATTGGGTGAGGTGACATTATGCAAAATGATATCGCTGTGACCTGGCATACTTGAGAGAAAGGGATGGGGAAAATGTTTCTTTTTTGTAAAAAAAAAAGTGTGACGACAACGACAAAATGGACGACAAACCACAGGAGGAGATATTTGGAGGGGTGACACTTTTGCTAAACATTGGTGTTCTGCCATGGCTTTGCTCGCAATAAGTCACAGGATACAGTATATTCAAATGTGGTCCGCTACTCCTGACAGAATTTGTCTGGTGCCGAGGTCGATGCCGGGTGATCCATCCGTTTGGTACAACTAAGTGGCTTGCTTGGCCATTTCAGAGGGCAGTTAAGAGTCAAGGCGAGTGAGGTGGAGAGCGTTGGGGTGGGAATTGCAGAGAATAGGACTTGGATGACTGAAAGCATAGCTGCTGATGATGGGACAAAGGGAGGGGGCTGTACAAGGGCCCGAGTCAGAGGAATGCAGAGTTCTGGAGGAGGTTAGAGATATGGTGGAGCAAAGCCATGATGGGATTTAAACACATGAATGAGAATTAAAAATTGGGGGAATGGAAGCCAGTCTAGGTCAGCAAGGATAAGGGTGATGGGTGAGCATGACTGGTGTGAGATAAAAAGAAAGACAAACTTGCATTTATATAGCACCTTTCACGACCACCGGACATACCAAAGTGCCTTACAGTCAGTGAAGTGCATGTTGAAGTGTAGTCACTGTTGTAATGTGGGAAACGTGGCATCCAATTCACACACACCAAGCTCCCACAAACAGCAATGTGATAATGACCAGATAATCTGTTTGTGATGTTGATTGAGGGATAAATATTGGCCAGGACACTGAGTCTCATAGAGTTATACAGCACGGATAGAGGCCCATCGTGTCCGCGCCGGCCATCAAGCCCTGTCTAATCTAATCCCATATTCCAGCATTTGGTCCGTAGCCTTGTATGCTATGACATTTCAAGTGCTCATCCAAATGCTGCTTAAATGTTGTGAGGGTTCCTGCCTCCACAACCCTTTCAGGCAGTGAGTTCCAGACTCCAACCACCCTCTGGGTGAAAAAGTTCTTTCTCAAATCCCCTCTAAACCTCCCGCCCTTTACCTTGAATCTATGCCCCCTTGTTATTGACCCTTCTACTAAGGGAAAAAGCTCCTTAGTATCCATCCTATCTATGCCCCTCATAATTTTGTACACCTCAATCATGTCCCCCCTCAGCCTCCTCTGCTCCAAGGAAAACAAACCCAATCTGCCCAGTCTCTCTTCATAGCTGAAGCGCTCCAGCCCTGGTAACATCCTGGTGAATCTCCTCTGCACCCTCTCCAAAGCGATCACATCCTTCCTGTAGTGTGGCAACCAGAACTGCACACAGTATTCCAGCTGTGGCCTAACCAGTGTTTTATACAGCTCCATCATAACCTCCTTGCTCTTGCCTTCATTAGTCGAGGCATAGAATATAAGTATCCCATATGCCTTTTTTACCACCTTATCCACCTGTTCCGCCGCCTTCAGGGATCTGTGTACTTGCACACCCAGATCCCTCTGACCCTCTGTCTTGCCTAGGGTCTTACCATTCATTGTGTATTCCCTTGCCTTGTTAGTCCCCCCAAAGTGCATCACCTCGCACTTTTTTCCGGGTTAAATTCCATTTGCCACTGTTCCGCCCATCTGACCAACCCATCTATATCGTCCTGCAGACTGAGACTACCCTCCTCGCTATTTACCACCCTACCAATTTTTGTATCATCTGCGAACTTACTGATCATACCTTTTACATTCATATCCAAGTCATTAATGTAGACCACAAACAGCAAGGGACCCAGCACCGATCCCTGTGGTACCCCACTGGCCACAGGCTTCCAGTCACAAAAACAACCTTCGACCATCACCCTCTGCCTTCTGCCACTAAGCCAGTTTTGTATCCAATGTGCCAAGGCACCCTGGATTCCATGGGCTCTTACCTTCTTGACCAGTCTCCTGTGCGGGACTTTATCGAAGGCCTTACTGAAATCCATGTATACCACATCCACTGCATTACCCTCATCCACACACCTAGTCACCCCCTCAAAAAATGTAATCAAATTGGTCAGACATGATCTTCCCTTGACAAAGCCATGCTGACTATCCCTGATTAATCCTTGCCTCTCCAAGTGGAGACTAATTCTGTCCTTCAGAATTTTTTCCAATAATTTACCTACCACTGATGTTAGGCTCACTGGCCTGTAGTTCCCCGGTTTTTCCCTACTCCCCTTCTTGAATAATGGTACTACATTAGCGGTTCTCCAGTCCTCTGGCACATCCCCTGTGGCCAGAGAGGTTCTGAATATATGTGTTAGAGCCCCCGCAATCTCTTCTTTTGCCTCACACAGCAGCCTGGGATACATTTCGTCCGGGCCTGGGGATTTATCCATTTTTAGGCCTGCTAAAACCGCCAATACCTCCTCCCTCTCGATGTTAATATGTTCGAGCATATCACAGTCCCCCCGCCCTATTTCTATGTCTACATCGTCCTTCTCCATAGTGAAAACAGATGCAAAAAATTCATTTAGAACCCCTCCTACATCTTCCGGCTCCACACACAGATTGCCACTTTTGTCCCTAATGGGCCCTATTTTTTCCCTAGTTATCCTCTTACCCTTAATATACTTATAAAACATCTTAGGATTTTCCTTTATTTTGCTCGCCAGTGTTATTTCATGGCCCCCTCCTTGATCTCCTAATTTCTTTTTTAAGTATCCCCCTGCACTTTTTGTACTCCCCTAGGGCTTCCTCCGTCTTTAGCCTTTTGTATCTGCCAAAAGCCCTCTTTTTCCTAATCCATTCTCGTATATCCCCTGACATCCAAGGTTCCCTGTGGTTTTTGGAACCACCCTTGACCTTTACGGGAACATGTTGCCATTGTATGATCTCAATCTCCCTTCTGAAAGCCTCCCATTGCTCCGATGCGGATTTTCCTACAAGTAGCTGATCCCAGTCTATTTTGGCCAGATCCTGCCTTATCCTATTAAAATCGGCCTTCCCCCAATTTAGAACCTTTATTTCTGGCCCATCCCTGTCCTTTTCCATGACCACCTTAAATCTCACCATATTATGGTCACTGTCACCAAAGTGCTCACCTACTAGCACTTCTTCCACTTGGCCGGCCACATTCCCTAGAATTAGGTCCAGTACCGCCCCCTCTCTTGTAGGACTTTCTACATGCTGGCTCAAAAAGCTCTCCTGGATGCACTTTAAGAATTCTACACCCTCTGAGCCTTTCACACTCTGACTATCCCAGTTAATATTGGGGAAGTTGAAATCCCCCATTATTATTACCACATTTCTCTGAGATTTGCCTACATATCTGTTCCTCTATCTCCCCCTGACTCTTTGGAGGCCTATAGTACACTCCCAGCAAAGTGCTTGCCCCCTTTTTGTTTTTAAGCTCCACCCATATGGCCTCATTAGAGGACCCTGCTAATATATCATCCCTCCTTACTGCAGTAATTGACTCCTTAATTAATATTGCGACACCCCCTCCTCTTATACCTCCCCCTCTGTCTCGCCTGAAGATTCTGTACCCCGGAATATTGAGCTGCCAGTCTTGCCCTTCCCTCAACCATGTCTCCGTGATAGCAACAATATCATACTCCCATGTGTTTATCAACACCTTCAGTTCATCCACCTTATTTGCAAGACTCCTTGCATTAAAATAGATGCCATCCAGCCTTGCCCTTATATATTTGCCCTGTCTACCAAGCTGACTTTTTTTCTCTATAATTGGCAGCACATCACCCCCTATTTCAGCTCCCCTCTGTATCCCATCCCCCTGCCAAGTTAGTTTAAACCCCCCCCCCCCCCCCCCCCCCCCCAAACAATGCTAGCAAACCTCCCCGCAAGGATATTTGTCCCGCTCTGGTTCAGGTGCAACCCGTCTGACTTGTACAAGTCCCACCTTTTCCTAGAAGCAGGCCCAGTGATCCAGGAAACGAAAACCCTCCCTCCTGCACCAACTCTTTACTCCCCTGCTCCTCTTCGAAATAGTGCCATGGGACCTTTTACGTTCACCTGAGGGAGCAGACGGGGCCTCGGTTAAACATCTCATCTGAAAGACGGCACCTTCAACAGTGCAGCATTCTCTCAGTACTGCACTGGAGTGTCAGCTTTGAATTTTGTGCTCATGTCTCTGGGGTGGGATATGGGCAGCACAGGATGAGATGATGTTTCTGGAGGGTGGAGAAATGGAGGCCAACCAGGAGAGCTTTGGAATAGTTGAGTCTGGCGGCGACAAAGTCAAGGATGATGGTTTCAGATGGACTGAAGCAGGGGCTGATGCGAGCAATGTTACGGAGGTGCAAGTAAATAGTCTCTGATTGAGAAGATTATGGGGTCGGAAGTTCAGCTTGGGGTCAAATAGGACCCAGTAGATGAAATATGTCTATTTAACCTGAGACAGTGGTCAGGGAGGGGGATAGAATCGGTGACAAGGTTTTGAGTTTGTGATGGTGTCGAATATGATGGTTTTGGTCTTCCCAATATTTAACTGCAGCTTATCTGATACTGGAGTAAATCATGGAGTTGTGGTAAAGATGGGCACGGATTTGGGAGACGACAACACATTCAAGGACTCGGCCTGGAAGAATCTTTCTAGGTTGATCGGCAACCAAGATATTACTGCAGGAAACTTTGTGCTATCTGGCACCGACGGGACCGAGCTGTTGCCGTTCCCTCAAAACTGCCGGACATACCAGCGCTAATGTTGAAAGATACAGAAGCTTCTGAGCTCCGTATCTGTCAAACCCAACAGCTTCTAAACAGTCCAAGCGTCTCTGTAGCTTAGCAACAGCTTCAGCAGACCTTGCAGGGCTTGACTGTTGAGGAAAAAAGCAATGAGAAGAAAAAAAACCTAACGAAAACGGCTCCTGTTTTTTGCCGGTGGCTCGAGCATTCCGGACAGTTAGCCTCCGGATAACACACAGTTTCCTGTACTTCAGAAAGTGTTCTGTACTTTGTTTTTGCAGAATTTTTCAAAGCATTTGTGTCTTTTTTTTAAACTTATGAGTTTTGAAAATTAGAAACTATTAAGTGTGCTTGGAAGAAACAAAACCCAGAAATAATGCCTGTAGACTGATGGAACAGTAACTTTGTATCCATACTTTGTTACATCATAAAAGATGAATAGCTTTTAACGGTCACATAGTGGCTTATGAAACGTTATCTCTAAGTGGTAAACTGCAACTTTTGCCATGTTTAAGTCACTATCATTGAGCAGTCCCTTGCTGTAGTTTGTATTTACTGCATGCAGCTGCTATAATGACAACTTTAGGTATCTTCTGGAGATCAGTGAGTGCTGTGGGAATGATGCAAGAATGGTGCCTTTAGTAGTGAATGAGTTAAAATGAGGTTACTGCATTTATGTGGGGTGGTGGAAGGGAGAGAAAATTCACTTACTGACTCATCAAAAACACATTAGTAACTCTTCCCCTCATTTTGCATGTGAAAGGTTTCGGGAGAAGCGAATGAAATACAGATCTCTGAAGCTCTTCGTCGCTACAGCGAAAGGGCCTTTTTTGTAAGAGAAGCATTATTCCATCTTTTCAGTCTCACACACAGCATGGAAAAACCGCAGCCGGAGTTACTGAAGGTAAATGACTACATTTAAACTGACTCTTGCACTGCAATGTTACCTATAGAAGTATCAAAAATGGTTCCGTGACCTAGAAGTCCACCACTAATTAGAGTATGCTATGATTGTACCATGCTACATTTGATTCCTGTGTACATGGAGCGGTAATGCAGTGCATGTGGCACAGAGAATAGAAATAATAAGTTTGCATTGCATAATCTTTTAGGGAGAATTCCTGGATCCTCCAGTGGTTCAATGTCAGTATTTACTGGCCAGTGTGGTGTCGGTAGCAAAGCTAAATTGCTCCTGCCAGTAGCACTTGGGTCACGCCCACAATTTTGCATTAACTGCATGTGTAGGTTTCCTGTTGTTGCTGAAACTGCCTTGCATTGCAAATGGGGCAAATTCTTCAAGTGGAAAAGATCTATCTTTATGAAACGTCTTCCATTAGAAGCAAAATATAAAATTGACATTACCTGGTGTCAGCCAGTGTGATAGTACAAGCGCACAGATTGACCTCCATGCTTATGGGCTAGCCAGGATTCTAACTCCTGATTTATATACAATAATTTTTTTAATATTTGTTCTTGGGATGTGGACAGCACTGGAAGGCTGCATTTATTGTCCATTAGTTGCCTAAGAAGGTGGTGGTTTGGCATTCTCCTTGCTAAGGTAGGCCTGCTGTTGGCCCTGGCATGCCCATCTAGGCTCTCATTGAGCCAGTGTATTTATTGCCACTACAGATGGCTTGCATGCTGGTACACAACACACTGGTTCCTGTGTCAGTTGAGTCTATAAAACCTCTGAACAGAGATGAGTCACTTGCTGCTGGAAGTGAAACTTGGAGGGCAAGGCACTGTTCAAGTATTTCAGACAGGGAATTGCGCATAGCTTGGGAGTGAAGGATGAATCTATTGAGGGTGAAAATCAAGCCAAACATGTTTTAAAAAGCTGGTTACCATTGCTTGAATTTCATTTTTATTTCAGCTTGTGGTCACCGGAATGAAAAACCATTCTACAAACTTACCAGTGCAGCTTGCTGCTAGCGCATGCGTATTCAACTTGACAAAACAGGATTTGGCAGCTGGCATGCCTGTGCGCCTTTTGACGGAAGTGACACGCCTCTTGCTGAAAGCCATGGAACATTTTCCCAACCATCAACAGGTAAAGAGCAGAGAATGCTATATAGCACAGATAATCCACAGGCATTACTATGTGTTTGCAAGCAGTCAACCATCTCAAACTTTGCCTTACATTAGACTACCTAGCTCAACACATTGGTTTCAGTTTAACAAATGAGAAGTTAATGCAGTGCAAGTTATTCTGACCTACAAGTCAACTATAGAAGTGTAAAAAAGTAGCCATGATTGTTTCTCCCCAAGAAAATGCTGGCTTGTCTAACACGATTGAGACATTAGCTCTGTGAACATGCAATGTAGTTGATGAATGGAATGCCAATCAGGAAGATACCACTTAAAATTGGAATTAGTAATTGGGAAAGTCTTAAATTTGTGCTTGGCTATATGAAGCCTAACTGCATTTAATCTGTCTTTGACCTGTGTTAAAACAAAGTTGTTCTGTTAATGCTTGTGCAAATCAAAATCTCCAATTTTAGGAGTTACTGCAGTTTTGCTACATTTGTTACAAGACCATACTCTTGCCTGATTCAAAGACCCTGTGCTAGCATTAATATAGCCAAGTGATAACAACTGGATTTATGCTTTTCATAAAGCCTGTATAAATACTTTAGTGCAGACCAGGAAATGAAACATACTTTGTTAACTGCAGTTTCTGTTTCTGTGTATAAGTAAGTACTAACTTATCTCTGCCTGTTGATTAAGGACTCTTACACTGCCCTCCCACTCTGGGTCCCATCCACTGCCCTCCCACTCTGGGTCCCGTCTACTGCCCTCCGACTCTGGGTCTCTTACACTGCCCTCCCACTCTGAACATAAGAACATAAGAAGTTGGAGTAGGCCATACGGCCCCTCAGGCCTCTTCCGCCATTCAATAGGATCATGGCTGATCCGAACCTAGACTCGCGTCCGCTTCCCTGCCCGCTCCCCGTAACCCCTAATTCCCTTATCAGCTAGGAAACTGTCTATCTCCGTTTTAAATTTATTTAATGTCGCAGCTTCCACAGCTCTCTGAGGTAGCAAATTCCATAGATTTACTACCCTCTGAGTGAAGAAGTTTCTCCTCATCTCAGTTTTGAAACAGCAGCCCCTTATTCTAAGATTATGCCCCCTAGTTCTAGTCTCACCCATCTGTGGAAACATCCTCCCCGCATCCACCCGATCAAGCCCCCTCACAATCTTATATGTTTCGATAAGATCGCCTCTCATTCTTCTGAATTCCAATGAGTAGAGGCCCAACCTACTCAACCTTTCCTCATAAGTCAACCCCCTCATCTCTGGAATCAACCGAGTGAACCTTCTCTGAACTGCCTCAAGAGCAAGTATATCTTAAATATGGAAACCAAAACTGTACGCAATATTCCAGGTGTGGCCTCACCAGTACTCTGTATAACTGAAGCAAGACTTCCCTGCTTTTATACTCCATCCCCTTTGCAACAAAAGCCAAGATTCCATTGGCCTTCCTGATCACCTGCTGTACCTGCATACTAACCTTCTGTGTTTCATGCACCAGGACCCCCAGATCCCTTTGTACTGTAGCACTCTGCAGTTTCTCTCCATTTAGATAATAATTTGCTCTTTGATTTTTTCTGCCAAAGTGCATAACCTCACACTTTCCAACATTATATTCCATCTGCCAAATTTCTGCCCACTCACTTAGCCTGTCTATGTCCTTTTGCAGGTTTTTTATGTCACACAGAATCACAGAAACCCCACAGTGCAGATAGAGGCCATTTCGGCCCATCGAGCCTGCACCGACACATATCCCACCCGATCCCTGTAACCCCTACACCAACACACATCCCACCCTATCCCCGTAACCCCACGTATTTAATCCCCCTAACACTAAGGGTCAATTTATCATAGCCAATCAACCTAACCCGCACATCTTTGGACTGTGGGAGGAAACCGGAGCACCCGGAGGAAACCCACGCAAACACGGGGAGAATGTGCAACTCCTCCTCACTCACTGCTTTCCCTCCCATCTTTGTATCGTCGGCAAACTTGGATATGTTGCACTTGGTCCCCTCCTCCAGATCGTTAATATAGATTGTAAAGAGTTGGGGTCCCAGCACTGACCCCTGCGGAACACCACTAGTTACTGATTGCCAACCCGAGAATGAACCATTTATCCCAACTCTCTGTTTTCTGTTAGATAGCCAATCTTCCACCCATGACAGTATATTACCCCCAATCCTGTGATTTTTTTTTTTGATTTTTTTTAATCTTGTGCAGTAATCTTTTGTGTGGCACCTTGTCAAATGCCTTTTGGAAGTCCAAATAAACCAGATCCACTGGTTCCCCTTTATCCACCTTGTTTGTTACATCCTCAAAGAATTCGAGCAAATTTGTCAAACATGACTTCCCCTTCATAAAACCATGCTGACTCTGGTCCGATTAAATTATGCTTATCCAAATGTCCTGTTACTGCTTCCTTAATAATGGACTCTAACATTTTACCAACCACCGATGTTAGGCTAACTGGTCTATAGTTTCCAGCCTTTTGTCTACCTCCCTTTTTTAAATAAGGGCGTTACATTAGCAGTTTTCCAATCTGCTGGGACCTTTCATGAATCCAGGAAGTTTTGGAAAATTACCACCAATGCACCTGCAATCCCTACCGCTACTTCTCTCAAGTCCCTAGGATGTAAGCCATCAGGTCCAGGGGGTTTATCCGCCTTAAGTCCCATTATCTTACCGAGTACCATCTCCTTAGTGATTTTAATCGTGTTTAGCTCCTCCCGCCCCCCCCCACCCCCAATAGCTCCCTGTTTGTCCAGTGTTGGGATATTTTTAGTGTCCTCTACTGTAAAGACTGATACAAAATATTTGTTCAGCGTTTCTGCCAATTCCATGTTCCCCACCACTAATTTCCCGGTCTCGTCCTCTAAGGGACCAACATTCACTTTAGCCACCCTTTTTCTTTTTATATAACTGTAGAAACTTTTGCTATTTGCTTTTATATTTTTTGCTAATTTACTTTCATAATCTATCTTCCCTTTCTTAATTAATCTTTTAGTTATTCTTTGCTGGCTTTTAAATGCTTCCCAATCTTCTATCCTCCCACTAGATTTGCCTACTTTATATGCCCTTGTTTTCAGTCGGATACTATCCTTTATTACTTTACTTAGCCACGGATGGCTGTCTTTTACGTCCCTTTTTCCTCAGTGGAATATATTTTTCTTGAAAGTTGTGAAATATCTCCTTGAATGTACACCACTGCTTATGTACCGTCTTACACCTTAATCTATTTTCCCAGTCCACTTTAGTCAACTCTGCTCTCATACCTTCATAGTCTCCTTTATTTAAGCTTAGTACGCTGGTTTGAGATCCAACTCTCTCACCCTCCAACTGAATTTGGAATTCAACCATGTTATGGTCACTCATTCCAAGGGGATCCTTTACTAGGACATTTTTTATTAATCCTGTCTCATTACACAGGACCAGATCTAAGATTGCCTGCCCCCTGGTTGGTTCAGTAACATACTGCTCAAGGAACCTGTCCCTAATGCACTCTATGAACTCTTCCTCAAGGCTGCCCTGCCCAATTTGATTTGTCCAGTCAATATGAAAGTTAAAATATCCCATGATTATAGCTGTTCCCTTATTACAAACCCCAACTATTTCCTGATTTATACTCTGACCAGTAGAGTTGCAACTGTTAAGAGGCCTATAGACTATGCCCACTAGTGACTTTTTCCCCTTATTATTCCTTATCTCCACCCAAACCGTTTCACTATCCTGATCCTTTGACCCAATATCATTTCTCTCTATTGCAGTGATTCCATCCTTTATTAACATAGCCACCTTACCTTCCTGTCTGTCCTTCCTAATGGTCAAATACCCCTGGATGTTTAGTTCCCAGTCATGGTCACCCTGCAGCCATGTCTCCGCAATGGCCACCAGATCATACCCATGTGTAGTTATTTGTACCGTCAACTCGTCTATTTTGTTACGAATGCTGCGTGCATTCAGATAAAGAACTTTTAAATATGTTTTGTAACAATTTATTCCTGCTTTTACCCCCTTTACTACTTTACCTTTATCTTTATATATTCTGTCCCTTCCTGACACGCTCTGGCTTTTAATTCCCCCACTGCTACCTTGCTCTATTGCCTTCTCCGCTGACATTTTTATTTTTCGCTCTCTTGAAACCTTCCCCCCTCCCCCCCCACTAATTAGTTTAAAGCCCTCGTTATTCGATTTGCCAGGATTCTAGTCCCAGCACTGGCCAAGTGAAGTCCGTCCCAACAGAACAGCTCTCTCCTGCCCCAGTACTGGTGCCAGTGTCCCAAGAAGCAAAACCCATTTCTCCCACACCAGTCTTTGAGCCACGCATTTAACTCTCTGATTTTATTTACCCTAGCCAAATTTGCTCGTGGCTCAGGTAGTAATCCAAAGATTATTACCCTTGTGGTTCTGCTTTTTAATTTGGCCCGTAGCTGCTCATACTGGGTCCCGTCCACTGCCCTCCCACTCTGGGTCCCATCCACTGCCCTCCCAGTCTGGGTCCGGAATTTTCCAGGGTGGCAGTGGGCGCGATTGGTGGTGGGTCGGGAGGGAAAGTTGTTGTTTTTGGTAGCGGGTCAGGAACCCGCTGTCATCCCACCCTCGTGCGTCTTTCCCCCAGGCGCGCCTGTCATCGTGGAGCCGACCCAATTGGCAGTGGCAGGCAACCCAATTGAGATGATGAACAGGTAGTTTACAGGCACTTAAGAGTCTTTTTCCACTTACTTTTTTAATTTCCCTGCATGGCCACAGGATTCACGCAGCTCGGGAACCACGTCTGTCAACCTGAGGTGGGACTTCCGTGGCCATTGCTCCAGCTGATTACTTGACCGCATCAAATGTACAGCAAAAGCTCCCACCTGACAGCTGATCATTTTCCTCAAGCAGAAACTGTTGCTCAGTCCATTTCCAGCACAGATTCTGCAGGCTGCAAGTGTTTCCAGCAGAGTCTTCATCCAGTGTCACCTCATTGAAAGAACTCTCTCACCATTGACAGAATGCTTCTGTCAGCTGTACGTCACCTGTCATCTATTCCATTAACATGGTTGCCATTTATACTGTCTCACCTTGGTCCTCAGAATCGGACCACGATGAGCCCCAACACCAGCAGCACCAGGCACAGCAGCAGCACCAACAACATCACCAACCTTCTCTGCAATCACCTGATGCTGCACAGGACAGAGGGCATCAGCACCCGAGCACATTGCTGCCCGGGAGGCCAGGGATGGCCTCATTATGGCTAGATTTAGTTAACATTATGCTGTACACCCTGGCTGCCACATGATGCACCAGATTGGCACCACCCCACACCAACACTATAAAGCATCCCTACAATGACCATGCCATTCCTTTCACACTCCTCACCATTGTGGGGGGTACTGTTATGTCTCGCCATTCACTGCAACTCACTAAGCCACTTCTAAAGGTGCACACCAATCTGTCCAAGTGTTGAAAATAAAGGCCTAGAAATTGGGTTGGTGGCGCTGAGCGCCTAAAGAGACCTAGAATTGGGGCGAAGCCCTATGTTGGGGCGGACGCTATGAAGATAGCGACAACTCAGATATTGACTATACATTTAGCGCCTGCGCTAAGTGTTTGCGCGTGCCCGCGAGCGCAAGCAGTTCATGACGTCATTTCAGTGTGCAACGCCTTCTAGGATCGCCTGAGCGCATATTGGGTGGCGCCTGGAGCCTTAGCGCCCAGCGCTATTAGTGACAGTTCGAAGGAGGGCTAACATGCCCTTCTCGGAGTAGGGGGGCGCTATTTCACAGACAGAATCACAGAAACCCCACAGTGCAGATAGAGGCCATTTCGGCCCATCGAGCCTGCACTGACACATTATCCCACCCGATCCCCGTAACCCCTACACCAACACATATCCCACCCTATCCCCGTAACCCCATGTATTTAATCCCCCTAACACTTTTAAAGGGGACAGCTTTAGTGCAGAATCTTCTGCCACTTGGCCTGCTCATAGCGATCGTTGCTAGAGAGAGTTGGCGAGCTAATGTGGAGCGGAGTTCTGGGAATTTAGCTTTACAGTACTTGGGTCCTTCAAACCTGTCCGAAGCACTTGCAGCACTACACCTAAAAGCCTTTTGACCAATTGGCATCGGAATGAGAGTTTGTTTGGAGGGCGACGGCATCATCGGCCAACACTGTGAAGGGGCAGAGAGACGGTGGGAGAGAGCCGGCATTGGCCAGAAGGTGGAAGGGCAATGGAGGTCGGCCAATCCGACGGGAAGCTGCGAGGGTCTTTAGGCAGCAGGTGATGAGCCTTAACATGTCGGAGGAGCAGTGTTTGGGAAGGCTCCGATTCTGCAGGGACATTGTTAGTGATCTGTGCCACCTGTTTGGTCAGGATCTGCAGCCGCGTGAACGCTGCAGAACCTCTCTGTCCGTGATGGCTAAACTGACTGATGGCCTCCATTTTTATGCCAACGGATCCTTTCAGTCAGCCATTGGGGACATTGCGACTGTCGCTCAGGTTGCAGTCCACTGTTGCATCCGGCAAGTTACAGAAGCCCTTTATAGGCGAAGGCGTCAAATCATGACCTTCCTTCGGACCCTGCACGCGCAGGGTGTCGCTTCTATTGCGGACTTCCCCGTGGTGCAGGGGTCGACTGACAGCACACACGTGGCTTTGAGGGCGCCATGCCATCATCCTTAGGACTTCCGCAACCGCAAGGGGTTGCACTCCCTCAACATGCAGCTGCTCTGTGACCACCGCCAAATCATCATGGCAGTCACCGCGCATTTCCCAGGGTGCAGCCACGATGCCTTTATCCTGCGGTTGACCTCAGTTTGTAACCTTTTTGAGGGGCTGCCTCGGAGACTAGGCTGGCTTACTGGGGACAAGGGCTATCCTCTCTGGCCATGGCTGATGACAACACTCCGTGTGGCCGACACCCCAGCAGAAGAGCTGATCAGCGGCCATCAGGCGACCAGGCACAGTAAACAGCACACTATTGGTGTTGTCAAAAAGCGTTTCCAATGTCTGGAACATTCGGGGGGATCCCTGCAGTACTCACCGCAGCAAGTGGCACACATCGTCGTCTGCTGCATACTCCACAACTTGGCGAATCAACGCACCCAGCCAATTCCAGCTGTCCCTCAACGACCAGCAGAGCAGGAGGAGTATGAGGAGGAGTATGAGGAGGAAGAGCAGGCGGAGGAAGAGGAGGAGGAAGATGGAAGGGCTGCTGAAAGTGGAAGGGCCATACGTCAGAGGCTCATCTGGACTCATGTCGACACCCCTGTGGCGGAATGATGAGAGTCTTAACTCATGCGCACTTTGGATGTTTGAGGGCCTCTGAATGCCAGCATCACTGAAACTAGTCACATGCACCATGCCACATTGAAACTTCTGTTTATTGGCACAAAAGTCTTTCATTACAGCTAAACAACGTAATGTCAACAGAAACCATAACTTTCAAATTAACTGTGAACTGTTTGGCAAAGCCGCAAAACTCAACAAACCTTCTGCAAATATAACAACAGGTGAGGGTGTCCTTGAATTTGGACAAACAAACGTCTCCGCACCTCCCTCTACAACTGGCCCCTTGAGGGAGAACGACTTCTCTTTCGCGCCCGGCCCCTTCCCTCCCTGCTGCTTCTATGTAATTGGACCCCAGTGGCGGCCTCAAGGCTGGGGGACGCCTGCTGACGGTCTGGAAGCGCAGAAGCCCCTGAGGGACGGCCTGGCCGACCTCCTCTGGGCTTGGAGGGTGCGGACGCAGGATGCTTGATGTGACCATGGCTGGAAGCAGTGTGGCCTGCAGGTGGTGGCAGCTGCAATGCAGGCGTCCCAGCGCTGGCATGTGCAGTGGTCTCCTGCCGAGAGAGGACACCTGCACCATGGTTGGACGACACACTGGCTATCTGAGGGGAGCGGCTCGGCTCATCCGCCACAATCGCATGCTCCACTGATTGCTGGCCTTGTATGGGACTGGAAGGGCCCGGGGTGATCCTAACTGATGCAGAGAGGGTGGCTACAGTGAGAGATCGCGTTGCGTCAATCTGGCTGTGGAGGAGCCCAGCAAGTGACTGCGTGGCAACAGTGAGGACCTGTGTGCCAGGTGCCAGTGCTTCGGAGAAGGCCTGGACAGTTCTTTCCATTGCTTCGGACAAGCCAGGTGCCGACCGCTCCACTGCCTCGGACAAGCCCTGCACAGACCTTTCCAGGGATTGTCCGAAGCCCTGAACAGTCCTTTCCATAGCCGACTCAAAGCCGTGGACAGTCCTCTCCATTGTTGCCCCGAAGCCCTGGATAGACCTGTCCATTGTTGCCCCGAACACCTGCAGAGTCCTGTCCATTGTTGCTCCAAAGCCCTGGAGAGTCCTCTCCATTGTTGCCCCGAAGTCCAGCATACTCTTAGCCAATGAATCTATTGACTCCGGCATCTTCTCGACTGCAGCCATCAGCTCCATGTGTCTGACCCGGGCCTGTTTGCTCATCTCAGCCAGGCGACGGACCTCATCTGCACTCTGCAGCAGTCATCATGACCTGCCTTGCCCTCCGGGGAGACGGTGGCCGAACTTGCCTATCCCCCGTGCGTTGCTGCATGCCGCTTGGTCCGGCAACTGGTTCATCCTCAGAGCCCCCCCCTCCCCTCCAGGGGACTACTATCCCCAGTCTGTAGATGTGTCAGCTCCCCGGATTCTGCAACGGCTGGTCCGGATTCCTCCTGGTCCTCGCCTCCGGTGGCACTGGCACTGGCACTGGCAGCTTCAGCGCGTTGAGCCCGAGTTGGTGCTGCTTCATCTGAAAGTGGGAGGTGGAAAAGTGGCTTTAGCAAAAGGACAGCTTTGCTGAAAGGCATGCCAGATTGCGGCAAGGCTCTGACATGGCTGCACACTGAGGATGCATGCTGGCGGGGGGGACCAAGTGGAAGGTGATATACCTATCAATTCCTCCAATAAAAGGCGAAGAGTTACGAAGGTGACTAAAGGTTTTTATTGACTAAATAACAGCCCACTCTCGTGGGTGATCCGATCCAAGCAGGAGGAATACCAGCCAGTCGCTCACCTTTATACCTGGCCTGGTGGGTGGAGCCAAGGCGGAGTCGGCAGTGGTCATCCCAGGTATAGCAGTGTGGCAAGAGGCGACCTCGTACCGTGATACAATAGTGGTCAGTGATACAGTTATAACGAACAGTGGTGAACAGTGCTAACGATAGTGAACGTGGTTTACCACATTCACCCCTTGTTTAGAATTAAGTCCGGCGGGGTGAAGTGTACTACCAATTCTGGTAGGTCAGTCTGTCCGGAGGCTTCGTAAGCCTCTCCGATCGCCGCAGCGGTGGTGCCTTATCCGGTGTTGATGCTGGTGTTTGCGTGGTCGGCGAGGGCTCGTGGGGTTCCGGCATGCCGTCTACCTGGACTGAGGTTGGGGGGGGTGGTGGCGGTGTTTCCGGATCGGCTGAGGGTGCGAGGTCTCGTAGGGAGACAGTGTCCTCCCGCCCGTCTGGGTACGCCACGTAGGCGTACTGGGGGTTGGCGTGCAGGAGGTTCACCCTCTCGACCAGGGGGTCCGTTTTATGGGTCCTCACGTGTTTCCGCAGCCAGACCGGCCCCGGGGCGGTCAGCCAGGTTGGTAGAGTGGTTCCCGTAGTCGACTTCCTGGGGAAAACGAACATTCGTTCATGGGGGGTGGTGTTAGTGGCCGTGCAAAGTAATGACCGGATGGAGTGCAGCGCTGTCGGGAGGACTTCTTGCCAGCGGGAGGTTGGGAGGCCCTTAGACTTTAAGGCTAAGAGGACGGCCTTCCATACCGTCGCGTTCTCTCTTTCCACCTGACCGTTACCTCTGGGGTTGTAGCTGGTGGTCCTGCTTGCTGCAATACCTCTCTCTAGGAGGTATTGCCGGAGTTCCTCACTCATGAAGGAGGAGCCCCGGTCGCTGTGTATATAGTTCGGGAACCCGAACAAGGCGAAGAGGGCATTCAGGCACTTAATGACCGTGCTACTGGTCATGTCGGGGCAGGGGAAGGCAAAGGGGAAACGGGAGTACTCATCAACGATGTTGAGGAAGTACACATTACGGTCAGAGGACGGGAGGGGCCCCTTAAAGTCGATGCTCAGGCGCTCGAAGGGGCGGGTGGCCTTGATCAGGCTTGCTCGGTCCGGCCTATAGAAGTGCGGTTTGCACTCCGCACAGGTCTGGCAGTTCCTGGTCATGGTCCTGACCTCCTCGATGGAGTAGGTCAGGTTGCGGGCCTTAATGAAATGGTAGAGTCTGGTGACTCCGGGGTGGCAGAGCTGGTCGTGGAGGGTCTGAAGCCTATCGATATGCGCGCTGGCGCATGTCATTCGTGAAAGGGCATCAGGGGATTCGTTCAGCTTGCCTGGCCGGTACAAGATCTCATAATCGTAGGTGGAGAGCTCGATTCTCCATCTCAAAATCTTGTCATTCTTGATTTTGCCCTTCAGCTTGTTATTAAACATGAAAGCCACCGAACGCTGGTCGGTGAGGAGGGTAAATCGTTTGCCTGCCAGGTAGTGCCTCCAGCGCCGTACTGCCTCCACGATCGCCTGGGCCTCTTTCTCGACCGACGAATGTCGGATCTCGGGGCCCTGTAGGGTCCTTGAGAAGAAGGCCACTGGCCTCCCCTCCTGGTTTAGGGTGGCGGCTAAGGCGAAGTCGGAGGCGTCGCTCTCCACCTGAAAGGGGATGGACTCGTCCACTGCGTGCATCGTGGCCTTGGCTATGTCTCCCTTAATGAGGGAGAAGGCCGTGCACGCCTCCTCCGTGAGGGGGAAGGAAGTGGCTTTCAGGAGGGGTCTGGCTTTGTCCGCGTAATTGGGTACCCATTGGGCATAGTAGGCGAAAAGCCCCAGGGTTCTCCTAAGTGCTTTAGGGCAGTGGGGGAGGGGTAGCTCCATGAGGGGGCGCATTCTTTCTGGGTCGGGGCCGATGATTCCGTTCTCCACTACGCAGCCGAGGATGGCAAGGCGCGTGGTGTTAAACACGCATTTCTCCTTATTGTAGGTGAGGTTCAGCCGTTGGGCCGTACGGAGGAATTTCTCCAGATTCGCGTCATGTTCCTGCTGGTCGCGGCCGCAGATAGTGACGTTATCTAGGTAGGGGAATGTAGCCTGCAGTTCGTTCTGGTCAACCATCTGGTCCATCTCCCTTTGGAAGACCGAGACCCCATTAGTGACACCGAAGGGGACCCTAAGGAAGTGGTATAGGCGCCCATTCGCCTCGAAGGCGGTATACTGGCGGTCCTCAGGGTGGATAGGGAGTTGGTGGTAGGCCGACTTCAGGTCGATGGTCGAGAATACTTTATACTGTGCAATCTGATTGACCATGTCAGATATGCGGGGGAGGGGGTATGCGTCCAGCTGGGTATATCTGTTTATGGTCTGGCTGTAGTCGATGACCAGGCGGTTTTTATCGCCGGTCTTTACGACTACGACCTGGGCACGCCAGGGGCTGCTGCTCCCCTCGATAATGCCCTCTTTCAGGAGGCGCCGCACCTCAGAGCTAATGAAGGCTCTGTCCCCGGCGCTATACCGCCTGCTTTTGGTAGCGACGGGTTTGCAGTCAGGGGTAAGGTTAGCAAACAGAGAGGGTGGCGGGACCTTGAGGGTGGAGAGGCTGCAGGTGTTACGCGGTGGGCGGTTTAACGTTTGCTGGTTGTTGACTGTGAGTGGGGGGAGGGGTCCACCGTATGCTAGGGTTACGCTTTGGAGGTGGGATTGGAAGTCCAGCCCTAGTAGGACGGCAGCGCAGAGATGGGGGAGGACGAGGAGTTTAAAGTTTTTATACTCCGTGCCCTTAACCGACAGGGTCACGACACAGTAGCCGCTGATGTCCGTGGCGTGGGACCTCGATGCCATCGAGATTCGGCTGCGCGTTGGTAGGACAGAGAGGGAGTAGTGGCTCACCGTGTCTGGGTGGATGAAGCTCTCCGTGCTTCCGCTGTCGAACAGGCAGGTCGTGGCGTGGCCGTTCACTTTGATGTCCATCATTGACTTGGACAGATGGTGCGGGCGGGCTTGGTCCAGGGTGACGGAAGCTAGTGTGTAGCTGAGCGAGTCGTTGTCATCTGCGGGCGAGGCGGTCGGGCGTGGTGAGTAAAATGGCGTCTCCCACGAGGTAGGGCCCCATGAGGCACTATTGGGGTCGGTTGCCTTAATCAAAGATGGCCGCCCCCATGACTCATGTGTGGGGATGCTGGCCTCAGTTGCCCTAAACAAAGATGGCCGCCCCCATGACTCATGTGTGGGGATGCTGGCCTCAGTTGCCCTAAACGAAGATGGCCGCCCCCATAGTTCGCATGCGGCACTGCTGGCCTCTGAGGATCCGCTCCTGCAGGCCTTGGAGAAGTGGCCTTTCTTCAGGCAGGTTCTACATATGGAGTTCTTGGCTGGGCAGCGCGACCTCGGGTGCTTCTCCTGGCCACAAAAAAAACAGCCGGCGGCCCGATCGCGGATGCCCGATGTCGGGGCCGGTGCCGGGGGTGGCGGGGCCGGTCGGGTCCGGGACGCCGACGCAGAGGTAGGTCCCGGGGGCGGCGCTGGGAAGGGTGCTGTGGTAGGGGTCGGGCCCGAGTCCCAGGGTCGCGAGCAGTACCTGGTGAATGCTTCCTGATCTTGGTGGGCCACTTCCAGGGAGATAGCGAGGGCTTCAGCTTTTTCCATGCTGAGGTCTTTAGCTTCCAGCAGTCTTTGCCGTGAGTACTCGGACCGTAGGCCTTTCAGGAATGCGTCGCGGATATTATCTTCAGTATTTTCGGCTGCCGACACCGATTTAAAGTCACAGTTCCTGGCGAGTGCATATAGCGCCTGTGAGAATTCGGCTACTGATTCTCCTGGCTGTTGCGGCCGTGATCTTAGGAGGTGCCTAGCGTACATGTAGTTTACCGGGGTCCGGTACTTCTGTTTCAGCAGGTTGATGGCGGTCTCGTAGGTAGTCATGTCCTCGATGAGAGTGTATACTCTCGGGCTCAGTTGTGCCTGCAGGACACTTAGTTTGGATGCCTGAGGGACGCTGGATTCTCTCAGGTATGATTCGAAGCAGACCAGCCAGTGTTTAAAGTCTGCGGCTGAGTTTGCTGCTCGTGGGTTCAGGTCCAGGTACGGCGGTCTGAGGGCTCGCAGCCAAGCTGGCTGGTGTGGCTGTGCTCCTGGGAGCTGCGCTGGTGGCTCCTCCGCCGGTTGTGACTCGTTGTCGGACATCATTAAATTTAGTCAATAAAATTGATATACCTATCAATTCCTCCAATAAAAGGCGAAGAGTTACGAAGGTGACTAAAGGTTTTTATTGACTAAATAACAGCCCACTCTCGTGGGTGATCCGATCCAAGCAGGAGGAATACCAGCCAGTCGCTCACCTTTATACCTGGCCTGGTGGGTGGAGCCAAGGCGGAGTCGGCAGTGGTCATCCCAGGTATAGCAGTGTGGCAAGAGGCGACCTCGTACCGTGATACAATAGTGGTCAGTGATACAGTTATAACGAACAGTGGTGAACAGTGCTAACGATAGTGAACGTGGTTTACCACAGAAGGCAACAGTTGAAAAAGGTGAGAGTCTTACCCTCGCTGTCGGTAATGGGGTCTGCAGATGCAGTGGTCACAGGACCAGACAGACGTCCTCCAAGTATCTGGTGCACTCTCTCCTCCAAATCCGTCAGAGTGACCACTTGTGGAGATCCGCCACCGGTTCGACGCTGCTCCTTCCGGATCATCGCCAGCTTGGACTGCAGGGGAAAGAAGGGGAGGTTCTGTAACATGATGCCTTGAGAGATCATCGCATGCCCCCCATGGTGCAAGAGCCCTTACATGAGGCCTCGAGAGATCATCGCATGCCCCCCATGGTGCAAGAGCCCTTACATGAGGCCTCGAGAGATCATCGCATGCCCCCCATGGTGCAAGAGCCCTTACATGAGGCCTTGAGACATCTGTCCATGTGTGTGCCCAGAAAGGGCCATGGGTGCATGCTGACAGATGGCCATTGGGGCATCATTGCAGCAGGGTGCCCGAAGTCAGCTGCAGATGGAGGGAATCAGAAGATTGCTAAACCATCACTCACCCTAACGATCCGTGTGAGGTCGTTGAATTTCTTCCTGCACTGAACAGGGGTCCTGGTCGCCATGCTGCTGGAGTTGACCCTCACAGCAACCTCCCTCCAAGATCGTCAGTAAGCCTTCTGATTCGGCCTCTTGCCATTATCCGGATACAGGACCTCTCGACGGCGCTCAACTGCAGCCACCAAGTGGTCCAGAGCCTCAGTGCTGAAGCGCTCTGCTCTGTCTAACCTTCTCCATGCTGAACAACTTTGTACCGCCAGACAAGGGCGAGCGCCGAATCTGAGGCCTACAGGGCGTTGGGTGTTGAAGTTCAAGCTGACTGACCCACCCCTTTAAGAGCCGGCCAGCGCCTGGCGGTCTCGTGGTTTCCCGTAATTGAGATCACCTGCGCTGCGCCCGTCCGCGTCGATATTGAGTAGCGCCTGAACTTTTGCGCCTTAAGAGCACCGTGCAATGGCTGAATTAGCGCCTCAATCCCCTTTTGGGGGCGATGCAACCCAATATCTCGCCAGGCAGCGATAACTTTCGTCTGGCTATAAACTTAGCGCTCCGCCAGTTCTAACGCCTCAAGCGAGGCTATACCCAATTTCTAGGCCAAAGTTTTTTATGTTTGACGCCACATTAACAGAAACTTTACATATAACATTGGATAAAACAACCAAGTGGCTACCCTTGTGTGTTGTTAGTTGGTATGATTGCACTAGGATGAGGGCGAGTGTGAGGGGTGGCTAGTGAGATGGGGAAGTGATAATGTAGATAGAGAGGGATGGGTGGAGGTGCAAAATAAGTTGGTGTGAGTAGGGATGTGCAGGACTAGGGTAGGGAAGGCAGAGTGATGGATGTGATGAGAGGCACAGCAGGATGATGTTGAGTGTGGCTTTGGACTAACGTTTCCTGATCTAATGAGATCATTGAAACATTTGCGGCACTGGACCCAGGTCCTCCTGACCATATCCCTGCTTCTGCCCTCCTGTGCAATCTGCAACCAGGCTGTTTTGACCTCCTGGGAAGGTCTCTTCTGCCCATTGGAAGGGAAGAGGACCTCCCTGCGAGGTCGGACTCCCTCCGTAAGCATATGGAGGGAGTCATCGGAGAACCTGGGTGCAGCCCTCTGCCTTTGTGCAGTCATTGTCTGTGTTTGAAACACTCCAATGCTGTAGTGCACTGACAGCGCTATATTAGATTAAACTTCAAATCTAATGTGGCCATGGCTTCTTTTAAATATCCCGGCTGAAAATGCGTCATGAATGACGTCACCAGACCCGCTCCATCTAATTGGGCCGGGTAGCGAGCTGGGCGGGCTTAATAGGCCCCATTAAAGTAAGTTCATTTTCAACAGCGGGATGGAGCCAGCAGCGGGGTCAGGACCCACCACAGACATCGCCCGCACTGGACCTGCCCAGGTAGGCAAAATTCCAGCCTGGGTCTCTTACACTGCCCTTTGACTCTGTCGTTTTATTTAATTTGAGAAATTTGTATTTAAATGAATGGGATCAGATTTGAAAAAAAGTGCAAATACTTGTTTTGTACTTTTCTCACCCAATCAGTTGATATAGCACTACAGTAAAGCTGATATATACATTTTATGATGAACACTTTCACATTTGTACTACATTGTGCAGTTTGTACAGCTAAATGTACAAAGCAGACAGCTTTCTTATCTTAAATTCCTCTATTTCTGACTGCTTTTTTGGTTTTTCTTTGCTTTATTTAATTTAATTTTCTGCCTACATTATGATCCATTTCTGATGGATGACATTCCCACACAACTGATTAATGGTCACTTATATCATTTGCTGTTTGTGAGGCCAAGTGTGCAAATTGGCTGCTGTGTTTGCCTACATAAGTAATTACATTTTAAAAGTAATTGGTTGTGAAGTGCTTTGGGAGTCCTGAGGATGTGAAAGGTGCTATATAACTGCAAGTTCTTTTACCAGTTTCTCCCCTCTGATGCTCTTCAGCTGGTCACAAGGAGAGGCATGAAAGTCGGTAGGTTTTATTTTTCTCTTCCACCCCCCCCAACAACCATACCAAACTTGTCTCTAAGGAGGCATTTGGCCTGGACTCTGCAAGCATAGCATCAGGGGAACTGCAATATGTGACACACTGTCTGAAGAATCACAATGCAAACCAAGTTAAATAGTGGCAGAAGTGCATCAAAAGGACCAGACTCCATTGGGAGCTGCTAATACTGCCAGGATTTCTTAAAAAAAAAAAAGTTATAGAAACATAGAAGATAGGAGTAGGCCATTTGGCCCTTCGAGCCTGCTCTGCCATTCAATGAGATCATGGCTGATCATCCAAATTCAGTACCCTGTCCCTGCCTTCTCCCCATATCCCTTGATCCCTTTAGCCTTGAGAAATATATCCAACTCTTTTTCTTGAATATATTTAATGAACTGCCCTCTGTGGCAGAGAATTCCACAGGTTCACTACTCTCTGGGTGTAGAAATTCCTCCTCATTTCAGTCCTAAATGGCTTACCCCTTATCCTTAGACTATGACCCCTGGTTCTAGACTCCCTGGCCATCAGAAACATCCTTCCTGCATCTAGTCTGTCCAGGCCTGACAGAATTTTATAGGTTTCTATGAGATCCCCTCTCAATCTTCTGAACTCCAGTGAGTATAAGCCCAATCGACACAATCTCTCCTCGTACGTCATTCCTGCCATCCCAGGTATCAGCCTGGTGAATCTTCGCTGCACTCCTTCCATGGCAAGAACGCCTTCCTCAGGTAAGGCGACCAAAACTGCACACAATACTCAAGGTGTGGACTCACCAAGGCCCTGTACAACTGTAGCAAGACATCCTTGTTCCTGTACTCGAACCCTCTTGCTACGAAGGCCAACATACCATTTGCCTTCTTAACCGCCTGCTGCACCTGCATGCTTACCTTCAGCGACTGGTGCAGAAGAACACCCAGGTCTCTTTGCACTTCCCCTTCTCCCAATCTATTGCCATTCAAATAATAATCTGCCTTCCTGTTTTTGCCACCAAAGTGGATAACCTCACATTTATCCACATTATAGTGCATTTGCCATGTTTCTGCCCAATCACCCAACCTGTCCAAATCGTACTGGAGTTTCACGACATCCTCCTCACAGCTTACCCTTCCACCCAGCTTTGTGTCGTCTGCAAATTTGGAGCTATTACATCCAATTCCCTCGTCCAGATCATTAATATATATTGTGAACAGCTGGGGTCCTAGGACTGATCCTTGCGGTACCCCACTAGTCACTGCCTGCCACTCGGAAAACGACCTGTTTATTCCAACTCTTTGCTTTCTGTCCGCCAACCAGTTCTCTATCCAAGTCAATACCTTGCCCCCAATCCCATGTGCCTTAATTTTGCACGCTAATCTCTTGTGTGGGACCTTATCGAAAGCCTTCTGAAAGTCCAAATACACCACATCCACTGGTTCTCCCTTATCTCTTTTACCAGTTACATCCTCAAAAATTACAGCTCCACTTCAAGAGCACTCCTGATGGTGTCTTTTGCTCACCTGTTGGTTGCAAGGCAGAGCAGAGATGCTGTTCTTCTTGTGGGTGAGGTAGGAGAAAGGATCTTATCTCCATCAGAATATCAGACCCAAGGGTTAAGTCAAGATTGTGCCTACAGAGGTGGGGGAGAGTTGTGGGATCAGGAGAGGGGAAAAAATGCTAGTTATAGTATTTCAGATTTGAATTGAGTATTTGAGAGTCTTGTTAATTTAGATTTACAATGTATAGATAATCATTATACCTCCTAAAGTTCATCTTTGTAGTGTTTCTCAGTGAAATGTTCTCAATTTTCTTTTGTTAGCATTTGTCACACCCATGACTGATTCTATGTCTCATCCTGACATTCCATAACAAATCCTGTCATTTTCACCTGGACAGTGCAACGTAGCCAGTCAGTTTCCCCCCCCACACCAACACTTTAAGACACACCGCTAATTAGTGTTCTGCCTCTCTGGCTAACAGTGAAAGAAGTTTCCAGTTAGTCTTACAATTGGCGAGCACTGCACTCCACTAACCAGAGCTTTCATACAGACACAGATTTGTAGAAAATGTAGTCTTGCAAGATGAGTTACAGTACTAAAACAGACTGCTAATTTAATATTGAAGTGTCACTGAGGAAAGTATTTAACTGGGACGGAACCATACCTAGAAGAAGAAAATCCTCTACAACACACTGAAATCTTTGCCTTTTTTTTTTATTCATTGATGGGATGTGGGTGTCGCTGGCTAGGCCTGCATTTAGTGCCCATCCCTAATTGCCCTTGAGAAGATGGTGGTGAGCCGCCGCCTTGAACCGCTGCAGTCCATATGGTGTAGGTACACCCACAATGCTGTTAGGAAGGGAGTTCCAGGATTTTGGCCCAGCGACAGTGAAGGAACGGCGATACAGGTCCAAGTCAGGATGGTGTGTGGCTTGGAGGGGAACTTGTAGGTGGTGATGTTCCCATGCGTCTGCTGCCCTTGTCCTTCTAAGTGGTGGAGGACGCGGGTTTGGAAGGTGCTGTTGAAGGAGCTTTGGCGAGTTGCTGCAGTGCATCTTGTAGATGGTACACACTGCAGCCACAGTGCGCCGGTGGTGGAGGGAGTGAATGTTGAAGGTGGTGGATGGAGTGCCAATCAAGCGGGCTGCTTTATCCTGAATGGTGTCGAGCTTCTTGAGTGTTGTTGGAGCTGCACTCATCCAGGCAAGTGGAGAGTATTCCATCACACTCCTGACTTGTGCCTTGTAGATGGTGGAAAGGCTTTGGGGAGTCAGGAGGTGAGACACTCGCCGCAGAATTCCCAGCCTCTGGCCTGCTCTTGTAGCCACAGTATTTATATGGCTGGTCCAGTCCAGTTTCTGATCAATGGTAACCCCCAGGATGTTGATAGTGGGGGATTCAGCGATGGTAATGCCATTGAATGTCAAGGGGAGATGGTTAGAGTCTCGCTTGTTGGAGATGGTCATTGCCTGGCACTTGTGTGGTGCGAATGTTACTTGCCACTTGTCAGCCCAAGTCTGAATGTTGTCCAGGTCTTGCTGCATATGGACACGGACTCCATAGCTGTCCTTTAACTTCGGATAATTTGCTATTTCACCTGCTCTATTAATAGGTAAGGGAACATGCATTTAATTTTGAATGTACCAACCAAGTTTCAGCCTCTATTTACCTGATTGCAAAAACCTATTTTTCAAAACGTGAATGTAAAGTATATTTTTATACTTTTTGTTTTAGCTTCAGAAGAATTGTCTGTTGTCTCTCTGCAGTGACCGTATCCTTCAGGATGTCCCATTTAATAGGTGAGTAATCTTGTCAAATTACTGTGTGTTTTTTTTGAAAATTTGCAAGATCAAATTCCTCTTAACAACAAAAAATGGGAGAATGCCTTTTCTGCATAATTAATAACCTGTTATCAAAATTAATGTAAATCACACAGTCTCAGATTTATTTCTGTTTAACCCCCTTATCAAGATTCCTATTTATGGTACAAAGCACAGATTCTTTTGTAGCACTGTCTAAAGCAAAAGTAAAAATAATATTGTTGGTGTCTGTGTTGATGGCAAAAATGAACAATTGTAATCTAAGCTTTCAGCCTAAATAAGCTAGTGCTGAGAATGACAAATTTGGTAAGACCTTTTTGGAATTCACATCTAGAATTTAAAAAAAACCTATTCAATTAACCTTGCTTTTGGTGAGAGTAGCCCATATTGATTATTTTTGTTAATGTGTGTGTGCCAGCTCCGATAACTTGTCTATTAAGTAAAGAATTGGGTTGATTGGGCAGTGCGATTGGAACATTAATCCTTAATGCCATGGAATAGAAGGTTACAGATTCAATCCTATTCTCTGGGGTATCCAAGCTTGTGTCGTCATAAGTGTATACCATGGAGTCTTGTGGGTCACACAGCGTTTAAATCCATGTCAATGTGCATATATCTCAAGCTCCAGATACCAATAGATGTCAGTGTTTTGATTTAGGATTTATCACCAATGATGCAACATTGCTAAAGGAATTCTTTCCAAAATTCCAGACCCACAAAATTCAAAAAGGTGAAAACTGCAAATAAGAAATATAAGCAAAAATTGGACTGATTTACCTGGGATTTGAGGGCCTGATTACCAGGGCTCTGGGGCTGCATGCCCTGAGACTGCAGGTTGGACACCTCTACCCTAAATCCATTTATAAGAACATAAGAAATAGGGGCAGGAGTAGGCCATTTGGCCCCTCGAGCCTGTTCCGCCATTCAATAAGATCATGGCTGATCTGATCTTGGCCTCAACTCCACTTTCCTGCCCGCTCCCCATAACCTTTGACTCCCCTGTAGTTCAAAAATCTGTCTATCTCCGCCTTGAATATATTCAATGACTACAGCTCTCTGGGGTGGAGAATTTAAAAGTTTCATGACCCTCAGAGAAGCAATTTCTCCTCATCTTCGTCTTAAATGAGCAAACCCTTATTCTGAAACTATGCCCCCTAGTTGTAGACATCCCCACAAGGGGAAACATCCTCTCCGCATCTACCCTGTCAAGCCCCCTCAGAATCTTATGTGTTTCAATAAGATCACCTCTCATTCTTCTAAACTCCAGTGAGTATAGGCTCAACCTTTCCTCATAAGATAACCCCTTCATTCCAAGAATCAACCTAGTGAACCTTTTCTGAACTGCCTCCAATGCAAGTATATCCCTCCTTAAATAAGGTGACCAAAACTGTACGCAGTACTCCAGGTGCGGTCTTACACCTGTACAGTTGTAGCAAGACTTCCCTACTTTTATACTCCATCCCCCTAGCATTTGCCTTCCTAATTACTTGCTGTACCTGCATGCTAACTTTGTGTTTCATGTATGAGGACACCCAGATCCTTCTGTACCCCGCAGCATTCTGTAGTCTCTCCATTTAAATAATATTTTGCTTTTCTATTCTTCCTACCAAAGTGGATAACCTCACATTTTCCCACATTATACTCCTCCTGTCAAATTTTTGCCCACTCACATAACCTATCTATATCCCTTTGCAGACTCTGTGTCCTCCTCACAACTTGCTTCCCTACCTATCTTTGTATTGTCGGCAAATTTGGCTACAGTAGACTCTGTTCCTTCATCCAAGTCATTAATATAGATTGTAAATAGTTGAGGCCCCAGCACTGATCCCTGTGGCACCCCACTAGTTACAGTTTGCCAACCTGAAACTGACCCATTTATCCCGACTCTCTGTTTTCTGCTAGGTAGCCAATCCTTTATCCATGCTACCCCCAACACCATGAGCTCTTCTCTTCTGCAGTAACCTTTTATGTGGCACCTCAGAGAATGCCTTTTGGAAATCCAAATACACTACAGCTACTGGTTCCCCTTAATCCACCCTGCTTGTTACATCCTCAAAGAATTCTAATAAATTTGTCAAACACGATTTCCCTTTCATAAAACCATGTTGACTCTGCTTGATTGTATTATGATTTTCTAAATGTCCTGCCATTACTCCCTTAATAATGGATTCCAGCATTTTCCCACTGACAGATGTTAGACTAACTGGCGTATAGTTTCCTGCTTTCTGTCTCCCTCCTTTCTTGAATAGGGGCGTTACATTTGCGGTTTTCCAATCCGCTGGGACCCCTCCAGAATCCAGGGAATTTTGGAAGATTACAACCAATGCATCCACAATCTCTACAGCCACTTCTTTTAAAACCCTAGGATGCAGGCCATCAGGTCCAGGGGACTTGTCAGCCTTTAGTCCCATTAGTTTGCCTAGTACTTTTTCTATCTTGATAGTGATTGTTTTAAGTTCCTCCCTCCCTTTTGCCCCTTAATTATCTACTATTATTGGGATGCTTTTAGTGTCTTCTACTGTGAAGACAGATATAAGTATTTGCTCAAAGTCTCTGCCATTTCCTTGTTTCCCATTATTAATTCCCCAGTCTCATCGTCTAAGGGACCAATGTTTTACTTTAGCTACTCTCTTCCTTTTTATAAACTTGTAGAAGCTCTTACTGTCTGTTTTTACATTTTTTGCTAGTTTACTCACACTATCTATTTTCTCCCTCTTTTATCATTTTTTTAGTCATCCTTTGCTGGTTTCTAAAAATGTCCCAATCTTTTTGCCTACCACTAATCTTCACAACATTGTATGCATTTTCTTTCAATTTGATACCATCCTTAACTCCCTTATTCATCCTTCTCATAGAGTCTTTCTCACTGGAATATATCTTTGTTGAGAGTTATGAAATATCTCCTTAAATGTCTGCCACTACTTATTTATCGTCTTACCATTTAATCTTTTTCCCCAGTCCACTTTAGCCAGCTCTGTAATTGCCTTTATTTAAGTTCCTGATCTGAATGGGGACCTGCTGTGACTCCCTGCATGTGGGTGGAAAAATTCAGAAGAGGATGTCCTGTTTAAAAAAATATCTTGTGCTATCCATTAGCTTCTTAGCAGCATATACACAAACCTATGCAGATGTAAAGGCCTGGGATAAGTAAAATAAGAATAAAACAAAATGGGTTGATAGCTTGGTCTTTGGTCTTGAAAAATAAACTTTTGGTGGTTATTTTTGGCGGCTTTTGGCTTTCAAGTCATTTCAACCACAGTTTAAAAATTACCATTTGTGAAACAGAGCTGGGATATTACTGATGAGCTAAGATGCACATAAGTGGTCTGTTCATAAGTTGATCCTAGGCCTGTAGACTTCTTGAGGAGAGAGGGTGTGAAAGCATGAGGAATTGGAGACTTGTAGCCCTCACCTTCACAGAAAACTAAACTGAGGAATAATGGAGGATAAGAAACTGAGCATTGCGGGAGGTAGGAAGAAAGGGCAAAAGGGTACAATTGAGGAACATAAAAAGAATGTGTTGTGTGGTCACCGGGAAAGTGTGGAGTATGCACAGTAGCTGTGTCTTAATACTTGTCCTTATAATACTATTTGTACTTTTTTTTAAATAAATGTGTAAAATATTGTTATAATATGTAAATATTAACTTTTGGTTTTTCAGGTTTGAGGCAGCCAAGTTGGTAATGCAGTGGCTTTGTAACCATGAAGATCAGAACATGCAGAGGATGGCAGTGGCTATTATCTCTATTTTAGCAGCAAAGGTGTGTATATATATATTTTTTTTTTTTCTGATTTGATGTTTTTACATTAATTAAGCAAGGTTTGTTGGTTTCCAGCATCTGCAGTATTTTGCTTTTGTTTTTTCTGGGAATTTTTTTTTCCCATTTTTCTGCATGAAGTCAGATGCAAAGTAAAGTTCTCTATTCTCTTCCTCAACATCTGTCTGAACTCTGTGCCTTGACCCCTAAGGTCAGAGCGCATTCTCTGTTGTGATAGTGTGAATTTTTCCACTTTACCCCTGCCATTCTTCTGGCTTGTCTGAGTGAGTGAGATTGTGGGTGGTATTGTGCTGAAGGTCTGCATCCATTCAGAACTAGGCTGACACTGTCCAGAGTTGAAATGTTTACAGCTAGCAGAGAAAGAGAATAAAACACTTCCATGCCATCATTCTGGGTTAGTTTTGATCTAGGATCACAAAAGTGAAGTGTCCTAGTGTAATATGCCACCCAGCCTCCAATAATAATAATTTGAATGCATTACAAAAAATTCTCAACTTGTAATTTTTTGAATAAACCTGTTTTACAGCTTTCAACAGAACAGACTGCCCAACTTGGTACAGAGCTCTTCATTGTCAAGGTAACCTTTGCTTCCCTTGCCCCCCCCCCCCCCCCCCCGCCCATACTTTTTCAAAAGAATTCTTCTGTTTCCACTTGTTTACGCTAGTAATGTCAGCGCAATCTGGGTGGAATCGGGCGGAATCAGACGAACCAGTGCAAAAGATTGGGGAATTTTAAACGTGAGTTACACTGAATACCACTTATGTTCGTGTTTTCCGCGATCTTTTATACTGGTTCAAGATTCAATTTGCCTGCCCACAAAACTGGTCACGCCCACCAGGTCGAAATTGCAAGATTCTGCCAATTGCACTGGTTCATTTTCTTAGGCACATTTTTAAAGTTTTTTCATAGTAAATTAAATAATTTTGATAAACTGACTAGTGTACACTAATGAAACTATTAAATTGTTCAGTATATTTTTTTAAGTAATTTTCAGTTATTTTAAATCGGGTTACTCACACATGCACGACTGGATACTCTTACTAGAAATGCTTATTTTTGGTGATGAACCCATTTTCGGCTGTATTAATAAAGCTGCACTAGGTTACCCCTCCTAAATATACCAATTCATCTTTTTAATGGAAAGAGAAAAAGAAACAATTATATTCTATCGCGCTGCCCGATTGCGCTGGTTCATGTTAAAATTCATTTGCATAATCACAAACATAAAATCTATCAGAAACTTGAACTGTAACCTAACCAGCACAATTTTGGGTGGAATTTCCTGATTGCGCCCAAAGCGGAAACTCTACCCCAATGTACCTATTTCAGATCATGGAGACATGCAGCAGGTTATTTTTGGACTCTGGTAAGCATCCTCTAAGTGAAAGACTAAGCAAATTTCTGAGACGTGCAAAAACAATAGGGCAATAATAGGGGATTTCAACTACCCTAATATTAACTAGGCTAGATTCAGTGTAAAAGGTAGAGGGTGCAGAATTCTTAAAATGCATTCAAGAGAACATTTTTAGCCACTTTGTAGCAAGCCTAACAAGAGAGGGTGTGGTTCTGGACTTGGATTTAGGGAATGAAGCTGGGTAGGTGGAAGGGGTATTGGTGGGAGAGCATTCTGGTGGTAGGGATCATAATTCAGTTAGATTTAGCGTAGTTATAGAAAAGGACAAAGATAGACCAGGAGTAAAAGTTTTCCATTGGGGAAAGGCCAATTTTACTAAGCTGAGATGTGATTTAGCAAAAGTGGACTGGAAACAGCAACTTGAAGGTAAATTGGTGTCGGAGCAGTGGGAGGCATTCAAGAAGGAGAGGTCAGGATTCGGAGCAAATATGTTCCCACAAAGAAAAAGGGTGGGACCCTCAAATCTAGAGCTCCCTGGATGTCAAGGGGCATACCGAGTAGGATAAGGCAAAAAAGGGAAGCTTATGTCAGATACCGAGAGCAAATGCTGCAGAAAACCTAGAGTAGTATAGAAAGTGCAGGGGTGAAATTAAAAAGGAAATTCGGAATGCAGAGAGGGCATGCAAAAATATTGGCAAGTAAAATCGAGGAGAATCCAAAGATGTTTTATAAATACACAAAGAGCAAGAGGGTAATTAAAGAAAGAGTAGGGCCTATTCGAGACCAAAAAGGTAACCTGTGTGTTGAGGCGAAAGATGTGGGTGTGGTTCTTAACGAATACATTGCGTCTGTCTTCACAAAAGAGAGGGACAATGCAGACACTGTAGTTGAGGAGGAGTGTAAAATATTAGATGAGATACACATAGTGAGAGAGGAAGTATTAAGGGGTTTAGCATCTGTGAAAGAAGATAAATCACCAGGCCCAAATAAAACGTATCTTAGGCTGTTCGAGGAGCAAGGGAGGAAATAGCGGAGGCTTGGACTATCATTTTCCAATCCTCTCTGGCTACAGGTATGTTACTGGAGGACTGCTAACATTGTACCATTGTTTAAAAAGGGAGAAAGGGATAGACCGAGTAATTACAGGCCAGTCAGCCTAACCTTGGTGGTGGGAAAATTTTTGGAAAAAATTCTGAGGGACAGTGTTAATCGTCATTTAGAAAGGCACAGATTAATCCAGGACAGTCAGCATGGATTTGTTATGGGAAGGTCGTGTCTGACTAACTTAATTGAATTTTTTGAGGCGGTAACTAGGAAGGTCGATGAGGGTAGCGCATTTGATGTCAAAAGCCTTGCTAAAATGCATGCAAACTACAAGGTCCCACGTGGCAGACTGGTCAAAAAAGTTAAAGCCCATGGGATCCAAGGGAAAGTGGCAAGTTGAATCCAAAATTGGCTCAGTGGCAGGAAGCAAAGGTTAATGGTCGACTGGAGTTTTTGCAACTGGAAGGCTGTTTCCAGTGGGGTTCCGCAGGGTTCAGTACTAGGTTCCTTACTTTTTGTGGCGTGTGTATATATATGTGTATATCAATGATTTAGACTTCAATGTGGGGGGCATGATTAAGAAGTTTGCAGATGATACAAAAATTGGCCATGTGGTTGATAGTGAAGAAGAAAGCTGTAGACTGCAGCAAGATATCAATGGACTGGTCAGGTGGGCAGAAAAGTGGCAAATGAAATTAATCTGGAGAAGTGAGGTAATGCATTTGGGAAGGGCTAATGAGGCAAGGGAATACACAATAAATGGTGGGATACTGAGAAGTGTAGAGGAACAAAGGAACTTTTGAGTGCATGTCCACAGATCCCTGAAGGTAGCAGGACAGGTGGATAAGGTGGTTAAGAAGGCATACGGGATACTTTCCTTGATTAGTCGCAGCAAAGAATATAAGAGCAGGGAGGTTATGCTTGAACTGTATAAAACACTAGTTAGGCCACAGCTAGAGTACTGTGTACCGTTCTGGTCACCACATTACAGAGGAGAGTTACGAGGATGTTGCCAGGACTGGAGAATTTTAGTTACGAATAATGATTGGATGGGCTGGGGTTGTTTTCTTTGGAGCAGAGGAGGCTGAGGGGAGATTTAATTGAGGTTAAACATTCACTCCCTCCACCACCGGCGTACCGTGGCTGCAGTGTGTACCATCTACAAGATGCATTTCAGCAACTCGCCAATGCTTCTTCGGCAGCACCTCCCAAACCCGTGACCTCTTCCACCTAGAAGGACATGGGCAGCAGGCGCACGGGAACACCATCACCTGCAAGTTCCCCTCCAAGTTATACACCATCCTGACTTGGAAATAAATCACCGTTCCTTCACAATCGCTGGGTCAAAATCCTGGAACTCCCTCCCTAACAGCACTGAGAGTACCTTCACCACATGGACTGCAGCGGTTCAAGAAGGCGGCTCACCATCACCTTCTCGAGGGAACTTGGGGGTGGCCGATAAATGCTGCCCTTGCCAGTGATGCCCTCATCCCAGGAACGAATTTTAAAAAAGTGTATAAAATTATGAGGGGCCAAGATAGTGGATAGGAAGGACCTATTTTCCTTAGCAGAGAGGTCTGTTTTCTCAAAGTAAATGTTTATTTGCAGTCATTGATACAATATTGGCTTCTTGTAAAAAGCTTCAGATGCTAATCGACCTCTGCCAGAGTAGTACAGTCTGACCTGAGCTACTTTATAATCTGCGTCACGGCAGAAGTGATCCATAGGCTCATTTGTGAGTGTTGCTCAGTGGGTAGCACTCCTCTCTCTCTCCTTCAAGTCAGAAGGTTGTGGGTTCAAGTCCCAGAGACTTGAGCACAAAAATCTAGACTGACAGTCCAGTGCAGTACTGGAGGTGTGCTGCACTGTTCGAGGTGCTCTCTTTCAGATGAAACGTTAAACTGAGGCTCGGTCTGCCCTCTCAGGTGGACGTAAAAGATCCCATGGCACTATTTTGAAGAGCAGGGGAGTTATCCCTGGTGTCCTGGCTTAATCTACATCACTAAAATAGATTATCTGGTCATTATCACATTGCTGTTTGTGGGAGCTTGTGTGCAAATTCGCTGCCACATTTCCTACAGTTACAACAGTGACTACACTTCAAAAGTACTTCTTTGGCTGTAAAACACTTTGGTATGTCCTGAGGTCGTGTTCATTTTTTTAAAGTCAGCTCATGCACACCAATACACAATTGGAAAGTTCCAGCTGACCAGACTAGCAACAGTGTTGGATCTGAGTGAAACGGTCCTCATACTTGAAATGTTGACCATCTGGCTGAGAGACTGCTGTTCCACTGATCGAGGTCGCAGACTCCTTCCCTATCTCTCGCTCTTAAAAAGAAGGCTTTTACCTCTCCCAGTTATTTGCTCATGATAGCTGTGTAAAACATTATCTAGTTCTGTGGATTACATACTCTCCTTTCTGTTTTACAGAAATTGCTGCATATAGTAGAGCAGAAGACAACCCTGTCATTGGTGGATACCACTTTAAAGTTTACGCTTAGTGCACTTTGGAACCTCACCGATGAATCTCCGACCACCTGCAAGCACTTTATAGAAAATCAGGGCTTAGAATTATTTATGAAAGTACTGGAGGTAATTTTTTTTTAAGTAGGTAATGGTGTTTTCAACTTTTTGTTTCTTCTTTCCTATTTCTCGACACGTTATGCGATTCCTTGATTTGAAAAGTTGGGCCGGTGACCTATTCCACCCTTTCCATATTAACTTTTCCCAACCCTCCATATTACCTTTTCCCAACCCTCCGCCATGGTGTCTCCCAGGCCTGATCTTGGACCAGCTACTTGGAGATTTCTGTGTGTCTCTCCAGGGTATGTGTAAGAGTGATTTGCCCACTTATTTTCCAGCCTTTAGTGAAATGTCTGGCCTCCACTTGGTGCAGCCATCACCATCTGATGGCACAGAGATTGGAAACATTCAATATGGGGAATTGCAGGCCCAAGCGCACATCCTTCTCTTCCAGATCAGTGATACTAGTCATTTCAAACTACCTCTTAGTGAAACCAATGAGAAAAGAGATTGTTGTTGTGACTTGGGTATATAGTTTGTTATTTTAAAAGCATATTAGTTTGTTTTCTCTCTTTTTACCTAATGCAGAAGTCCCATGCATAAGCTAGTTTGGGCACCAACATACTATGCCACTAAAGACTTCAATTTTTATTGCAATCTTCATTTTATAGATAGAAGTTACAAACATTACTGGATTTTTTGCACAATAAAATCTCTTCCAGCTGCAGTCGTGAAAGATACGATGTAGCCATAGTACAACAACTTGTATTTATATAGTGTCTTTAATGTAGTAAAACATTCCAAGGCGCTTCACAGGAGTATTAAAGGACAAAAAAAATTTGACACCGAGCCATATAAGGAGAAATAAGTACTGTGTGTTAATGTAGTAGGGTGTATGTTCACTATAGTCTCCTGGCATAGTGGATTGGTGTATTAATGAGCTGTGAGCAAAGGTTTCTGCATGCAGTTCTAATGTGCCCAGTTCCCTATTTCAGTCAAGTTACTCAGGAGAAGCAGTGAGTGCAGGTAAGATGTTTCTGCTTGAGAAGCATGTACCTAGGCTGCTGTTGCTCAGAGTGCCATTATTACAGAATTGGGAGCAAGTGTCTGCCCACCTTGACTGTGGAATTGTTAGTTAGAAAAGACATACAGAGGGGACTACATGGCTGTGCTTTTCCTGCAGCTTCATGCACGTTGCGTTGCTGATCTATTTCAGCTGCACTGAGGGAGAGGCAGAACAGAGCTGAGGCACTTCCATTGAATGAGAATACATCTCAAAATGCTTCACATACTTTTGAAGTGCAGTGACTGTTATGTTGGTAAATATGCATAGCAGGTTCAATCTACTTTTGGGTGTGTTGGTTGAGGACAGAATGTTGGCTAAGGCACTGGGAGAACTCGCTGGTCTTTGAATAACACTATGGAATCCTTTAACATATACCAAAATCAGTTTAATGTGTTATCTGAAGAACTGCATATTATGGTTGGGGGTATCTCCAACACTTTTTTTTTTTCTCATGTCTCCTACAAACTCCAATTTGCACCTTTTTTATTATCTGCTGTGCTGAGTTAGCATAGCCCAGATCTGACAACCCCAATCGTAGTAGACTACTTACTGGAGAATACATAGGATGGCCACTGTTTCCTGTCCATTCAGAAGGCAGAAAATATCACAATGTTGTATAGCCTAAACCACTGATTATATTTATAATTAAAGATGACTCGGAGAAAAACAAATACTAAATAGCGCAATACATACAGAAAAGAACCAGAAACAGTTCACATGGGTGGAACTGCTCTTTTCCGAATGCTGTTATCACCTTTTCTTAGTTTCTTGGAATAGAACAGTTTCTTTGGCTGCATCTAATGAGCCTTCCTTTGTTCCTTGGTAAACAGAATGCAGTCTCTGAATGTATCTTTCGGGATGAGATTTTAAATGTGGAATACATGAGCACCCAAATGTCAATTGCCAGACCTGGGACACTTACCCTTCTCATTTCCTTTGAAGTAAAGCAATTTGAGGAAGTCAAGCAAAGTATGAACGGTCTTGTGACACTTGTATTTCTCTTCCTGCATTTCAACCAGACTATTAGCACGTGATCACAATTGGAAACTACGTATTAGTCTAATGAACCTGCACATAATCAATCATGCTCTGCCATATCAAAGGTAATTTGTGATCCATAACTTTGTCTGGTTGTTGCAGATCGAGTGTCTCTGGTCTCCTATTCTATACCTAACAAAAGAACAGCCACCATTTTAAACTCTAGTTAAAATCATAGAATTTTAAAAAACAGACAAAGGCCATTCAGCCCATCATGCCTATGATGGCTCTCTGAAAGAGCTAGTCACAGACCTAAATCCCTACCCTTTCCCTATACCCTATTAAATTTTCCATTCAAATAATTATCCACTTCCCTTCTGCTTTCACCACTGTTTCTGGTAGGACATTCTATGGCCAAACAACCCTCTGTGTAAAAATAATAGATTTCTCCTAACCACTTCCATTTGGTATAACAACAGAAAATGCTGGAAACACTCAGCAGGCCAGGCAGCATTTGTGGAGAGAAACAGAGTTAACGTTTCAGGTCTGGGACCCTTCATCAGAACTGGGAAAAAGCTGGAGATGTAACGGATATTAAGCAGGTGCAGAGACAGGGGTGGGGGTTTAGGAGGGGAGGAAGAAATAGAAAGAACATCCTGTACTTTTGTAAGAGGCAGGAAAGATAAAATGTTGCAAATGGGAATGGCAAAAATCATACTGCATGAAAAATGGGGGCAGGGATAATTATCTGAAATTGTTGAACTCTACGTTGAGTCCAGCAGGCTGCAAAGTGCCCAATCGAAAGATGAGGTGCTGTTCCTCGAGCTTACGTTGCGCTTCATTGGAACAATGCAATAGCCCGAGGACAGAGAGATCAGAGTGGGAGTGAAGCGGTGAATTAAAGTGACAGGCGACCGGAAGCTCAGGGTCACCTGAACGGAGGTGTTCCGCAAAGCGGTCGCCTAATCTGCGTTTGGTCTCCCCAATGTAGAGGAGACCGCATCGTGAGCAGTGAATACAGTATATTAAATTGCAAGAAGTACAAGTAATTCGCTATTTCACCTGGAAGGGGTGTTTGGGGCCCTGGACAGTGGGTAGGGAGGAGGTAAAAGGGCATGTGTTGCATCTCCTGCGCTTGCACGGGAAGGTGCCAGGTGAAGGAGCAGGGCTGTTGGGGGTGATTGATGAGTGGACCAGGGTGTCGCGGAGCGAGCGGTCCCTTCGGAATGCTGAAAGGGGAGGTGAGGGGAAGATGTGTTTGGTGGTGGGATCACGTTGGAGGTGGCGGAAATGGCAGAGGATGATCCGTTGAATGTGGAGGCTGGTGGGGTGAAAGGTGAAGACAAGGGGAACCCTATCGTGGTTCTGGGAGGGAGGGGCAGGGGTGAGAGCAGAAGTGCGGGAAATAGAACGGACACGGTCAATGGCCGTGTCAACCACGGTAGAGGGGAATCCTCGGTTGAGGAAAAAGGAAGACTTGTCAGAAGCACTAGTATGGAAGGTGACATCGTCAGAACAGACGCGGCGGAGACTAACTGACCACTGGAAATAGATTTCTGAATTTACATTATCAAACCCTTTCATTTTTGTGGACACTTCTGGTTTTTCTAGTCTCCTTGTATTTAAAGCCTCTCATCTTGGGTATTATGTTAGTGAATCCCTTCTGCACCTTTCCATGGCTTTTTTTTCTTAAAGTAAGATGCCTAAATATTCCACCGGAGGTCTAACCCATGGTTTGTACTGGTTATTTGAACTATATAAAAACCAAAGATAAAAATTCCTATATTTTGTCACAGGAAACTGATACTCCAGTGCAATACTCGGAGTGCTGTATTATCAGTCTAGATTAGGTGCCCAAGTCCTGGTGTGGGACTTGAACCCATACCCTTCTGAGTCAAGAGAGAGTGCTGGTAACTGAACCAAACTGATACTATTGACATTATTGTTACAAATACAATTAAGACAAGAATGAGGTAAAATTCTGGTGTGACACACATTAATTACGTTGAAGGGACTGCCTTGTAAAGTTGCTACTAATGAAAAACTACTGTATCTTTTGGTGTAGAAGCCTCTACTTGGTATAAGTTTTTATGCCCTCTAAATATACAGAAGCTACTGCATAACCGTGATGAGATTTTTACAAACGTGACAAAAAAAATTGACAACTTGCATACACTGTTACAATCATACAAAATAATATAGTAAGTGCTCAAAATAATGAGGGGTTATGAAAATGATGAGATTTTGATGGGGGAAATCAGTGAATTAATATTTAAGATCATCACCAAACGAAAAAGGGAGAAAGGTTAGTAGGACTTTTTCTATTTTACAGAAAATTGTTAGGACGTGGAATGCCCTACAGCGGTTAGAAGCTGGGTCTATTATGACTTTTAGAAGAGAAATGGTGAGATTTTTTGAAGTGTATGGGGAGATGATGGCAATGGGACTGTCAATAGCTCTGTCAGACAGCCAGTACAGATGAGATGGACTGAATTGCCTTTCTGTGCTGTAAAATTCTATAATTCTATGAAATGTAATTACTTCATTTTATTCAATATTATAAACCAATTTATATGCTTGCAGTACATGTTGATGACTCTTACTCTTGTATTTCCAGTCCTTTCCAGGTGAGCCATCTATCCAGCAGAAGGTTCTAGGTTTGTTGGTGAGTAACCTTGGTGTGTTATGAAGATAAACAACCTTCTAGGTCAAACGGGTGTTTAGAAAAAGAAATGGTGGAGTGGCATGGTGTGGCACAGTATCGTACAGCTCTCCACAGAGCCAGTTTGTGTTTGCCGCCATGTTTATTGGGAGGCGCTGAGTGAAAACCAGGTGCTTACCCATTACGCCACTGGGAGCTTTTCATTCAAATTTTGATTTAAAACATTCAAAAAGCTGCTGATTTCCTTTTTTTTCTATTTAATAAAATTATTTTATTGTTATAAAATGAATGTGATATTTCTGAAATCTGTGTATTCAATTCCCAAGTCTGATTTAAAGGAAGTAATGTAAATGATGTATGTTTTTCAGTTTTGTCTGTGCTTTTATTTGTCAGTTTTCGTGCTGTATATTCGTGTGAGGATTAATGATTGGAACATAATTGCTGCAAACTTAGCAACAAAAGATCTGAAGCTGCACCTCAAAATACTGTGCCATAGAGTGACAAAGCATGGATTTACACCCAAGGTGTTCCACACATTTTCTATAGATCTTTGTCATAATTGTGGGCAAGTGCCATGCAGAGGCCAGTATTTACCCAGAAGGATGTTGAAAGAATTGGAACAAAAGTAATTCTTGTACTCTGAAATAGGCGATTGCTGGGAATAGGTTGTCTACACCCATGTGCCCCCACCCTATCATCAGCTTGGAATGACATTTTGTGGAGGGAGATGGGGGGTGCAGGGTGGAAAAAGGCAGTCTTGTCCTTGGCGAAAAGAAAGACAAAGTTATCTGTTTTAAGATGCTGAGTTTCTAATAGTCATTCAAATAACATTTTGTTTATTTTAGAACAACATAGCAGAAGTGAAAGAACTCCATCCTCAGCTGATGAAGAAGAACTTTATTGAACATATCGGGTAACAATTATTTTGCCACCTTAGCTTTTGGAGCAGTCAGTTTTAAAATTCTTGTTTCTAAGTGAATAATTATGGTAGATTTCTCTTGACATCCAAGCCAGTGACTGTGTGCAGGAAGTGAGGGACCCCCCAGTAGCAAGTAGTGTTCCTCCCAAGAAATGTTCAAAATAAATAGTTCTGTAATATTATTCTGTAAAGTTTTTTTTAATGGCTGAGCCTGCAGTGTTATGGAGGGTTTGATTACAATTGCCTATTTAGACTGGGTGGTGTGATCACTTTCATCAAATTGGATTGACTAGAAATGAATCGAGTACATGCATCCATTCAAATTTTGAGTTTTTTATCCCCTAATGAAATTAGACAATAGATTGACCATAACTATGTAAGCTTATCTAGTAAAGGGTGATTAGACATTTTTAAAAATACCTTCTGATTTAGAAAAAATACAGTTAAGTAATAAAATAAGGGGCGATGATAAAATATAATGGTAACAGTTTCTGTAGTTGTTTTGCATCCAATATCTTAATTTGTGGGGATTGAAATTTGGTGTATAAATTTGAAAGCTTTGTTTTTTTTGGATTGGTGGGGGAATAGAGGTTGGAGATTTAAGCATTTTGGTCGTGTGTTGTAGTAATAATTGAGGTTTAGGTTCACCAGCTGACCATAAAACACACTGTAATGTCCAATCTCACGACATGGAAACTTGGAGATTTGTAATCCTCCTCTGATTTTTACTAGAATTTGCCATGTTGAGTTCAAAATGCCAGAATCTATCTTTCATCTTTCTTGCTGACAAAATCACTTTGTTTTGTTTTTTCTAGTCTAGAAAACAAATGGGGCTTTTTTTGGGGGGGAGTGGGAGTAATGTTTGATATTTAAAAGTCAATAATGTTCTTGAATTTAAAAAAGTGAGAGTGTGTTCTGCTACTGTAATGTACATGTAGCTTGATATACTGTAATATCTGGTGTGCAAATCGCTCCTTCATGCACCTTTTTTATGTCTCTAAAGGTAGGTTTTTTTTAAATAAGGGGTTACTTGCACAGCAGATGTTATGGCTTACATAATAGGAATTCTGGATATATTCAAATGTGAGGGATTCTGAAATGATTCGAAGTTTCTAGATATATTATTCCACTTTGAACTGTGGTCTGTGCTAGGTTTTCTAATCTCTGGGACAACAATTGGAGTGCTGCACAATTGTATTTGTAACAGGCGAGGGAGATGGGAAATAGCCAATAGCTCCTGATTACTGTTCAGTGACATCTGCTGGAAAGTTTTTGTACGTATATCTTTTGAGGAGATTGGGCCAATACGCTCTGTAGTTTAGAAGAATGAGAGGTGATCTCATTGAAACATATAAGATTCTGAGGGGGATTGACAGGGTAGATGCTGAGAGGTTGTTTCCCCTGGCTGGAGAGTCGAGAACTCGGGGACAAAGTCTCAGGGTAAGGGGCCGGGCCATTTAAGACTGAGATGAGGAGGAATTTCTTCACTCAGAGGGTTGTGAATCTTTGGAATTCTCTACCCCAAAGGATGTCGAGTATATTTGAGGATGAGAGAGATTGATTTTTGGACTCTAGAGGAATTGAGGGATATGGAGATCGGGCGGGAAAGTGGAGTTGAGATCGAAGATCAGCCATGATCTTATTGCATGGCGGAGCAGGCTCGAAGGGCCGTATGGCCTACTCCTGCTCCTATTTCTCATGTTCTTATGTAGGACAAACTAGAACACGGCTATGATGCCACCCTCTAGTCAAGACACTCGCAAGAATGCTGGTAACTTGGGTGAGATAGTGGAGGCTGGTCCCTGTGGTTATGCCTTTACAACAGTTATTTGTGGGATGTATTTTGAGCGCATTTGGTTGAAAGTTGAAACTGGTTATTTTAACCTTGTATAATCCAATGGTAAGATGAAATTTGGAACATTTTGTATGATTTATTTTAACCCCCTTCCTTCAAAGAGACATTGATGCATTTGGAAGGTTTGAGAGAGTATCAACAACTTGCATTTATATAGTGCCTATAATGAAAAGAACATCCCCAAGTGCTTCACAGAGGCATAAGGAAAATGGACATCCAGCAATGAGAGAGGTTAGGAGGAGTGACTGAAGGCTTGGTTAAAGAGGTAGGTTTTGAGGAGGTTTTCAGAGAGGGAGAGAAGTTTAGCGAAGGAATTCGAGAGTAGGAGCCAGGCAGCTGCAGGCATTGCTGTCAGTGAAGGGACAAAGGGAGGGAGAGGTGTACAAAAGACTAGAGTTAGAGGGATGGAATGTTTGTGGGGTGGGGGGTGCGTTGTGGGAATATAGAGCTGGAAGAGGTCGCAGACATAGGGTGGGGCGAAGCCATGCAGGGATTTAAAGATGATGAGGAGGAGTGTATATTTAATGTGTGTGGGGATGCGAAGCCAGTGTGGTCCCAGTTGATCAAGGGTGACTCGGGGGAGGGGTCTTAGAAGTTTCATATTATGGAAGAGGCTTACTGAAATTAACTTTTTCTGCTTGGAGAAAAATTTGAGGGGACGTGTGATCCAAGTCCTATTTAGTAAATTCTTGGAAAAACCTTTGTTCCCGTAATACACCTTGTGTTTCTTTTAGTGTCTTGCTACACAACAAGGAAGTGGAGGTCAGCTACTTTGCTGCAGGAATAATTGCTCACTTGATATCCCGTGGGCTAAATATCTGGACACTGGATCTTGACCTCCGAGCTTCTCTTCTGGAGCAGCTGGTATGTTTGTACACATGGTCCACTGTATTTTGTAAAATGTATTTGCATGAAGATTTCAAATGTGGAACTTCCTTTACAACAAATTAGACCTTTCTGCTGCTGTATTGGAGTTGATGCTAATAACAGGGTGAAGACTTCCATTGTTTACTATTTATAGTGAAATCATAACTCTGTTCTTTATTTACTGGTCTACAATTTCACACTGTTACCTCTAACACCCCAAGGATCTATCGTTGGCCTCCTCCTGTTTCTCATCTACATACTGCCCCTCAGTGACATCATCTGAAAACATAACGTCGGGTTCCACAAGTATGCTGATGACCCCACCACCTCTCTTGACCCCTCCACTGCCTCTGATTTGTCACACTGCTTGTCCGACATTCAGTACTGGATGAGCAGAAATTTCCTCCAACGAAATATTGGGAAGACCATAGCCATTGTCTCTGATCTCTGCTACAACCCCGTTTCCTAGCTACCGACTCCATCCTCTCCCTGGCCACTATCCGAGGCTGAGCCAGATCGTTCGCAACCTTGGCATCCTGTCTGACCCTGAGCTGAGCTTCTGACCATGTATCTGCCGCCGCTCTATCACCAAGACTGCCTACTTCCACCTCTAACATCTCCCAACTCCGCCCCTGCTTCAGCTCATCTGCTGCTGAAACCCTCAACCGTGCCTTTGTTACCTCGAGATGATTATTCCAATGTTCTCGTGGCCGGCCTCCCATCTTTCACCCTCCATAAACTTGAGCTCCTCCAAAACCCCTCTGCTGCCTGTGTCCTAACTCTCACCAAGTCCCGTTTCACCCATCACCCAAGTGATGGTCAACTAAAAGTGCACTTCATCATGGGGTGGAGGCGAATAGTAGTGATTGAGGTCTCGAAAGTCTGTTAAATGTGGTAGGTCAATTGCTGCATTTGACACTAGATTTCACTTTTTTTTTGAATGTTCATTTTACTGTTTCCTTTCCAATTTGGAGCAGCGAGTCATGGGCAAATTTTCAAATAAAACAGCTTTAATGTGGGAATTTCCTTTTGTGTTGTTACACTGCACTGGCAGCATTTGAATTGCGATGAGAGCGATGGTATTACTGTACTGCATATTCCCATCACTGGAGTCAGGGAGTGGCAGGACTCCAAACTTACCTATCCAAATGCAGAAATAAAAAGCTGTTCACTTGCTTCCAACTCCAATCATTGTACACCAAGGGTGGAGCTGTTAAACAGTCTTTTAAATCAGTAGAAATCCAAAGATTTTCTTGTGCTGATCTTTTTAAAATGAAAGTCAGTAGTGGCACATACACAGTGCTAAAGGTGATTGAAGTTTCTAAGTTATGGATATTTCTTACAAAACACACTGATCTTTTCAATAGAGACGAGTAATTCTGACCTCTTGAACACACACAAATTACAACTGACGTGATTATTCTGCATTCACCCGCTATACATATCTCCAGACCCACAGCAATGTGGTTGACTCTTAACTGCCCTCTGAAATGGCCACTCCATTATATTCAAGGCGGCAGCTCACCACCACCTTAAGGGCAATTGGGGATGGGCAATAAATGCTGGCCTTGCCAGTGACGCCCACATTCCGTGAATGAATAAAAAAAAATCTTTTATACAACTAATTTCCAAAGAACAACCGTTTTGCTTTATTTATCTAAAGGCAGTTAGCTAACTTTCTTTTTTCTTTTCAGCATTCTGTCATTCTAAATTGGCCGACCCCAGATTGTGAGATGGTAGCTTACAGGTACGTATGTTTTTGATACCGCACTTAGTGACGGTTTTGATATCATCCACCCCCCCCCCCCCCCCCCCCCAAAAAGCAGGTCACACAACTGGGGGTCGAGGGTAGATTATAAAATGTATTCATGAGCCATGTAAACACTTTTAAAAGCAATGATTTCAAAATGTACCTGTATCGAAATGTCTTGTGTACAGCTTATATGTCAGCCTTGGCTCAGTGGTAGCACTCTTGCCTCTTGAGTCAGAAGGTTCAAGCCCCACTCTAGAAACTTGAGCACATAATAGAAACATAGAAGATAGGAGCAGGAGTAGGCCATTTGGCCACTCGAGCCTGCTCTGCCATTTTAATGCAATCATGGCTGATCCTCCAAATTCAGTACCCTGTCCCTGCTTTCTCCCCATATCCCTTGATCCCTTTAGCCTTAAGAAATATATCTAACTCCTTCTTGAATATATTTAATGAATTGGCCTCAACTGCCTTTTGTGGTAGAGAATTCCACAGGTTCACCACTCTCTGGGTGAAGAAATTCCTTCTCATCTCTGTCCTAAATGGCTTGCCCTTATCTTTAGACTGTGACCCCTGGTTCTGGACTCCCACGCCATCGGGAACATCTTTCCAGCATCTAGTCTGTCTAGTCCTGTTAGAATTTTAAGTTTCAATGAGATCCCCTCTCATTCTTCTAAACTCCAGTGAATATAAGCCCAATCGACCCAATCTCCCCTCATACGTCATTCCTGCCATCCCAGGTATCAGTCTGGTGAATCTTCGCTGCACTCCCTCCATGGCAAGAATATCCTTCCTCCGATAAGGCGACCAAAACTGCACACAATACTCAAGGTGTGGTCTCACCAAGGCCCTGTACAAATCTAGGCTGACACTTCAATGCAGTACTGAACGCTGCACTGTCAATGGTGCCGTCTTTTGGATGAGACATTCAGTGAAGCCCTGTCTGCCTCCTCCATTTATCCCTCAACCAATACCGCTAAAATAGCTTATCTGGTCATTTATCACATTGCTGTTTGTGGGATCTTGCTGCTGCGTTTCCCTACATTACAACAGTGACTACATTTAAAAATAAAATACAAGTACGTATAGACTGTAATGTGCTTTGGGATATGCTGTGGTCATGAAAGGCACTATATAAACGGAAGTTCTTTCCATTATCTCTGACCTTGCTGCAGTAGTTCTATGAATTGGTAATTACAGGTAAATTGGATTCAAACAGGGAGGGAAGAAAGAATGGAAAGGAACAGTTTATGAAAGTGCCCTGATCCAACAGTTTGAGTTTTGGAGCTACCTTATATCATTCAAACTTAATTTGCCTCAGTTTTGTAAATGTAGTACAATTATCAGCTAAGAAGTTGCAAATTTTCTTTTTCCTTTCTGCTAACATGGAGTAAATATTTATTTCCAGGTCATTCAGTCCATTTTTTCCATTGTTGGAATGTTCTGATACACCCGGAGTGCAGATTTGGGCTGTCTGGGCAATGCAGCATGTCTGTAGCAAAAATGGTAGGTGGCGATCGGAGGCAAAGTGAAGCAATACTTGTTTCTACATGTTTATTGTGCTTGAGCAAAATTAATTAATGTTGTGTGTTTTCCCATAAAAGTTAATGATTTTGCTTATGAAGTTGACCATTTTTATTCCTAATTTTTCAAAAATCATTTACATTATAATGAAGTCTAATTGGAGTAACAGTTTTTAATTAACTTTTTTTCTAAGCTATTAATTAATGAGATGCTGCTCCATTCTCTCTGGCCACAGTTCATCATAAAATTAGAACCAAGAATACATAGTTATCGAATTAACTTACTTGCTGGCTTTCAGTTTCCACTGCTCTGTTGTCTAATATAAAACATCGGCAGTAATTTTAACCCAACTCGCCCAGCGGGAAACTGACCGAATCGAATCGGCCGATGATGAGTAATATTGGGCGGGGTGCAAAACGGCCGGCCGATCTGATCTCATCAGTTTCCTACCAGGCGGGTTTGTTTAAAATTGACCCATTGAATTTCATTTCATTAGCCGGCTGAATTATTGCAGACTGGGCAGTCTTTGCTTTGGAGTCTATTAATTATCATCATATCGTGATGTATTCTGGCAGAGGCTACTTTTAATTTACTAAACTTAAGATTCAAGATTGGCATCCAACTTTTTACTTTTTCTTGTCTGTTCTACAGCGCCCAGGTACTGTCGGATGCTGATCGAAGAGGGTGGAATGCAGCAACTGTATAACATTAAGAACCATCCTCAGATTTCACCAGACGTTCTGCGGATTGTTATTAGCATTGTTGAAAGTTTGGAGAAGTATATTATGCGCCATGGGAAGGTCTCCTCCAGCCACAAAAAGCCACAAACTAAGCACGGTGTGATCTAAACAGTAACCAGACTGTTCTGGACAGATTGTATTAGTAAGTTTTTTTTTTAAGGGTTTGGTAACTTGTAAACTCTTTAAAACCTCTACAATAATTAATATTAATGTGACTTTGTTATCCCACGCCCGCTGGGGAGGGAAAGGAGGTTAGCCGTCCTGGTACTGCAGTAACTTAGAATAGCTAAGTAACAGAAGAAATGTGAAACCCTTCTGACTGTATCCTGTGTATGAATCTGAACAGTGCTCTTTCTGAAGAGTTTAAAATATCATTAACATATACGTTGCAAAATTTATTGTCTTTGAGTAGTTTTATGCAATTTTACAGCACAGAAGGTGGTTATTTGGTCCATTGTGTATGTGCTGGCTCTGTTACAGCAATCCAAAACAATCCCACTTCCATTCGGTCTCCCCATAACCTTATATTTTCCTCTACTTCAATTTTTAGCCAATTTTCTCTTAAAAGATGCAATGGTCTCTGCCTCAGTCACTCTGTGGCAAACTAGTCATGCTCCAATTTCTGAGTAAAGATGTCTTTTTCTATTCTCTCCTCTTTTTAATGATGATGTTTAAACAATGACCCCTTGTCACTGATTCTCCAACCCAAGGAAATAGTTTTGCTTTATTCAAAATCTTGCATAAATTTAAAATCATCTTAAATCTCCTTTATCCTTCTCCGCTTCAATGGTAATAGTCCCATTATCATAAATCTATCTTCCTAACTATGGCTGGAATTTTCACGTGCTGACGCGCTGGCAGTGGGGGAGCCCTGGATCACGTGGAGAACCCGGAAGTTTAAGCGGCGCATTTTGCAGTGGCTTTTTAACTAAACCACTGCATTTGCATCTGACTTCTGGGTTTCCTGACCAATTAACGGGACTGGGCGTGATGGCATCACGCACAGGTCCAATTCAGCTCGGGTATTTCAAGGAGCAATTCAAAGATGACCGTTGGAGGTTGCAGAGACATTGGTGGGAGAGAGATTGGTTTGGTTGGAGAACAAAAAATGCGGAAAATGTGGTCTCTGCATACGAAAGCTGCCCCTAGATTTAGTGATGCCTCCTTGGAACTCCTGTTGCAAGGAGCTAGGGCCCACAGGGAGGTGCTATTCCCTGTTGACGGGAGAAAGAAGCCAGCCTCAGACACCAAGAAGGCATGGCTGGAGATTGCAGCAGGCGTGTGGTGGCACAGTCCTGGATACAATGCAAGAAAAGATTTAATGACCTCATGAGGTCAGGAAAGGTGAGTACAGTGCCACACTCGCCTACATCCGGATGTGCGTGTCACCCCAACCCCCTCACTGCCTTCCCAAGCCTATTCCTGCACATCAAACAAACCAACGAAGCACCAGCGCAGATACACACACGTCGGTGGGACCATTAAGTCTGAAAGTAGTGTTGTCACCTGGTGACTCTCAGATCACGTGAGCAAGAGCAGATGGTGCAGACAGGGACCGCAGTGGAGAGTCCTCGTCAGAGGGCACAGGATGCTCCAAGCACTGCTCAGCTGGACGCAGGTGCTGAACCTCGGGGGCTGTTGACAAAAGGATGATTCTGGAGGAGCAACAAAAATTGCGAGAGGTTCTGTCAGTATTTCCAGCCGCGATGTGCTCGCTTGAAAGGAGAATGGAGGAGTCCATCTCAAGTATGACTGGCATTATGTCGTAGGCCATGACTTGTGCATGTGTGCCCTCGCCAACAGCTTGCACACTCTGAATGCCACCTAACAAGGATGGATAAAAACCTAGACTTGGCCGTTCATCGCCCCACTGATGTGCAGCGAAGTGCTCTCCAGCTCATTGATAGCAGGGAAGTGCCGGTGGACCACGAGAGGGATTATGGTGAAAGGGGACATAGAAGTGGGGGCTCTGCTCAAAGCGCTTCCACTTTTACCCATGGCCCCCCTGATGGCTGAGTCTGCCCCTGCACAGGTGCAGGAGGAGCAGTCTTTGGCAGGGCCCTCACGGGCTCCAAAACCCAGAGGACGTTGGCCAAATGCACCTCAGCAGTCAGAGTAGGGAAGTGAGCAGCCTGCCTCTACCTCTGCTGAAGCCACAGGGTTTGCACAACATAGAAGTGGTAGGAAGAGGACGATAAAAGAATTCTAGATGCACATGGGTGTGTTGGGCAATGTTGCACTGTTAAGATTATGTTGATATTTGGAGGCACATAAAATTATTTCTTTGCACTACTTTCCTGTCTTGCCCATTTTTGCCTGCTGCCTGGCAAGTTGCCTTGTCACTTGTAATAAATGGTAAGACATGGGTGTATGTGAAGGGAATTGTTTGGTCATTGTAGGATTGCTTTGTGTGTGTGGGGGGGGGGTGGTGGAAAGTGGGTTCAGCATCTCTGTGTCAGCTGGGTGCACTGGTGCAACCAAACTATATCGTGCTATTGAGGCCATTCCAAATAGCAATGTGCGCTGCTGCTGGTGCCATGGCCACATCAAGTTCCTGCTCCGAAGAGGCTCTGCGCCTTGCTCCTCCAGCAGCTCCAATCCTCGCTGCTGTGCTATGTTGTACAGAATGCAGCATACCACTATTATTCTGGAGACCCTGGCTGGTGCATATTGAAGGACTCCTCCAGATGTGTCCAGGCATCTGAAGCGCATCATCATCCCGATTGCTTGCTCTATTACACATCTCGTCATCACTTGACTTTGATTGTAGCGTTCTTCTGCCTCAATGCTTGACCTCCAGGGTGTCATCAGCCACGTCTTCAGTGGATACCCCTTGTCTCCAAGCAGCCAGCCGGTAAGTCTGGTTGGAGGTGCGAAGAGCTGAGGGAGGGTGGACTAGCGCAGGACGACTGAATCATGACAGTTCCCTGGGAATCTGGCACAGCTATTTGCATGATATTTTTGTGGTTGCAGACGAGCTGCACATTGATGGAGTGGAAGCCCTTGCAGTTCATGAACACTCCTGGGTGATCTGGGGGTGCCTTGATGGCCACATGTGCAGTCAATGTTGCCCAGCACCTGTGGGAAGCCAGCCAGAGTTGCAAAGCCGAGTGCCCACTCATTCTGACTGGCTTCATCAGTGGCAAAGTGCAAATAACTGCCTGCCCTGGCAAACATAGCATCAGTCACCTAGGTGATGCATTTGTGAGCGGCCAACTGAAATCCTGCAAATAACTCCTGCAGTTCCCTGGAAGGAGCCCGAGGCGAAGTTGTTGAGGGCAGTGGTCACTTTGACAGCCACTGGTAACGCGTGTCCACCAGGTCCACTTGGCAGCAGGTCGTCTTCCAGCAGGCTACAAATGTCTGCCACAACCTGACGCGATACCCTGAGCCTCCGGAGGCACTGGTGGTCAGTCATGTCCAGGAAGCTCATCCTCTGCCTATAATACCTTGTGTTAAGAAATAAGAGTAGGCCATACGGCCCCTCGAACCTGCTCCGTCATTCAGTAAGACCATGGCTGATCATCGACTTCAACTCCACTTTCCCGCCTGATCTCCATATCCCTTGATTCCCTTAGAGTCCAAAAATCTATCTCAGCGTTGAATGTACTCAAAGACTCAGCATTCACAGCCCTCTGGGGCAGAGAATTCCAAAGATTCACAACCCTCTGAGTGAAGAAATTCCTCATCTCAGTCTTAAATAGTCTACCCTTTATCCTGAGACTGTGTCCCCTAGTTCTAGACATTCTAGTCAGGGGAAACAACCTCTCGGCATCTACGATAGCAAAATACTGCAGATGTTGGAAATCCGAAATAACAACAGAAAATGCTGGAAAAACTCAGCAAGTCAGGCAACATCCGTGGAGAGAAATTTGAGTTGACCCTGTCAATCCCCTTCAGAATCTTGTGTTGGGGGTCTCGCCTTCTGTGAGCTGCACCCTTGTAATCATCCCCTCTCTCCTGTGAAGCGGTAGGTTGGTGAGGAGATGGCAGCTGCTGCTGCTCATCTTGGTCTTCATCTGAGGTCAAAGGTGAAACAGCATAAGCAGCATCCATTCTGATCTGATATGACATGTACGGTACAGATCAGACACGCAATCCTGCAATGTACTGAGAATGACCTAAAGTTGTAGAAATCACCTGCAAACTCTCAGAACAGTTGGTGTGAGCAAAAGCCTCTCCCTTAGGCAAGGAAGTAGGTGTGAGGTCTCGGTACCCTTATGGGATTTTTGGACTGTCATTTGTTCAGCCCCCTCAATTGCCACTGTGCTCTCTCCTTGCTTTCACTGGTAAGGTTCAGGAAGCCCGGGAATCCCGAGCGCACACAATGAAACTTGGAAACCCCAGGTAAAAAAGGCTCTTAATAGCCTCTTAACTAGCTTTAAATTGCTAACCCGCCTCTCCTGAGGGGGTTTCTCGCACGCAGCCAAATACACTCCAGTTAGATGCAGAAGCCGGCCTCCTGCTACGCTGTCAATTTCAGCGTATTTAAACACCTACCCGCTCCAAACCCACTCACTTTCCTGTTAAAATTCTAGCTTGTAGTTTCCCCTCCCTGGCATCATTCTGGTGAATCTATGTTGTATGTTCTCTTTTGCTTTAATATCCTAACATCCTTTCTATAATGGAGTACCACAAATTGCCACAGAACTCGGTGGTCTAGCCAGATAAATTTACATCTCTAACCTTTTCCAGTTCTGGCGAAAGGTCATCGACCTGAAAAGTTAACTCTGTTTCTCTTTCCACAGATGCTGACTGACCTGCTGAGTGTTTCCAACATTTTCTGTTTTTATGACAAATTTATCATTATCCCTTTATTCTTGTACTCTGTGTTCCTATTTATAAGAGTCAAAATGGTATTGGCCTTTAATTTTATGGCTTTATCTACCTGCACTCAGACTTTCAAAAAATTGTGAATTCCTAGGTGTCTCTCTTCATCTTTCCATTTCTACTTTCATTCCATTTCTACTTCCATTTAAACATAGATTTTATTGTAGGACTATAAAATTCATCTGTCTTCATAAATTATTAATCCTTTCACAAAGTTTTATCAACTTGGTATTGCACTCATGTCTGGTGTAATTCAAGAGTGGCCCTCAAGAGGAGCCAAGTTTTAAAGTTAGGTTCTTCCTGGAACAGACTTAAAGGATAAGGGGTAGGACATTTAGGACTGAAATGAGGAGGAATTTCTTCACCCAGAGAGTGGTGAACCTGTGGAATTCTCTGCCACAGAGGGCGGTGGAGGCCAGTTCATTAAATATATTCAAGAAAGTGTTGGATATATTTCTTAAGGCTAAAGGGATCAAGGGATATGGGGAGAAGGCAGGGACAGGGTACTGAATTTCAATGATCAGCCATGATCTCATTGAATGGCGGAGCAGGCTCGAAGGGCCTACTCCTATCTTCTATGTTTCTATAACAAATGTATTCTAAAACCTTGATCTAGTGTTATTTTAAAGGAGACTTCTTTGAAAGTGCTCCCCCCCGAGAAAATTTAAAGTAATGCTGCTTCCCATAGGTAAATATTGTACAGTGGAGTCTATATTTACTATGCTAAAAGTTTGTTACATGTGTTTTAATATTGTGTTGCTTATTATTCAGGTCTTGTAGGTGGAACACACTTGATATGTAATTAATGTGTTCAAATTCTTTCTTACTGGTTGGTCCTGCTTACTGTACTGCAGATGCAGATCAAGTACTGTATGTCTGGTGCTGTAGCTGGGACTTGCTTTGTGTAGAGTTCCTGCTGAGTACTGCACTTGTAATGTTGTGGCTGCGACTTGGTTTAAGTTCAGCTCTATTCATTTTAGCACTTGGATGGGATTATAGAGTATAGCTCCCTGCTAATTGCAACTTAGTAAATGGTGTTCACTACCATTTGGGGGGGTGAGTGGGTGAGGAATCAATCTCTTCTATGTGAGGTGAAAATTTCAGTTACTGAGTCACAAAACTGGTTCTTACAGCCTTCTAGTGCTAAAGTTTGCAAAATTGGTCGTGATGATTGGCATTCTTCCCAGTCCTGGCTGCCATCAACAGTTTCTCTGAATTACAGCCTTGTAATCACTTTCTCCAAAGTATCCATCAAACTCTGTTGTACAATATTAGAAATGAATGCTATAGTGAAACCGTGTGGGAGTAACAGAAGTTTTTAAAAGTGTATTTATTTTCTCAAACAGGCAGACGATGGTTCATTTACAGAGAAATGTGCAACATGTAACCTTTTCATTTCTGAAGAGGATGAAGAGGACTGCCATAATTGTAACTTAGTGTATGCTGTTAAACATTTCTATAAGCTAATCTAGATGCAGCAAGAATATACCACAGTGGCGTGTTGGTGTGTGTGTTGTGGTGGTGTCTTTGCAGATGTTTTGTTCTACCAGAAGCAGCTTTTGCTTGAATAAATGCTGCTGATGAAATGTTTACTTAATCTGGATGTCACTCATGTATCTACTTTATAAAAGAATGAATCCATGTATAGAACAGTTTAACTGTGATTAGCTTAAACAGGTTTGATCTCTTTCTTCCCCCTCTTTTTTAAAAAATATTTTGTATAAAATGCTGATGACTCCTTCAGGGGAAACTTGCTTTTGAAATTGCCAAACTACTTTGTATTAATGTTTTTGTCTGTCTTTCATATTGCTTGTACAGGTAAATGTTTAATGTATCATTGGTTTTAAGATGGATTTTCTGTTCAGAGGGACTCTTGCTATCAATACCTCATTTTAAAAACCATTCTATTAAAAGAATTATGATTTAACACATTGTTCATTCTATCTTCTGTAAATTCTAATTGTCATTGGGGGAACTGATTGAGTTACTGGGACAGATTTTCCTGTCCCTCCCTCACCCTAGTGACTGCACACAACCTGCCTTGAACTCCACTGAGCCCAGCTGTCTTATAAATATATACAAGGGGCAAGTTATTGCCTCTCATTTAAGGAGTTGAAGATTTGCCTGCAGACATGTAAAAGTCTGAATATAACTGACCTGCTGGCTGCTGTTCCTGACAGCAGCAAAATTGCCACCACTTGCCCAGTCCAAATAATTCTGTAAAATGGACCTAAGCTAAGTGAAAGTTTCTAGCTGCCCCTTATCCTCTGATCAGACTGCTGACTTTTCATGGGCATACTGGGTCACTGCTCTTATTTCTCATCTGTAATGTCCTGAGAACTGATGTGCATAGGACGTTAGACAAGAAAACCAGACCCAACAATACCACCTGTAAGGGAACTGACTGAACACGATGCTGTTTAAATGACCAGCTCACAGCTTTTGACTTTTTCCACCTGCATCCAGCTTCCCTCACTAGGCCATCAATATTCACAGTACAAAAATATTCAAAAGCAAAAAAAAACCAGAGACCAGAAGAAAGGAGTGTTCAAGCTAATCACAATTCTAGCTTTTTAACTTGACCAGGTATCCAGGAGAGGGGAGCCAGGTCCCCCCCAACTACTGTTCATCCAAATTCCCTTCCTGGCTCCTATGTTCACTGACTTCGTAAATGGTTCTCTCTCCTCCGACACTACCCTAGTCCTTTCCAAAACTGCCATCATCACCCTACTCTTCAAAAATACCCACTCTTGCCCCTTCTGACCTCCAAAATATTCCTTCACCTGCCTTTACACAGGCAGGAAATATTTGCTCTCAAGTGCTTGAATGTGTTGTGACCACCTAGATGTGCGCTCATCTTTCCTGCAATTCCCTTTTTGAATCCTTTCAATCAGCTTTCCACCCCTCAACAAAAACAGCCCTAACAATATTCTATGACTGTGGTTCATTATCCCATGCAGCCCTTGACATGGTCAACCATGCCATTTTTCTTTCAACATTACTCCTTGTCCAGCTTGGTGTGACAGCCCTCAATTTGTTCCACTCTTGCCCATATGATCACCACAAATCACTAACAGCACTTGTACTACAATAGTTCCCTGTTAAACGGAACACTATTCCATACAGTGGAAACATTTCCCCAGATGCGACTGGGACTATAAATTATACTAGATTCTGAAAGTGAAAATTACAGTACTCGAGGTCTGTCGAAGTTTATTTAAAAGTTCAGTACTTAAGCAACCCTGTGGTTGTAGCTGGAATCTCCCTGTCGAACTGAGACGTGTGTATCATTTTATTCTCCAGTAAAATGCGGTAATCGTTTTTCTTTAAAGGCTGCCATCCCTTCCAACCGGTCTTTTGTAGGAATGACCTGTATTGGCAAAAGTACAAGTATCTCACCAAAATATTTTACATAAATTTTCCCAAATCTTCAAGTCAAAACAGGTTTTTAAAAAGGACACTTCATACCTGAGCATAACACATTTCTTCAATTGCCATTCCAGATGAAATATCTACCTACAGAGAATTGAAAGTAGATTTAGGATATACAAATAAAACAAAGTCTAGTGTAACTTGGACAATATAGTATAAAACTATAAAATCAACCTTTACAATTTACTGATTCTGTACTTTTAAACAATTGAAAGAGAAATATTCAATTCAGAACGATAACCTCAGAGTTAAGGAATTCATTCTTTAGATGTTTTAGTTTCACTGATTTACTCTGGTGTTTCAACTAAATAATGGTATGATCATTCCTTGAGATTCATTAGTCAAGGAACGTCCTTTGAAAAAATAAACTAAAATCCTTCTATCAAAACAATAAAAAGTTAAGACTGAGAAAAGTACATTTGGCCCATTGAGCTTGTTCCTGTAGTACTCCAACTCATTTGAGCAATCCCTGGCATCCGACTGCACTCTAAACTTCCCCAAGCTCTGCATCCAATGCCTCACCTGGTAGTTTATTTCAAATGTTTGACTCATTAGTTTTAAATTTGATTTTTGCAAAGATGAAGTGGATACAGATGATATAAATTTTCATATACTTGAACTCTGAATTGCTACTTCAAGAAGTATTACTTTTAAATGGCAACCTTTGAATCTATGCACTGGAGAGGTCACATAGTATTCCAAGAAAACTGTCACCTCTCATTTAAAAAAAAAAAATGAAACTATACTTTCTCCTGAAGGCACTGGCTCATGGGGAGGAGGAAATTGTGTCAGCAGCTCTCCAGTACCTCAAAAGATCATTTAAGGTGTGCAGCTTCTTTGACTTTATGGGCCTACCCAATCTCATACTCAGCACTTGCAGCAGGAGCAGGAACCAGCCTAAAAATTGTTTTTAAGTTTGTTCTCCTTATCCTGGGCACATTGAAACCCCAACTGCTGCACCAACAGAGATCAGCTAACTGAACCAGCGATCAAACTTGGGACCTGTTTTGTACATTTATCCACTGAACCAGCAAAGGGACTTCTACAGGTTTTCTAGTATAGAATTTAAAAACAAATTAGAAAAAAAAACACCCCCTCAAATTAAAAGGGCCAATTTTAACTCACTGGGAGCGGATGGCAATCCCAACAAGGGAGTCTTCATCAGAAGTATGGCAGGTTTGAACTGTCGGGCTCAGTTGAATGCTGCCAGTCAGCTGCTCGCTCATTTCAGCCAGAAAGTGGATTGACAGCTGCCTGCTGGGGTATTGCAAGGGTCTCTGACTGCACAGGGGGGTGGTGCAGCATTTTGCAATTCATTCTTATTTATATATTGAATCTTATATATCCAGCACATTACCTCAATTCCTCTGTTCATCGCCTGCTTGGCCATTCTTAGAGCTACTGGACCCTTTAAATAAGATCAGAAAAAAAACACGTTTTCACTTTGACTGCAAGACACAATATTTAGGTATTTACAGACAGAAATTGGGCGATCTTCCAATGATTTATTACCAATAACTCTCACCATACATGAACACAATTGTATACTTCTGTGGGTAACACAAACCTAGATTATCTATTTGGTAGGGTCACCATCAGCTGAAGTAGCTGTGGCATAAGCAAGTTTCTTTGCTGCAAGATGATAGCAGTGTAGGGTACACTCAACCATCCATTTGTCTATCCACTTTTTACTGAAAAAAAAAGTAATAAAGTCATGAAGGCCTTGACGGTTAACACAGTTTATTACAAACCTGCAGAAGTATTTCTTTGGCCAGATCCAGGGCCTTGTGATAAGCCGCATCCCCCAAGTCATTTTGAATCACCGCATCATTCACTAGGCCTATGGCCACTGCTTGCTTGCCGTCTATCTGTCGACCGGTGAAAATAAGTTCCTTTGCTATGCCAATCCCCACAACTCGAGGCAGCCGTTGGCTACCACCTGGAGAATAGAAATAAAAAGATGTGATTAATTACAACAGTTTAGATCAGCAATTTGCTTACACTGAAATTTCATTTGCTAATGCTTACAATCTCAGTTTTTCCAGATGGCTGAAGCGTGTGGTAATATGTAACTCCTGTATCTATCCAACTATATAACACTCAAGTATTTTTAATATGCCATTATACCCCAGTCCTCTCAACACTACTGTGCTTCTAAACTCAGTCTCCAAGGACAGTTTCTCTAGGTGGTGCTGCAGGTAAGTTTTATTTAAATTTATTTTATTTCCCCCCACCCCCAAGTCAGTTCCTCCCAGGTGAAAGGGGCTATGGATGAACAGAGCAAAAGCAGGACCTGAAAGTGGAAAGAGGGGAAAAAGGACAGGCAGAAAAAAGTGGAGAAGGCAGCCGGGAGATGGAAAAGGTCAGATGCAATAGCAGTAGACCAACAAAGACACGATCACACGGGATGAGCGGGTTGCTAAAAAGGAGAGGGCATGCAGCTAATTTGGAGGGAATGACATCCGATGTGGGAGCAGGCATCACACGAGAGGTGGAACATGACCTACTTCACGTGCCTTCCCATTTTGAACCAGTGGCTCTACAACCTACTGCCCCAAAGGTGGCCTGTGAGCCTTGCAGGACTTCTCCTGGTGCTGTCACCAACAATTCCTCGAGTTCTTTAGAAGCAGCCTGGCACCATGGTTCTCCCTTCTACTCAAGGACCCCTGCTTTCAAAATCCCCATCATTCTCTTCCCCCACCCCCCCTCAACTCTCAAAACCCACCCTTGGCCCTCTGTCCTTGCAAACTACTGCCCCATCTTCAACATCCTTGTAAATGTTGTCACCTCCCAAATCCATGCCCATTTTCCTGCTACTCCATATCTGAATCTTTCAAAATTAGGATTCCTTCCCACCACAGCACTGAAACGGCCCTAATCAGTCATTAAGAACATAAGAAATAGGAGCAGGATTAGGCCATTTGGCCCTTCGAGCCTGCTCCGCCATTGAATAAGATCATGGCTGATCTTCTACCTCAACTCCACCCTCCTGCACTATCCCCATATCCCTCAATTCCCAAAAATTTATTGACCTCGGTCTTGAATATACTCAACGACTGAGCATCCACAGCTCTGGAGTAGAGAATTCCAAATATTGACAACCCTTTGAAGAAATTTCTCCTCGTCTCAGTCCTAAATGGCCGACCCCTTATTCTAAAGACTGACCCCGGTTCTAGATTCCCCAGACAGGGAAACATTTTCCCAGCATTAACCGTGTCAAGCCCCTTAAGAATTTTATGTTTCAATTAGATCACCTCTCATTCTTCTAAACTCTAGTCTACTCAATCTCTCCTCATAGGGCAATCCCCTCATCCCAGGAAACAGTCTAGTGAACCTTCGTTGCACTCCCTCTAAGGCAAGTACGTCTTTCCTTAGGTAAGGAGACCAGAACTGTACACAGTACTCCAGGTGTGGCCTCGCCCATGCCCTGTATAATTGTAGTAAGACTTCTTTACTCTTACACTCTAACAAAAGCTAACATACCATTTGCTTTCCTAATTGCTTGCTGTACCTGCGTGTTAAATTTCTGTGATTCATGTACAAGGACACCCAAGTCCCTCTGAATACAAACATTTCCTAGTCTCTCACTATTCAAAAAATATTCTGCTTTTTTGTTATTCCTACCAAAGTGGATAACTTTACACTTCCCCACATTGTATTCCATTTGCCATGTTCTTGCCCACTCAGTCAACCTGTCTATAGGTCTCTGCAGCCTCCTTGCATCCTCCTCACAGCTTACTTTCCCACCTAACTTTGTATCATCAGCAAACTTGGATATGTTACACTCAGTCCCTTCATCTAAGCGATTAATATAGATTATAAATAGCGGAGGCCCAAGCACCGATCCTTGTGGTACCCCACTAGTTACAGCCTGCCAACCCGAAAAAATCCTGTTTATTCCTACTCTCTGCCCATTAACCAATCCTCAATCCATGCTAATATATTACTCACAATCCCATGAGTCCTAATTTTGTGTAATAACCTCTTGTGTGGCACCTTATCAAATGCTTTTTGAAAATCCAAATACACTACATCCACTGGTTCCCCCTTATCCATCCTACTAGTTACATCTTCAAAAAAAACTCTAAAATTTGTCAAACACTATTTCCCTGTCATAAAACCATGTTGACTCTGCCTAATCATATTACGATTTTCTAAGTGCCCTGTTACCACATCCCTAATAATAGATTCTAGCATTTTGCCTACTACTGCTGATGTCAGGCTAACTGGCCTATAATTCCCTGTTTTTTCTCTTCCTCCTTTCTTAAATAGCGGGGTTATGTTTGCTACCTTCCAATCCTTGGGGACTGTTCTAGAATCTAGGGAATTCTGAAAGATTAATACAAATGTATCAGTTATCTCTGCAGCTACCTCTTAAAACCCTGGGATGCAAGTCGTCGGGTCCAGGGGATTTGTCACCACTTAGTCCCATTCATTTCTCCAGTACTATGTCTTTACTTATACTGATTTCTTTAAGTTCTTCATTCCCTCTAGACCCTTGGTTCCCCATTATTTCCAGAATGTTTTTTGTGTCTTCTACCATGAAGACAGATACAAAGTATTTGTTTAGTGTTTCTGCCATTTCCTTACTGCCCATTATAATTTCTCCTGTCTCTGCCTCTAATGGGCCCACGTTTACTTTCACTAATCTCGTCCTATTTACATACCTATAGAAATGTTTGCAATCTGTTTTTATGTCTCTTGCTAATTTACTCTCATTCTTTTTTCCTCTTTCCTTATCAATTTCTTGGTCCTCCTTTGCTGAATTCTAAAATCCTCCCAATCCTCAGGCTTACTACTCTTTTTGGCAACATTATAAGCCTCTTCCTTTGATCTAATACTATCTTTAACTGCTCTTGTTAGCCACGATTGGACCACTTTTCCTGTGGGGGTTTTTGTGCCTTAAAGGAATGTAATTTGTTGTAAATTATGTATTAATTTTTTTAATGCTAGCCATTGATTGTCTACCATCATATCTTTTAATGTAGTTTCCCAATCTACCTTAGCCAACTCGCCCATCATACCTACATAGATGCTTTGTTTAGATTTATGACCCTAGTTTCGGACTTAACTAAATCACTTTCAAACTCAATATAAAATTCTAGCATATTAGTCACTTTTCCCTAAAGGCCCCTTTACTACAAAGTTATTAATTAACCCTTTCTCATTTCACAATACTAGATCTAAAATAGCCTGTTCCCTAATTGGTTCCTCAACATACTGATCTAGAAAACTATCTTGTATACATTCCATGTACTCGTCCTCCACACTATTACTGCAAATTTGGTTTGCCCAGACTATATGTAGATTAAAGTCCATGATTACTGTATTACCGTTATTACATGCGCCTCTAATTTTCTGATTTATACTCTGCCCTACATTACAACTACTGTTTGGGGGCCTATAAACAACTCCCACCAATGATTTCTGCCCCTTGCTGTTTTAGTTCCATCCAAACTGATTCTACTTCTTGATTTTCTGAGCCAAGACCCTTTCTATCTACTGCCTTTATCCCATCCTTTATTATCAGGGCTATCCCTCCTCCTTTTCCATTTTGCTCATCTCTTCTAAAAGTTATGTATCCTGGAATATTTAGTTCCCAACTTTGGTCACTTTGCAACCACGTCTTCATAATGGCTATTAGATCAAACCTGTTAATTTCTATCTGCGCTATTAATTCATCTATTTTGTTGCAAATGCTTCACGCATTCAGATACAGTGCCTTTAGCTTTGACTTTTTTCTATTTCTCCCTGATGTCACCTTAGTCACTATTAATGACATCCACTGTAACTGTGACCATTGTGCACTATTCCTCCCGGACCCCTCTGCAGCATTTGACATGGTCGACCACACCATCCTCCTCCAATGCCTCTCCTCCTTTGTCCAGCGGAGTGGGACTGCCCTCACTTGGTTCCACTCTTATCTTTCCATTCATAGCCAGAGCACCTCCAGCAATGGCTTCTCTTTCACCTGCACACCATCACCTTGAGTCCCCTAACAAGCTAGACTTGGTCCCTTCCTCTTCCTCATCTACATGCTGCCCTTCAGCACCATCATGTCAATACATGGGAAGGAGTCAATACATGGGAAGGAGTCATCTATACAAAATCCACATCATCGCCACAAATTCCATCCCCCTCTCCGGCCACTGTCTCAGGTTGAACTAGACTGTAGGCAATTATGGCAAGTAATTTTAAATCACAGATTTAAACCAATTTCCCTGCCTTTAGTTCAGGTCCCTTCATGTTGCCCTGCGGCCCCATAGGCCTCCTCGTCCTGTTTCATGCTCATTCTTCATTGGTTGAAAAGAAAGATAGATTTGCATTTATATAGCACCTTTCACGACCACTGGACGTCTCAAAGCGCTTTACAGCCAATGAAGCACTTTCTGAAGTGTAGTCACTGTTGCAATGTAGGAAATGCGGCAGCCAATTTGTGCACAGCAAGCTCCCACAAACAGCAACGTGATAATGACCAGATAATCTGTTTTAGTGATGTTGATTGAGGGATTAATATTGGCCATGACACTGGGAATAACTCCCCTGCTCTTCTTCGAAATAGTGCCATAGGATCTTTTCCACCCGAGACGGGGCCTCAGTTTAACGTCTCATTCAAAAGATGACACCTCTCGACAGTGCAGCACTCCCTCAGCACTGCACTGCAGTGTCAGCCTAGAATGTTGTGCTCAAGTCTCTGGAGTGGGACTTGAACCCACAACCTATTGACTCAGAGGCGAGGGTGCTACCAAGATGGCAGAATCATGCAGCATGGGCCTAGCTGTATTTGTGCTCTGCTGTTACAAGAGTTTCTAATTAGCTAAAAATGCAAGTGGTAATCAGGCCCAGAAATTGGGTTGCCCCCATCTTTGGGCACATGGGGTGGGGGTCCAGGGTACATGCCCTGCACCTGAATGGTATGGCCGAGGCGCCACCGATATTGGCCCTCGTCACCATGGAGCCGGTGTGGCACGAGCAGCCAGCCAGCGAAGACTCTACCTGGATCGGCCTGCTGCCAGCGTTGCGGCAGCTCTTGGGTAAATGAAGCCAGGGATCAGAGGCCAGGAGGGAAGGATCATAGACCTGGGGGGAGGGAGCGGCGACAAGCTTTCTTTAAACGGGAGGTGGGAAGGAGCATAGCTGCTCCTCCGGGCTCCACATTCAAGTAAGTAAATGTGAAAAGCAGGTGGCAGGAAGTCCCAAGGGCTGGTTTTATTGAGTGGAGTATCAGTCGCTGCCTTTTTATTGAAATATACTCCCAGTCTTCAAACATAAATCAGCTACACCGCAAGCCTTTCGTTTTATATCGTGAAGGAAGAAACTCACCAGCACCTGGAAGAAGACCTCTGGTAACTTCAATAAGACCCATTTTGGCAGAAGATGCTAAAGTTAAGGAAACAAGTGGCAATAAGTAATTGCTCTGGATCACGTCAGCTAAATATTAAGAGACATAAGCTATTTAACATAACAATATGCTAGTGGACAACAAGAACAGGTAACTTCATAACTACAACAGTGGATGTCAGGGAACATAGGGTCTGATGAAAGGGAGGAACTGAAAGAAATCAGTATTTGTAGGGAAATTGATGGGATTGAAGGCTGCTAATTACCACCTACCGCCCTCCCTCAGCTGATGAATCAGTACTCCTTCATGTTGAACACCAATTGGAAGAAGCACAGAGTAGCAAGGGCACAAAATGTCCTCTGGGTGGGGGACTTCAATGTCCATCACCAAGAGTGGCTCGGTAGCACCACAATTGACCAAGCTGGCCAAGTCCTAAAGGGCATAGCTGCCAGACTGGGTCTGCGACAGGTGGTGAGAGAACCAACAAGAGGGAAAAACCTACTTGATCTCGTCCTCACCAATCTACCTGTTGCAGATGCATCTGTCTATGACAGCATTGGTGTAAGTGACCACCGCACAGTCCTTGTGGAGACGAAGTCCTGTCTTCAAGTTGAGGATACCCTCCACCGTGTTGTGTGGCACTACCACCGTGCTAAATGGGGCAGATTTCGAACAGATCTGGCAACTCAAAACTGGGCATCCATGAGGCGCTGTGGGTCCTCAGCAGCAGCAGAGTTGTATTCAACCACAATCTGTAACCTCATGGCCCGGCGTATCCCTCACTCTACCCTTACCATCAAGCCGGGAGATCAACCCTGGTTTAACGAAGAGTGCAGGAGAGCATGCCGGGAACAGCACCAGGCGTACCGAAAAATGAGGTGTCAACCTGGTGAGGCTACAACACAGGACTACTTGCATGCCAAACAACGGAAGCAACATGCGATAGACAGAGCTAAGCGAGCTCACAACCATCGGATCAAATCAAAGCTCTGCAGTCCTGCCACATCCAGTCGTGAGTGGTGGTGGACAATTAAACAGTTAACAGGAGGAGGAGGCTCCAAAAATATCCCCATCCTCAATGATGGTGGAGCCCAGCACGTGAGTGCAAAAGACAAGGCTGAAGCATTTGCAACTATCTTCAGCCAGAAGTGCCGAGTGGATGATCCAGCTCGGCCTCCTCCTGAGGTCCCCAGCATCACAGATGCCAGTCTTCAGCCCATTCAATTCACTCCACGTGATGTCAAGAAACGGCTGAAGACACTGGATACGGCAAAGGCTATGGGCCCTGACAACATTCCGGCAATAGTACTGAAGACTTGTGCTCCAGAACTAGCTGCGCCCCTAGCCAAGCTGTTCCAGTACAGCTACAACACTGGCATCTACCCGGCAATGCGGAAAATTGCCCAAGTATGTCCTGTCTACAAAAAGGACAAATCCAACCCGGCCAATTACCGTCCCATCAGTCTACTCTCAATCATCAAAGTGATGGAAGGTGTCATCGACAGTGCTATCAAGCGGCACTTACTCAGCAATAACCTGATAACTGATGCCCAGTTTGGGTTCCGCCAGGGCCACTCAGCTCCTGACCTCATTACAGCCTAGGTCCAAACATGGACAAAAGAGCTGAACTGAAGAGGCGAGGCGAGAGTGACTGCCCTTGACATCAAGGCAGCATTTGATCGAGTGTGGCATCAAGGAGCCCTAGCAAAACTGAAGTCAATGGGAATCAAGGGGAAAACTCTCCATTGGTTGGAATCATACCTAGCACAAAGGAAGTTGGCTGTGGTTGTTGGAGGTCATTCATCTCAATCACATGACATCATTGCAGGAGTTCCTCAGGGCAGTGTCCTAGGCCCAACCATCTTCAGCTGTTTCATCAATGACCTTCCATCCATCATAAGGTCAGAAGTGGAGATGTTCACTGATGATTGCACACTTCGAGACTCGTCAGATACTGATGCAGTCCATGTCCATATGCAGCAAGACCTGGACAACATTCAGACTTGGGCTGACAAGTGGCAAGTAACATTCGCACCACACAAGTGCCAGGCAATGACCATCGCCAACAAGCGAGACTCTAACCATCTCCCCTTGACATTCAATGACATTCAATGGCATTACCATCGCTGAATCCCCCACTATCAACATCCTGGGGGTTACCATTGATCAGAAATTGAACTGGACCAGCCATATAAATACTGTGGCTACAAGAGCAGGCCAGAGGCTGGGAACTCTGCGGCGAGTGTCTCACCTCCTGACTCCCCAAAGCCTTTCCACCATCTACAAGGCACAAGTCAGGAGTGTGATGGAATACTCTCCACTTGCCTGGATGAGTGCAGCTCCAACAACACAAGAAGCTCGACACCATTCAGGATAAAGCAGCCCGCTTGATTGGCACTCCATCCACCTTCAACATTCACTCCCTCCACCACCGGCGCACTGTGGCTGCAGTGTGTACCATCTACAAGATGCACTGCAGCAACTCGCCAAAGCTCCTTCAATAGCACCTTCCAAACCCGCGACCTCTACCACTTAGAAGGACAAGGGCAGCAGATGCATGGGAACATCACCACCTACAAGTTCCCCTCCAAGCCACACACCATCCTGACTTGGACCTGTATCGCCGTTCCTTCACTGTCGCTGGGCCAAAATCCTGGAACTCTCTTCCTAACAGCATTGTGGGTGTACCTACACCATATGGACTGCAGCGGTTCAAGGCGGCGGCTCAGCACCATCTCAAGGGCGATTAGGGATGGGCACTAATTGCAGGCCTAGCCAGCCAGCGACGCCTGTTGTATCCGTGTGTTAATGGAGACACGGAATGCAGGAGTTGGTTTAACAGGTGTTTACTGAACAAAGTCTGGAGATGAACTAAAAGATACAAGACGCTATACAGGCTTATATACCCGAGTGGTCACTACCGGTATTACAGTACACAGGGGCTCTTAAAGGTACATACACTACAATTCCTCCCCTTTTAGATAATTAGTACATAACATTTTAAGTAATCATTAATTAACATGTTTACAAGAACAATAATCTACACATTTGCTGCAGTTAATCAATTATAAGTCAGTCTCTCTGGAGGCTTCCTGACTCGGTCCGGATAACGCCTCGGTGGTGTCGTAGTTTTCGGTGGTGTAGTAGGTTCTTTTGGCAAGGTCGATTCGGCTTGAATGCCAGTGTCGGGTTCATCTGGTTCCAGTATCACCGGATCGGAGGTAGATACTATGGGTATCTCTGCTTCATCATTAGGCGTATAGAGTTGTGGTGTAGGTTGTCCCTTTTCGGATGACTATGATCTGGTCAGCATGGCGCCTTATTATGCTTTCTCCAATGTCCACGGTATACATCAGCGGTCCTAGTCGTGTGCAAATAGTTCCAGGCTGCCATTTCTCGGTACGGTAGTCCCGGGCCAAAACTTGTTGACCTATCTGGAAGGTTCTAGTTGGCCTTTCATTCATGCCTTGAAATTGCCGGTTCCCTACGTCCCTTCTGATGTTTGGCTTGATCAAATCCAGCCGGCATCTTAGTCTTCTATTGAAAAACATCATGGCGGGAGTTTGGTTTGTAACCACGTGTTGCATTCCTGTATGCAAACAAGAAGTTATCTACCTTATGTTGTAGATTTATGTCTTCATTACCCATGGCCTTCTTGAAGGTCTGGACAAACCTTTCAGCTAATACATTGGTGGCGGGATGGTATGGGGCGGACGTGTAGTGCTTAACCCCATTGTTTTTTTTAAGAACTTCCTGAATTCTTCGGACACAAATTGCGGTCCATTATCAGAACAGATCTGTTCAGGCAGCCCATTCCTGGCAAATATGGTCCTTAATACTGTGATGGTTTTTTCCGTGGTGGTGGAGGACATCTTTATTACCTCCGGCCACTTGGAGTGTGCATCCACCGCGATTAAGAACATTGAGTCCATAAATGGACCAGCAAAGTCGATATGTACCCTTTGCCATGGAGATGAGGGCCACTCCCATGGATGTAGAGGGGCTTGTGGTGGGGCGTTTTGGACCTTCTGGCATCCTAGACAGCTCTTGGTCATTTCTTCGATGTCTCCATCGATACCTGGCCACCACACAAACGCTCTGGCTAGGTTCTTCATTTTCACTCCACCCAGATGCCCCTCGTGAAGCTCCTTTAGCACTTTACCCTGGAGTTTGGGTGGAATCACCACTCTGGATCCACACATCAAGGTTCCTCGGCACACTGACAGCTGTTCTCTTCTTTGCGAGAATGCTGGCAACAGTGGTTCGCCATGTGCTGGCCATCCCTTCACCGTTAAATCGTAGACTCGAGAGAGAGAGAGAGAGTCGGGTCATTTCTCGTTTCCTTTTCAATGGTAGAATTTGTTACTGGGAGACATTCCACTATGGTTGAGTGGAACATCTCCACTGGGTCCACTGTAGGTGCCTCTTCTACCGTTGGCAACGGTAGGCGCGATAAACCGTCAGCATTCCCATGCTGTTTTGATCCTTTGTATTCTATGTCATATTGGTGTGCCCCTAGGAAAAGGGACCACCTCTGTAGCCTTTGCGCTGTCATAATGGGAACGCCCTTTTTAGGGTTGAATATGGAGAGGAGGGGTTGATGGTCAGTCAACAAGGTAAATTTTTGTCCGTGTAGGTAATGGTTGAATTTCTTCACTCCCCACACCAGGCTGAGTGCTTCCCTGTCGATCTGGGCATAGTTACGCTCAGCTGAGTTCAATGAGCGTGACGCAAAAGCTATCGGCCGCACCGAGCCATCAGGGAATCTATGCGATAATACCGCTCCTACGCCGTAAGGGGATGCATCGCACGCCAGTCTGATTGGCAGTGATGGGTTGTAATGAGTCAACACTTCCTTGGACGTGATCAAGCCTTTGCATTTATGGAAGGCACGTTTACAGTCTTTGCTCCATTTCCAAATTACTCCCGTTTGTAGCAGTGCGTTAAGAGGGTGCAGAACAGTTGACAAGTTCGGTAAAAATTTATGGTAGTAATTTATCAATCCCAGGAACGACCTTAATTGTGAGACATTTTCAGGTGCTGGGGCTTTTATGACCGCTTCAATTTTTTCAGGTGACTTATGCAATCCTTCGTTAATTATATGGCCACAATATGATATTTGTTTCTGGAAAAATTCGCACTTGGGGCGATTTGCTCGTAGGCCCCGTTCTCTCAGCCTAGTGAGCACCTGCTCCAAATTGGCACGGTGCTCGTTGTCGTTTTCTCCTGTTACAAGGATGTCGTCTAGGTAGCATTGAGTCCCCAGAATCCCTTTCAGGACTTGCTCCATAGCTCTTTGCCAGATAGCTGGAGCTGATGCTACTCCGAAAACCAGTCGATTGTACTGGTACAGGCCTTTGTGTGTGTTTATCGTGAGATACTTTTTAGAGGCCTCCTCAACCACCATCTGTAGATATGCCTGTGCCAAGTCAATTTTGGTGAAACGTTTCCCTCCGGATAGTGAGGTGAAAATATCTTCTATCCTCGGAAGAGGATACTGTATCGTGTGAAGGACCAGGTTTACAGTCACCTTGAAGTCCCCACAGATGCGAATTTTTCTCTGTTCTTCAGATTTATCATTATTCAACGTTTTCTTCATGACCGGGACGATGGGTGTTGCCCACTCGCTCCAATCTACCTTGGATAACACGCCTGCTTTTTCCAAATTCTCCAGCTCTGCCTCGACTGCTGGACGAATTGCGTATGGCACCGGCCTTGCCTTAAAAAACTTGGGAATTGCCGCATCTTCCACTTTTATTGAGGCGGTGACGCTTTTCAAGGTTCCTAGTTCCTGTTGAAACACTTCTTTGGCGTTAGCCAAGATGTCTTTTAATCGTTCAGGTATGACGTCACCATCATTTTTTTTCCTTACTGGTCACCGTCAGTGCCTGAATGGAGTGCCAGTCTAAACGTATCTTCGTGATCCATTCACGTCCCAACAACGGTGGACCACCATCTTGCAGAACGTATAAATACAACTTCTGTATTTTCTTGCCGTTGTATACAACAGGCACCCTTATTTTCCCTCTGGGTTATACTTTCTGCCCCGTATATGTCTTCAAGATAATGGATGTGTCTTTCAAAGGTATATGCGGAAATAGCTGCTCATAATCCCGTCGACTTATGACGGTCAGAGCTGATCCTGTATCTAGGTCCATTTTAACTGGGGACCCAGCTATCGTGAGGGTAACCCAAATGGTCTGGTAATCTTCTTTGGCAATTACATTATGTAATTTGAGACAGCTTAGTCTCTTGTTTCCGGAGTCGCTATCCCTCTTCTGGTCTTCGGAGCTACTGTCCGTCATCATTTGTACCTTTCTGTACTTTCCCTTATTGATTTTTTTTCTGTCAGTGGATTTTGTGTTTCCAGATCTGCATACACGTGCAATGTGTCCCATCTTTCCGCATTGCCTGCATGCTTTGTCCTTGAACCAGCAGTCCCTCTGGTCATGGGTGGATCTGCCGCAGCGATAACATCTCTCGAAACCCCGTGTCATTTCATGGGTGCCGAAGTCCTGTGGCTTTTGTTGTATCTCTGCAGCTCCTCTTGCTGCTGCTTCGTATGATACAGCCACACTGAAAGCCTTGTCCAGTGTCAAATCTTTCTCAGAAAGTAGCTTTTTCTGTGTTCCTTCACTTAGGAGACCGCAGACGAATTTGTCTCGTAGAGAATCTGCCAGTCCTGCCCCGAATTGGCAGTGCTTTGACAGCTTTCTTAATTCGGTGAGGTAATCAGCGTTACTTTCATTCTTGTGCTGATTCCTCCTTAAGAATTTGAATAGTTCCGCTATCAGCAGCGGTGTTGGGTTTAAGTGCTCCTGTAGGGTATCAACAATCTCCTTAAAATTCTTGTCCATCGGTTTGGCTGGAGTGATTAAGTTTCATAACAGCCCGTATGTCCTTGCGCCCATCAGATTTAGAAGTACCGATGCCTTATCATCCTCTACTTCATTCGCTGTGCAATATACCTCCACTCTTTCCACATATGTGGTCCAATCCTCTATATCACTATCGAAAGCAGTAATATTGCCAGGCTTAGGCATCCTGAAAATCAAAAATGGCGCCTCCCGCGCTTTCCTTTCTTCCCTGCCGAGAAAAAATGGCGCCTCCCGCGCTTTCCCGCTGCTGCTGACAACGCTGTTCTCCGCGGTTTTTATTTACACAGATATTTTTAATAGTTGGAGACTCGTTCCCGCCGGACTCTCTGGGACTTTTCCCTCCCTCTGCTTGGTCCGAATGCCGACCTGCTTTGCAGCGCCGGCCGTCTCCCAAGTACTCCACCCTCCGTCTCCCGGCTCGCTGCTCAGCCCCGCTGCAGAGCCACCCGATCGAGCCCCAGCCCACCGCCCAGGAAGGATTAGTGCAGGAAGAATTGTAGTACCTGCCACCAGCCCGGCTAGCTGGTGAAAGCACAGTTTTTTTTTCTTCTTCGACCTTCGTCTGAGGAATCGATCTCCTTGAGGTGCTGCCGAATTGCAGGTAAGTCCGTTTCCAATTCGTCGCCACTGTTGTATCCGTGTGTGTTAATGGAGACACGGAATGCAGGAGTTGGTTTAACAGGTGTTTACTGAACAAAGTCTGGAGGTGAACTAAAAGATACAAGACGCTATACAGGCTTATATACCCGAGTGGTCACTACCGGTATTACAGTACACAGGGGCTCTTAAAGGTACATACACTACAACGCCCACATCCCATCAATGAATAAAAAAATAAATCCCCAGGGCCTGATAATCTACATCCTAGGGTACTTAAGGAAGTGGCCCTAGAAATAGTAGATGCATTGTTGATCATCTTCCAACATTCGATGGAATCTGGAACAGTTCCCATGGATTGGAGGGTAGCTAATGTTACCCCACTATTCAAAAAAGGTGGTAGAGAGAAAACGGGGAATTACAGACCGGTAAGCCTGACATCGGTAGTGGGGAAAATGCTAGAGTTCATTATAAAAGATGTAATAGCAGAGCACTTGGAAAACAGTGACAGGATCGGACAAAGTCAACATGGATTTACAAAAGGTAAATCATGCTTGACTAATCTCCTGGAATTTTTTTTTGAGGATGTAACTGGTAAAATAGATAAGGGAGAACCTGTGGATGTGGTGTATTTGGGCTTTCAGAAGGCTTTTGATAAGGTCCTGCATAAGAGATTAGCGTGTAAAGTTAAGGCACATGGGATTGGGGGCAAGGTATTGACTTGGATAGAGAACTGGTTGGCAGACAGAAAGCAAAGAGTTGGAATAAACGGGTCTTTTTCCGAGTGGCAAGCAGTGACTAGTGGGGTACCGCAGGGATCGGTCCTTGGGCCCCAGCTATTCACAATATATATTAATGATCTAGGCAAGGGAACTAGATGTAATATCTCCAAATTTGCAGACGACACAAAGCTGGGTGGGCGTGTGTGCTGTGAGGAGGATGCCGAGAAACTCCAGGATGATTTGGACAGGTTGGGTGATTGGGCAAAAGCATGGCAGATGCAATATAACGTGGATAAATGCGAGGTTATCCACTTTGGTGGCAAAAACAGGAAGGCAGATTATTATCGGAATGGTAATAGATTGGGAGAAGGGGAAGTGTAACGAGACCTGGGCGTCCTTGTGCACCAGTCGCTGAAGGTAAGCATGCAGGTGCAGCAGGCGGTTAAGAAGGCAAATGGCATGTTGGCCTTCATAGCGAGAGGGTTTGAGTACAGGAACAAGGATGTCTTGCTGCAGTTGTACAGGGCCTTGGTGAGACCACACCTTGAGTATTATGTGCAGTTTTGGTCACCTTATCTGAGGAAGGATGTTCTTGCAATGGAAGGAGTTCAGCGAAGATTCAGCAGGCTGATACCTGGGATGGCAGCAATGATGTATGAGGAGAGATTGGGTCGATTGGGCTTGTACTCGCTGGAGTTTAGAAGAATGAGAGGGGATCTCATTGAAACTTATAAAATTCTGACAGGACTGGACAGATTAGATGCAGGAAGGATGTTCCCGATGGTCGGGGAGTCCAGAACCAGGGGTCACAGTCTAAGGATAAGGGATAAGCCATTTAGGGCAGAAATGAGGAGGAATTTTTTCACCAGATAGTGGTGAACCTGTGGAATTCTCTACCACAGAAGGCAGTAGAGGCCAATACATTAAATATATTCAAGAAGGAGTTGGATATATTTCTTAAGGCTAAAGGGATCAAGGGGTATGGGGAGAAAGCAGGGACCGGGTACTGAATTTGGATGATCAGCCATGATCGCATTGAATGGCGGAGCAGGCTCGAGGGGCCGAATGGCCTACTCCTGCTCCTATCTTCTATGGAGGATTGAATTCTGAACCAGAAAACTGAAGTGCTGTATATAACATTTTATACAATAGCACAGAGAAAGAGAGAAAGAGGGGAAAGAGAAAGGGGGAGCGCGCAAGGGGGAGAAAGAGTGAAAATTAGAGCGCACGAGTGTCGGCACAAATGAGAGCGAAATGAGAGAGCACGAGCGAGAGAGCAGGAGCGAGAGAGCACGAAGAGAAAACTGCTGGAAACGGAAATGTGCTAGATGCAGAGAGAGAGAGAAAATGACAGAAACAGAGAGAGTAAGTGATTGGGCGACGAGCAGAGTATCATTAATAGGAAACAAGAAACATTTTTTGGTCAGTGAACAATCTCACAGTAACCAACTACTCTAGTAGTGTGCAATAATTATGCCCAATTCAGACTGCAGACCCTCATTAATGCACAGGTTTCTGTCCTGCAATGGGACCCATCCACTGAAACTTGCTAACTTGCTCAGACCTGGAGGATTGAAAGAACGAGGCAGTCCGTTTGGCCCATCTTAGTTCATCCATCCAGAATGGCCCTAAAGTTCTAACACTGTAGTGTCCAATTGGTTAGTAAATAATTCTAGGGTTTTTTTCTTTCACCACTACTCTATCCAGTAGTCCCTTCCATGTGTTGATCACACTATGAAAAATAATTCATAAGAAGCAGTCTTAGATTTGCCCTTTACTAGTTTGAGCCTATGGCCCCTTCTATTGAATTTGATTTGAAGTAATTTTCTGCATTTACATTTTCCATACTATTTAAAATCTTACATTCCTCTATAAGATCACCTCGGAGACCCCTTCTTTCAAGGCTGAAGAGCCCAAGTCTCTCCAGTCTATCCTCACAAAATCAGCCTTGTGGCTCTTCTCTGCACTGCCTCCATCCCTGGAATGTCTCCCTTATTTCCTGGCAACCAGAACTCACGGTGTGGTCTGAGCAGAGCACTGTACAGTTTGATAATAATTTCCTCAGATTTGGCTATATAGTTCAACATGCTATCAGCTTTGTTGACTGATGCTCTGCATTGGCTGGACATATTGAACATGAAGTCACTTAGGTCTCAATTTCATCCTTGGCTATTTCAGCACCATTAATAGAGTATGCATTGCCCATTTGTCTTTCCTATGTGTAACAGCTTTCATTTGTCTGTATTCAATTTCTTCTGCCATTGCTCTGCCCACTTAAATATTTTATCCGGCACATTCTGTAATTTCTAAATTGTCTTCTCCAATTCTACTGCCTCTCCACAAATTTGACCAATTGTAATTGGATTTCTGTGTCAAAGTCAATGATGTAAATTAGTCCCAATACAAAGTCCTGAGGCATCCCACTGAATACTCCCCTACCCCCACCACCTTGACATTAACTCCTATAACGAATGCCCATTGTTTTCTACCTTTCAACCAATTTCTTATCCTCATCTGCGATTTACCATGAATTCTCATGGCTTTGAGCTTTAATTAAGTCTTTTGTATGGAACATGGTCAAATGCCTTCTGGAAGTCTAGGTACATGTCATAGGGTTTTAGAGTCCACTTGGGTTGTCACTTTCTCCAAGAAGTTGTGGTCAGACAGATCTTCCAAATCCATGTTGGCTGCTGTTTACTAAGATATTATTGTACAAGTAATTTTCAAGTTTACAACTGCACATATTCAATTAGTTGTGCACATTCCCAATTACTTGTTTCACATACCCTGTAATGTATCCATTCTAAGATCATTATAGCTAATGAATGGAACACGGGGATCCATCCAGCTCAATTTTATCTCCATGTTCCCATATAAATTACAAGAAATCACGTAGACATAGGAACACGGTTAAAGATGACCATTTTCAGCCTTTGCCTCAATCTCAATTGATTGGGAGTGGGAAGCTGGGGACAAGAGGAGTGGAGATGCTATGAAAGGTTTCTTTAAGAAATTACAAAACTCATAAGCCAGATAGGTTACAGTACTGAAGTAATGGCTCAAACCTACCAGTCATCTCACCAAATCTTAATTTTTGTAGAGCAGCCTTGCAAGACATTCTGAACCATATACTGAACTCTGCATTTCTACTTGCAAGGTCAGTCTTGATAAGATATTTAGATATGCAAATATGACAGTTTAACCCTACCTGCAACACGAAGATCACATGCCAATGCTAGCTCCAGACCGCCACCAAGAGCATACCCATCTATTGCAGCAATGGTGGGCATAGGCAGGGATGCTTTAAAAAAAAAAAATCACACCAAAATTGAAGTGTACAATATCAAAACAATCTCAATAACCAAGTTATCAGAGATAGCCCTTCCAAGTAGTTTCTAGCAATCTCACTGGCCAAGAATCACATGACCATCAGATCACTAATGTGGCTTAATGGCTACAGCTAATCACATGACCAAATGACCAAACTAATCATTCCATCTTTGATTGACAAGTCTCTGGACCAATGCTGATAAAGGCTGGCTTGTGGGGGCAGGGATTCAGCAGCTCTGTTTAGCTAATAATGGTTCATGAATCCCCAGAAACATGAGTGTGTTTCTATGGGTTTTGGTCATGTTGATTGTTTCCGTGGGAACAATGTAACTGAAAAATCTCAATGACATTGGTCTGTGAGTCTCTTTAAAGCAATCTCAAGTGATCAGATAGCCTTGCCACTGCCCCCAATAACCATATGACAAATAATAAATGACAATAGTTTCAAAAATATTTTTCCCTCAAATAAAATCCTGTTCTAAAATGTGTTACCCGGGGTCATAAATAAAATATAAAATGGGATAGGTTAATAGTTTCTTTTCATTTATTACAGAAATCATAGGGGCCACCTTTCTGGGTCCCCCTCTGCCCCAGTGCTGGACAGGCAGTTTGCTGCCCAAGTATGCTGCGACTGTCCAAGCTGACTTCACCATTAACATGACCTGGTCACCCCCTGGCAAGACTTGGGCTGGGTATCAGAACCAGGGAGGAGGATTGGGCCTGCTTGTAAGCCTTGGGGCCTTGCACTGAACTAGAAGGGAAATGTCTGGTCATTCAAAATAAAGGCCCACTCACTTTCAGGCCTGTTTTCAACTTTCTGCTGGACACACAGACTCTCCAATCTGAGGGGGGTCCGGGTACAGCCCTCCGCCACCAAGGGGTCACACACACAAGAAAGGTGAGACGGAAGAGCTGGTAATGCTTTCGCCCGCCTGGTTTGTATGGATATGCTGGGCCTGTGTTTATTACAGACAGATTCAGCTCCATCCCACAGGAGAAGCCCCATGAGTTCAGAGTCAGAATAAAGTGAGTGAAGACCTGATAAAATGGGTCTCCACTGCCCTTTTCCTGACCATTGCACCCAAGAAATGGGCATAGCTTGAGGCCAGAAGTAGATGAAAAGTAAAAAAAATTGGCCCATGTAACACAGGCAACCAAGCAGTGCAAGAGCAAAACAATCTTGAAAACAGAAAGCCAGTTATTGGGGATAATTTTCAGGTAGCACTCAAAAGGGGCACGGAGTAGGTGAAGTGACTGCTCTGCCTGCCCGTTCATGCCAGCATGACACCTGGGCCTCATTAGCATGCTAGTGGCAAGCTGCAGGCATCCTGCTGGATCCGAGAGGACGGGAAATTGGCCGACTCACATGCTGAGCCAGCCAGCAGAGGAGGCCTTGCACAGGGCCAGCAGTGGGCAGGAGTTATTTTAATCTAATCCGCCCAGGGGAAACTGAATGGATCAAATTGGCCACTCTTTTTACACCCAGTCGGATTTTACTTTCCGTTGACTTCAATAGAAAGTAAAATTGGGCGGGTTTTAAAACAGGCAGCCGGTTCGATCCCATTGCTCCCCATCGGGCGAGTTACATTAAAATTGTTCCCCATCGGGCGGGTTACGTTAAAATTGTTCCCCATAGGGCGGGTTACGTTAAAATTACCCCCTTTGCCAAGGGAGATCAACTAGTAAGAGTTGATAAATGTTGATTGGAAACTTAAAGTCACAGAATTATACCAAGGTACAAAATTCTGTGTAGGGTATACAACCTTAATCTTTAGAACAAAAACACAAAGTTTGCAGCACAATAAACTGAGTTTATATAGCACCTTTAACACAGCAAAACACCAAAAAGTACGTCAGAAAGATAAAAATGGACACTGAGCAGTGGTAGAAGAGATACGGGAAGGTGACATCCACCAGTAGCCAGGCACGTTAGTGTAGTGGTTATGGTACTAGCTTAGCGACCTGTAAGTCACGAGTTCAAATCCCTCAAAAATCAGGTCATTTGTGATTTATCACCAAAAATAATTAAAGATTATCATTAAAAATCCAATGGGTACACGGACATCCTTCAGTAGCTACTACTTGGTCTGGTGACTAATCCACACTAGGTGGTTCACACTGAACCTAGTGACTTTTAATCCATGATTTTGAAATAATACTGATGACTCTTAACAGAACAGCTCCAGATCCACAAGTTTTCAAGATTATGCAAAAATAATGCATGAAAAATCAAAGATTTTTCTGGTGATGATTTTCTTCACTTTGCAGTTTTTGTTCTCTATTTTTCTCGTCGTCATTATTATTTGGTCTATTTTGTTCAACGAGAGGTCATCAGGAGTACATGCTCAACAAATTACAACCATGGATCCTCCTGCTGAAATGGAGACTGATTTGAGCTACTTAGTAGCAGTGCAGGACACAAAGTCGATATGGTGAAACCCGACACTGGCCTTCCTGCATTGAACATTACATTACACACAAAAATCTCTGGGCTTACTAACAGCAAGTACCGCTTTGTTTAAAAAAAAACCTTGCATGAAAATACCATTACAGAAATAGAGATAGCTCAATTTCTTTGCACTTGCCTATATCGCTCATTAAACTTCGCAGCCTGTGAACAAAGTGGCCGGCCTCAGTATTGCTCATTTTAGCACGTTCCTTCAAGTCAGCACCTAGAAGATAAAAATCGGGGAGAGAGGAAGGGAAAATCATTTGGAAAACCACTTCAGTAAGAATACAAAGATAACTTAGGTTGGCACTGGCTTAAAAGGAGCAATCAGAAGAATAAAACTTAGTAAGCAATAGTCTGCTGCAAATACACACTCCATGACTCTTCTGAGGTGCACACAATGGTCAATATGGTCACTACCAGTTAACACGGCTAGGATAAAAATCACCAGTAATGGATCCAATATTTAAAATTAAGAGCATTCAAATGTTTTAAAATTAAACATTTTTATTTTATTTTTTTAAAGCAGGTTTTCAATACTCTCTTGTTCTAAATGAATTACCAAGTCAAATCTCAGCCATATTCCTGGTATTATCTATTCATCTCACATCATCCAGTAGGACCAGTTATATAAAAAGGGGGACATTGTAATTTTGCCAATGAATCATAGACATAGTGTAATAGTCCATTGGTGCTACTGGACGGCACCTGAAAAAGGGGCAGGAAGTGGCTTTGCACCCATGGTCCCCCCACATGGGAGGATGGAATGGCACAGCCCACTGTGAATACAGGAATCCTATTGGGCAATTGTTGCACCTCTCATTTATTGGATCAAGAATGGCAACAGTAGAGCCCTGGAAGAAGGACACCTCTTTCCCCTGCAAAATGGAGTGGGAATTAGGGAAAGCCAAAAGGCAGGAGGTGCTGGGGGAATACAGAGCAGAATATTCAGTTGGGACTCTTGGAATTTAATTAGGGAATTATTAATCTTGGTAAAAATACTTCTAGATTGGGATTTATTAAAACTATAATTTTATGATCTAAAGTAAAATATCACACAGAATTAAGTAGTTTTCAAAATATTAATACATTTAACATAATAAATTCAATTTAATATTTGCAAGTTTTTCAGCCATGTTTCATTAATCATATCATTGATTCTAGGTAGGGTAGCTCCTCAACAATCAATTACTGAAGTACACCTTCGCTATTATTGGGTACCGACTAGGTAGGATAGCTCCTCAACAATCAATTACTGAAGTACACCTTCGCTATTATTAGGTACCGACTAGGTAGGATAGCTCCTCAACAATCAATTACTGAAGTACACCTTCGTTATTATTAGGTACCGACTAGGTAGGATAGCTCCTCAACAATCAATTACTGAAGTACACCTTCGCTATTATTAGGTACCGACTATAAAGTTTGTAGCAGCAGTCTGAAATCCAAAAACAAAACAATATTCCAAATTACTGCACGGCCTTATACGGTTAGTAGAACCTTGCATCACAACAACAGAAAAATGCGATCTTCAGACCAAGTGGACTCGAGTTACAAATTACTCAGATCATAGGTCTCTTACCTGCACAGAAAACTCCTTTGATCTGACTTTTAAACAGTACCACACGCACACTTCTGTCTTGATGCAAATCTTCAACAGCTTCTTCAAGCTGAAAACAAGTAGTCAGTTGTGGTTTGTCATTGATTTTCCTCACCCATGTCCATATTCACATCAACTACAAAGTCCTCATAATAGAACTGTAAACTCTCATGTCAAAGGGTGGGGCCAAAATTGATGTTATTGGTACAGGTATTGAAAAAGAAAAGAGACAAGAAGAGGAAAAAGTGTGTGAGCGAGCGAGCAAGCAAGAGAAAAGAAAGCATGCGTCTGGCAACGATAAAAATTAAAGAGAGTAGGTCTTTGTTAAATGTACATTCAGTAATAGTGATTGAACATGTACCAACATGCTTTGGGTACTTTTTCACACTGTGGCCAGATTTTCCTGGGGATTTCCTTGGCGCATCTAGGTCGCAGGAACCTTCGAACGGTGCTAGCGAAAGAGGAAATGATGTAGCAAATGATTTGCACCATTCATTATGCTGCTTTATATATTCCTGGGATTTTTGCTCTCACCCTCACCAAAAATAGTGAGAAGTTAATTATCAGAGCTCCGTCTCCCATTAAAATCAACATCAATTGCGATTTTGCTGGATTTACTTCAGTTTTCACGCCGCTGCCATTTAAACTCAAATATAATAGCACTGGTGGCCTGGCAACGGTGTAATTTATTGCTCTCAGATCGGTTCCTTTAAACATATTTCCAATGCCCGCAGAAAATTAATAGTCAGCTTGAGCAACAGCAGCTGGGCCACAAGCATTGCACCTGCGGCTACAAGACAAGCGTTCAGCAAGAACAGCAGTGAGTAAAACCAGCACCATTCTCTGATTTACGATCACTCTAGTGTATGAGAGTTGCCCTGGTGCGGTGCCTGGAGCCCTCCTGCCCCGCGCGCTCCCGGTTCCAGTTTGCAGGGTGGATTGTAGTAGTGCAGAGTGCCAAGCCTGCCCGCACTGGGTAGCACTTTAAACAAAGCTTGCAAAGTTAAAATAAATGGATGGGGTTCCAGGGAGGAGCAGAGGCAGAAGTTAAAGCAAGTTCAGATAGAGTCGGTGAATGGAGATGAGGCAGAAGATCAGCCATGATCTCATTGAATGACGGAGCAGGCTCGAAGGGCCTACACCTGCTCCTATTTCTTATGTTATGTTGATCACCCTTTGTAAACTGATTCCTGCCTACCCTCACTTAAGTCAACACACAATACAAACGCACATCGCTCATATTTTTAAATGACAAGCCTTTGGTTTATCAAGGAATATATGGGAGTTCCCAGTTAGGAATATTTAGGTTGGACAAATGCAGCACAAGTGCTCACATGAAATGATCAATATTCTCCTTCTAGCAGTCTACAGTGGAAGATCAGGTAGCTCAGTTGAACGAGGGTCGCCTGAAAGAAAGGTCTTGGATTTGAATCTTGGCCGAATTCACTCAGTCTATCATCCTTCTGGAGGTGGATAAAATGAACACCATATTTTAGGATGTGGGAGGAAGCGATGTCTGCAGGGGCTATGAGATATTTGCCACAGTGTTGCGGTATCTGCTGGTTGTGTGGCAATGGGGATCAACACCACACACAATAGACATTTCATGCCAAATGGAGACTGACCTCTTGTGGTAATCTCTCTCAGCTCTTCCACAGATGCATGCTCCTCAACTGGAAGGTCCTTTTTCCCACCCATCACCTGTAGTTGGACACCTTCCTTTCCAGAATTCCACAAAAGCAGCACAAATCTTTGAAGGTGTCAGGACAGGTTAACAAAGCAGTTAATAAAGCAGGTGGGATCCTGGGCTTTATAAATAGAGGCATAGAGTACAAAAGCCAGGAAGTTATGCTAAACCTATATAAAACACTAGTTCCGCCCCAGCTGGAGTATTGTGTCCAATTCTGGGCACCACACTTTTGGAAGGAGGTGACGGCTTTGGAGAGGGTACAGAAGAGATTTACTAGAATAGTTTCAGGGATGAGGGATTACAGTTACGTTGATCGACTAGAGAAGCTGAGGTTGTTCTCCTTGGAGCAGAAAAGGCCAAGGAGATTGGATAGGTGTTTAAAATCATGAAGGGTTTAGATAGAGTAAATAAAGAGAAATTGTTTCCAATGGCTGAAGGGTTGATAACCAGAGGGCACAGATTTAAGGTGATTGGCAAAAGAACCAGAGGTGACATGAGGAAAAACTTTTTTACGCAACGAGTGGTTAGGATTTGGAATGCATTGCCTGATAGGGTGGTGGATATAGATTCAATAGTAGCCTTCAAAAGGGAATTAAATACTTGAAGGAGAGAAAATTGCAGGGATATGGGGAAAGAGCAGGAGAGTGGGACTAACTGGACTACTCTTCGAAAGAGCCGGCACAGACTCAATGGGCTGAATGGCCTCCTTCTGTGCTGTACTATTCTATGACGTACGAACTATCAAAAAGAAAAATGCAGATGCATTTCTGCTAACTTGAATCCCCTTCCTACAGATGGTATCTTCTCCCTTCGAATTCCTAGAGGAAACTTGCAAGTTTTGACATGGATACTCCCTGGATATGAAGGACAGCATTACCACAGCATCATGTCTTTCCTGGAAATAATCACTTACCTCAGTTTTTTTTCTGAACAGTGCTCATTCTTTGTTTATATGTTACATAGGTATTATACACATATTATACAGCACTCCCTCCCCCTTCCAAAGTGTTTTGGTATATAAAACATACAAATACCTATTGGTGCTGTACACTTCTCTTAGATTGCAAAACTGTCTCTCCCTATACCTCATTTGCATTACATTAAAAATAATTTGGAGAAAAATGAAGCAGCCACAGTTTCATTGCAATCAGATTTCAGACAGATCATTAGTGGATAGTGAAGAGCTTCGCCAATGGCGGGGAAAAAAATACTTCAGCAGGTAGTGATGAACATATTCTTGTAAATTCTTCTAGTAAAGAATGCTATTGGGAGAGGCCTCACTTTGATTACCCACCCTCTTCACAAAAGGAGGAAATGCTGCAAGGAGTATATTATTTAGGAGGTTAAGGTTATGTATTGATTTCAAAATAAAAAGCTCTAGTTTTTGCTTTCTCTCCACCCCCTCCGCCCACTTTATGTATATACTTCATATCCTTTTGAAAAGGAGCCACATTTTCCAATTCCATTTTATTTTATTTTATTTTATGAACCAGGGGTGTCTGAGCTTTTGTCTTTGTGGGCCGTGTAACAAGGAGCCTCGGGAGACAAAGTTTAAGTCCATGTTCCAATTAATTTACATATATATCAGGTTGCTGATACCAACAGATCTTGTTCAGATTTTAGAGTTTATCCAGCAGCTCTAAAAAGAGCCCTTCCTAAATCTCGGCTCACAAAATTCAAACAGGTCAAAGAAGAATTACGAGGAAATAGGACTGAGTTACTTGTGCGCCAAGGACCAAATGCCAGGGCTTGGGCCACAGGTGGTCCTAGGACCACAAGCTGGACACTCCTGATAGAAATAAAACTCACTTTTAAAGCGACAACACAATGACAGATTGCACATACTAACCTGCTTAACAAACACATTTCCAAGGGAATTTCTTGCATGAGGTCTGCTCATTAAAACTGCTGTAATTCCTAAAGGGAAAATTAAAAAAAATTAACTGACTTCATGATTGCAAGCATCAATTTTGCTGCTGAAAAGGATCATCTTGCCACCAGCACTGCTTAACTCAAGCGGAACTAAAGCAGTACAGCACTCGATGTGCTCAGTCACCCTTCACAAATCCAGATTTGTCCAGCTTACACTGGTTAAAGCATTCATGGCGGAGTGACTCACTTTAATCTTCTACAAGTGAGAGAAATGAGAAACAGTTCACAAGACGATGGCTTGGCTGAGCTCTCTGCACATTCTACTTCCAGAAAGAAAGTTTTCTAACTTTTTTTTCTTGAAATCTAGCACAGCATGTTTTAACATTTAAACTGCAGAGAATATTTTCCCTTCCCAGTGCCTGTCCAACACCAGCTACAGGGGGAAAAAGTCCATTTCAAGTGGTGTTATAGCAGCACAAACATTTATGATGTGTTGTGAAATAAGGTTAGTCTTCAGGTTTACTTTTAGAGCAAAATTAACAAAATTTACCTCAAGGCGATTTACTAGACAAGAATTTCCCTTTAGGCATCAGCTTTGGTTCAATGGTAGCACTCTTGCTTCCAAGTCAGAAGGTTGTACGTTCAGGGCCCACTACAGACTTGAGCACATTGGCCAGGATTTTGCAGGCAGCGGTGAACGAACAGCACTCGCTATTCATTATGCTCACAGCTACCCACAACTTTTCGTGGGCTTTTGAGCAGCAACTGGCAGTGATTGGGCGTCTGAAACAGTGTGGTGCCCTCTACAGGGGATCTGGGACCTGTGTGAACAGGGAAAGCAACAGTGTCTCTTCAACCAACCAATCAGATTGAAGAATCCACACTGAGCCATGCTTGAGTCTAAACCAGGAAATGTAAGTTAGAATATTCAATGTTAAATCATGTACAGAAAGCAAAATAAGAGACAGGAGGAAAAAGGTTTTAAAAAATCTTTTAATTTTAAAAAATCTCCAACAATAATTAAAATCTAAAAGGAATGAGACTCCACACTTGTAAAAGTTAATTTTCAGTACTAGGCAGTAAATAATTCACTTACAATTGAATGGACAAGCCAAGCCCTAACTTTTTCTGGCATGTTTAGTGGGTAGCTAGTGGCAAATTCCCACAAATTCATGCCTTTACAGGTATGTGAATGCCGCGTGTCTCTCGGTGAGATACCAGTGTAGTGAAGCTTGTGGAGGAGCAGGGCAACTCAGACTGCAACTTCCTGATTTCCACGTTTTACTGCGCACGTGCAGACGCCAGAAGTTGCTATCCGATATACTCCATAACGGTGAGGTTATTCTTAACGCAAAAGCCAGGCAATTATCTAGGCTGACAGTTTAGTGCAGTACAGGAGGAGTGCTGCACTGTCAGAGGCACTAGCTTACGTTTGAGATATTAAACCATGGCCCGTCTGCTCTCATAGGTGGATGTAAAAATCCCACAGCACTATTGGAGGAGGAACAGTAACATTCTCCCAGTCTCCTGGGAAAGATTTCACGGTCAACCAGCATCATTAAAACAGATTAACTAGTCATTTGCCTTTTGCTATTTGTGGGATCTTGCTGTGTGCAAATTGGCTGTTACATTACAACAGTGATTACATTCAAAAGTACTTCGTTGGCTATGAAGCACTTTGGGAAGTCACGAAAGGCACCATATAAATGCAAGTTCTTTCTTAAACTGATTACAATCAGTATTATGACTTTACAGAAGGGAAACATCACTGTTAGAGAGATTTAGGTGGAAACCCTACACAGGACATGCCGTGCCCTGGAGGGCTGATAGCGCAACAACAGTTTAAAAGTCCTGCACAGTTAGAAAAACGGACAATAAAAATAGCAAACCGCCACCCGCCGGTCCCTTACCCGAGTTGTCTCCTTGTAAATGCTGTACTTGGATTTCGGAGGAGCCACAGGTCTCCGAGTATCGCCTTCTGCTGACAGTCAGAGCCGCGCTGCCCAGCCTGGTCAAGCAGCCCACAGCAGCCCGAGTAGTCATTCCTATACCGGGCTGGGCAGAAACGGCTCTGCCGCGCCCAGCCACAAACCCCACAGAAACCGCTTGCCTCAGGACCCCCATTTGTTGCAAGAACTACGGAAGTCAAATTGCCTAATTTCACTGCGAGGTTTGTTTAGAGAGGAAATCCCGCCTGTGCGCCGCCCCTATTGGCTTGGCAATGACAGCCGCAGCCTCCCACTGTCCACATTTGGTGTACGCCGTTTGCGATGGGGTGGCGCAGCATTAAAAATGAGCAAGGCCCAATTGGTAAACGTCTAAGGCTCAAAATGGAAGAATAGCCAATTGGGCTGCTAGTACCCATGGAACTGTAGCCCAGCAAGAATTAGTCTCTTCAGAAGATTTTAAAATGTTCATCCTTGTTTTCAAATCCCTCAGTGGCCTCACATCTCCCTATCTCTGTAATCTCCTTCAGCCCCACAACACCCCCTGCCCTCCTCTAATTCTGGCCTTTTGAGCATCCCTGATTATAATCACTCCACCATTGGTGGCTGTGCCTTCAGCTGCCGAGGCCCTAAGCTCTGGAATTCCCTCCCTAAACCTCTCTACCTCTCTTTCCTCCTTTAGGATGCTCCTTAAAACCTACCTCTTTGACCAAGCTTTTGATCATCTGCCCTAATTTCTCGTTTTGTGGCTCGGTGTCAAATTTTGTTTGATAACGCTCCTGTGAAGCACCTTGGGGCGTTTTACTATGTTAAAGGCACGATATAAATACAAGTTGTTGTTGGCACTCGGTGTACGAATGAAAACTGTAATCTAACTGTTTACACGAGTAAAGACGTGGGGAAGATGTGCGGGTTAAGTTGATTGGCTATGATAAATTGACCCTTAGTGTTAGGGGGATTAAATACGTGGGGTTACGGGGATAGGGTGGGGTATGTGTTGGTGTAGGGGTTACGGGGATCGGGTGGGGTATGTGTCGGTGCAGGCTCGATGGGCCGAAATGGCCTCTATCTGCACTGTGGGGTTTCTGTGATTCTGTGTGATTCTGTGATGACGGGGAAAAACAGCCTCAATTTTCCAAGCAGCAATGCTGATGGTTTGGCAGAGGACGATCTTGTTGAGATTTTCAGAAACCTCTTCTCCTAAAGGCATGGATTCCTTGCTGCAGCATGGTTCCACATTGTGCCTGGCACCCTATAATCATACCAGTCTAGATAGCAAGCATTGGCAGACTATTTTCCATGGCGAGAAGCACAGCCAGCTAAGTCTGATCCTATCCACATATATGCACTTCCAGCATTTAGGAGCAGGACCCCTGACCGATTTTCCACTCGCTAACCCAAGGGCAGCAAGGCCAATTGTAGTACCCCCACAAAGGCCACAGCTGAGATAAGCCAATTCAGCGCTGACAAGGGATTGCATAAGACTCAGCTGCTTACTCACTGAGGGAGTCCTAAATTATTTTTAATGCTATATACGCTGCATTTACTTTAATGATTTAAAAGGACGTAGAAACACTGGAAAAAGTGCAATAAATATTTACAAGGATGGTACCAGAACTAAGAGATTACAATCATCGGGAAAGATTGAATAGGTTGGGGCTTTTTTCTTTAGAAAAGACTTAGAGGTGACCTGATAGAGGTCTTTAAAATTATGAATGGGTTGGACAGGGTAGATGTGGAGCAAATGGCTCAGAATTGCAGGGAACGCTAGCGTAGTGGTAATGTCACTGGCTAGTAACCCAGAGGCCTGGACTAATGATCCAGAGACGTGGATTGGAGAATTTGAATTCAGTTAATTAAATAAATCTGGAATAAAAAGCTAGTATCAGTAATGGTGTAGGATTCGCAAAATTGGACTTTATATTAATAAGGGTCAAATGGCAGAAGAGGCCATGATTTTAAAGACTGTTTTAAAAGAAGCCCAGAAAAAGGGGCATACAAAATGGCTGCCATACCATGTGACCAGCTTATTGGGACACTTTAAAATGGTTCCTGCGCAATCTCAGACAGCTTTGTGGATTCAACCTACAGCAAGTTCTGGAAGCCGTTTCTGAGAGAACGAAACCAGACCCACACGTATGCATATGGATTAGATGCAGATCTAGTCAAGATCGGCCTGGAGACAGAGGCCATCAAAATGTTGACCCAGACAAAAGGGGACAATTTCATATTCATGAGAACAGCACCCAGGACTAGATAACGAGAACAGCAGGACATTAAAAACAATGAAGGTAATTCCAGACCAGAGATGGGCCTTTACCAGCCGTTTAAGACATTTTAAAATATAATAACTACCCCGCTGTGCTCCCAGCCCTCCAAAAATAAAACAAAGAGTAACCTGATTTTGGGCGGGAGACGGAAGTTTCTGGGAGAAAAGTATATCTGGAAGACTTTTCGGCAGTTGGGGCAAGCTGGAACAGTTGCAAGCTTGGAGACAGTTGGAGCTGGAGAGCGGTCGAGTTTGAATCCGGACACTCAGAAGAAGAAGCAGGCACTCGCAGGAGGAAGAAGAAAGCCAACATCGAGAAGGCCGTCTCGAAGCCGGCGTTCCGCCCCGGGGAAACACATCGGGAGATCATCGACCATCCCCGGGCCGTTGCCGGAACGAGAGGCCATCGACCCAGCTTGGGAGAAGAAACAAAAAAATAAAGGTCCCAAGAGAAGAAACCTTCCAGCCACCCTGGCTCGGGAGAAGAGAGAAAAGGAAACTGAAGAAGCGATGGGAGCCAGCCCAAGGCTCCTCTAACCAGGGTCGAGCCGATGATCCTCGACCCCGCCGACATCCAGGCCCGCCGGTGTCCAGCCGCCGCCCCCGACCCCCACCTCGAGAGAGGTGTGGCGCAGCTCGCAGGGGCTCCATGATCCACGTGGAGACGAAATGCCTGAAAGGACCAAACACAGACTCGATTTCAAAACCTTGCACTTCCTAGTGGGATTGGTGAGCATGTTTCTGGCCTTTCACAATCAGATCTAGATAGGTTTAATAAGGGGGTGGATTTAAGGGTACAATTAACATGAGTTGTTGTCCCTCGATGATCCGTGTGTTTCCTTATTTCATGATGATCTTTGTAGAGTATAAGATGCCTGTATTTGCCTTAGTTAGTACTGTGTCGTTATGATTTGTTTGTGTGTTTTTCCCTCCCATGTACTCCCTTATCTGCTTGCATTTGATTTGATATTTTTCCTTATGCAATAAAATTTCATTTTGTTTCATCAAACTTGGTCTACAAGAGTTTTCTCTACATTGTAGTTCCTGCCCCTAAGTCCAGAGTACAGAATCTAAGGGGTGAGTGGGTCGAACCACTCAAGGTTTTACTGTGCAAGAGAGAGAAACCTCAGGGAAATCTCTCAAGGAAAACCCCTTACAGAAAATGGTGACCGTGGCAGGACTCTGGCAGCAGGATTGCAATGTAGTAGATCCAAGTTTGAATGGTCGAAATGCAATGGATGAGAGGATAGCGGATTATGTCTTTGGCAAGGTAAATCTCACTAAACAGTGGATTTCCGATCTCTTGCTGGATGGGCGTCCGTTGGACGCAGCCATCAGGTGGACAGAGAGCAAAGAGCATAAGAAGTCAGTCGAGAAGGCAGTGTGGCTGATGTGTTACAAGAAGCAGGTCCAGATCTTGGACCGAGTCATTGCAGCACAGGCAGCCAGGATCACAACCCAGGCAGCAGAGATAGAGGAAAAGGCCATGGGTGGGGAAAAACTCATCACAGCGCTTCACCCGCTGAATCAGGAACGCCAAGTGGTAGCTAGTCAACATCAGGCTAGGATAGAGTACCTGGAGTACCAGGTTACTGAGGCAAAGATGAATGAAACGAGGATACGGGAGAAAAACGCCCGCCTCGCACAACAGCTAAGAGCGCAGGAGGAGAGAGTAGTGGAGGTTAAGGCAGCTTATAAGCTGGCCCTCGAGCACGGGTTTGAGAGCACAGACCACGGACCCTGCCAAAAGACCATAGAGGACATAAGAACGGCCCTGGTTAAGGCAAGAGGCATGGTGTGTCTCGTCAGCCCGAAAGCTAGTCACATGGACTTTTTAAAGGAATCAAAACAGCCGATTCCAGCTGAGGTAATTGTGGTACCAGCCACCGAGCCCTCAGCACCGCCGAGCTATATTGAGACTTGGCCGGAAAAGGAGGGGGTAGTGAAAGAGGAGGTAGCCGAGGTGGAGTGTGAGGAAGAACCACTGGTAGCAAAGCCGGGACCGGCACCAATGTGTCCCGCTTGGCACCAGAGGTTCGGTCCCAACACTGCCGATGGCAGTATCGGACCCCACCAGAACCAGCTCGTGGTGCCCTACGCTGGCCAGCAATTAAGGTCCATGGTGAGCCACCTCGCATGACTCACAGTAAAGGGAGATCCCTCGCTCCATTTCAGGGAGATAGAGGAAACAGCAGCCATCAATGACTGTGATGATCAGGAACAGGTGAAACTGTTGCTTTTCTCCCTGGATTGCATGATCCTTCAGTGCCTCTCAGAGGATAGTAAGAGGGGATGGAAATGGTTGCGGATCTCAGAGAGGAAGTTTTAGAAGTAATGGGAGTGGACGATGGTAGTCCGTTCGACCGTGTAGAAGGGACCGTGCAGCTATCTGGAGAACCCCCACGGGTTTTCGCAGAAAGGCTGTGGCCAGTATATCGACGCAGCTGTCCGGGTATGCCTGAACGGGCTTTAATGAGCAACGAACAGCGGGTTCATTGGCTCCGTTGTTTGGTTACCAACAGTTTGCCAGAGATACGGGCCCTAGCCAGGTCATGGTTTGATCCCCAAGGTCCCGGCGTCATGGAGGAGACGGTACTCCGTCAGCTTAATGTGGCATACAAGAATTGTAGAGGTCAGGAAACACCACCCCAGAAGGGAAAGGTGCATGAGGCAAAAGCCGCAGGCCCAAGCCAGAAGGAGTGGTGTCAGGAGGGGAATCGCCCTGTCCAAGCCAAGCTCAATTGCTACGGGTGTGGGAAGGATGGACATTGGCGCAAGGACTGTAGAAATCCGTGGAAAGATAATAAAGGGAGATTTCCCACAGCCCAAGCCCAAGCCCAGACCGCCGCCCCAGCACCAGCCCAAACCCAAGCCGTAGCTCCTGCCCCAGCGCAAGGAGCTGGTGCAGTTATGAATCCCGTTGCGATTGAGCCAATCATAGAGACAATGCGGTCTCTGATGATCTCGCAGGGGAAAATAGCTGTCACCACCGGCCTTGTCGCTCCCGAAACTCCGATCGCTGTACCCAAGTGACTAGAGTCGGCGCAGCCCATCTACCTGTGTGCGCTGCGATATGATGTATGGAGACGACCCCTCGTGGAGATGGAGGTGGAGGAGGTGAAGGGAACCTATCTGTTGGACACGGGAGCATCGTGCACCGTAATCCACGCAGATAACCCCACCGCCTCGCCTCTATCCACCGGGGTCCCATACCTTCTGTCGGGCTTCATGGGCGAAGAACAGGCTGGCGCACATTCCCTTCCCCTCTCCATTCGTTTAGGACCACTCCGCACCACATGGAAGTGTACCCTAATGAAGTGGGAGGTGGGAGGTGGAACGGGAGTCCTGGGGTCTGATTTCTTGGTAGCCCACGGGATCCACGTGGACCTAAGAAATCATTGTCTCTGGGGAGCGGGTACGAGTGTGAAGGAGATAGAGAGTGTTAAGGAAACGCCTACGAAGGCGCGGGTTGGCCGGCGAGAAGTAAAATTCTTGGGTCTAACCCTATGCACTGGCGAGAGAGCCGTAGACCAGGAGGATAGGCCGGAATCAGTGGAAAATCCACCGGTCTACGCCACTCACACAGTGGAGGTGTCCCGACGCAACAAGTGGTTTAGCATGAAGCGGTGCAAACTGTTTAAACCGGGTGCAAGAGCATCAGCAACCAAAGCCAGGTCTGAGGATAAAGATCCTCAGCCTGAGGCGCGCGATGAGTCACAGACCACACAAGCTGGCGTTGTAGCCTGCTTGGAAGGAGAGGAGGTCCCGCCCACCTCGGGGGAGCTTTCTCCGATGGCCTGGGACTCGGACGAGGAGGGGCCCGAACAACAAGGTCCCGCCCTCGACACGATTCTGGAAGAGGTGGAGTCGGAGGACGGAGATCCCGCCCTCGACTCGAGCGTGGGGGAGGTAGAAATTGGGGGCAGAGATTCTCCACCTGTAGGGACAGGTGAGGAGGAGCCGTCTGCCACAGACCCAATTCCCGAAGGGGCGGAGCCTGAGGGGAGGGAGCAGAAGCCTACAGTCGTGGAAGAGCCACGGGCTGTGAGAGCTGAAGTCCCACCCGAAGGTCGACTCGCCAAGGGAGCCTGCCCAAATCCCAAAGGGGCGGAGCCTGAGGGAAGGGAGCCGAAGCCTACAGTCGTGGAAGAGCCACGGGCTGTGAGAACTAAGGTCCCACCCGAAGGTCCACTCGCTAAGGGAGCCACGCCCAAAGTACCTTTTCGCAGGTCGACTCGAACGCCTCAGCCTGTAAAACCTTGGCCCGATTCCCCCGCTCCCAGTAGACGCCGACTTCAGAAATCCATGAAAAAACACAGTCCCCGATTAACAGCAAAAGGCTGCGGGGAACCAGAGCCACAGGTCACTGCAGCCCCGCCACAGGGAGTGGCAAGCTGCAGTCCAATCAGGGATTAGGCAAGCCACCCGGGGACGGGCGGCGCTGTACATAAGTTTAGGTTTAAGTTTAAGGTGTGTATATATTAAGGGGATTAGAGTTTAAGTAGTTTTAAATCTGCCCAGTGTGTATGTGTGTGTTTTTGGATCGAGGTCGAAAGACCCGATCATGCCGTCACCTAAGCCAGAATCTCTCGGGAGCCTGGCTATATTGTTTGATTTATTGTAGGAACCAGGAGAAAGATGAGAGGGATCCTCTTCGCATTCGTGATGGTCGGATGGAGCTGGGCCTATCGGGGCCGCACCAAGGACTCCACGATCTATGGGTGCTCTGGAAATAGAGGCCCCATCGCGACTGACGGAACCGGCTCACGGGACGCTGAAGAGACTGCTGCCTACTTCCATGAAGGGAGATGGCCAGGCTGGCTGGGGTCGAACTCTACTGAATACTCCAGCCAGACGGGGTTTGTGTACAGAGAAACGTCTCTGATGTGCCCCAGGGTGCGGATCATTGCACCCAGGATCAGCGTCACCATGGGCAAGAAGATTTGCTTGAACTGTTTGGGACATGTACCTTTGGACCGCTGGTGGTGGCTGCGCAAGTTGAGCAGCACCATGAAGAATTCCACGGTGGAATGGGAGAGATTGGGTAATAACACCCATCGGACAATAACGGGAACTCACGGGGTTTTGAGTGTCTGTTGGGACAAATGGTGGGAACCAGATGAGGGGATCTACATCTGTATGTGGGGTTCAGAACGCGCTTGCCCCACAGGCGTCTCCATCTTTTTCCAAAGACAGTGGCAGGATGCTGGACAAGGAATGAGGTGGGACGTCAGCACACGGGCGTGCGGAGTCCCATACTCTCAGATCCCAGTAAACGCCACTGACCTCATCACCCGACCCCGCAAGCCCCTGCCCACAGTTCCGGTAGCTAAAGCCCTCAAGGAAGGGTGCCCCACCATGACAAAGGGACCCGGGAACGGATTGGTATTGGTACCCACAGGTCAGGTACTGTACCAAGGGGTCCACTACGCGGTGGCTTCTGTGATTTTAAACCTCACCGAGGTAAGATTGCCAGCGTGGTGCCCCAAGGAAACGGAGCTATTATACCAGGTCCTGTTAACAAACATGTTTAAACAGTTTTACGAATTCGACTTTGCCGATGTCGACAGAGCCGAATTGTACACCACACCACATGAGGTCTTGGACAAAATAGGGAGGCAAAGAAGGGGTGCAGTAAATGATATTTTCACAGCTTTTAATACAGGAACTTCCGTCATCAACACACTGGATGATGTGGCGCTGCAAACCCAGATCAATGGTTTAAAAACACAGTTAAGAAAAATACTGACTGACGAGAATAAGGTAGTGGGTTCTACATGAGGACCAGGCCATGACACTACACTTAAAAGAGATAATAGCTGAGCTGGAGAAACACGCCAGAACGGTAAATGCCCTCATCAGGGAGGATTGGAATGCGTCCGATCAGGCTGCGCAGAACGAAGCTTGTGTGCTATACGGGGCGTAGTTACTGGGCGAGGGCCGCAGTAATCTGGAGGATTTAAAGCAAGGTTTAGTCCCCTCCTGGATCAGCAACAAGCACCTCGCAGCCCTCCACCCTTTTGAGAATACATTGAGTCCGTGCCAGCTCAGACTAGCTTCAGAGGCCTACCCAGTCCCAGTGGACTGTGGACGGTCTAATCACACCATTATGGGTATAGTGGTAAGAATGCCGGTGATGGGAAAGACAGCCAAACTCGCCCCGGTATACAGGGTGGAGAACATTGGAGTCATTCAGGGGGGTGCGCACATTCGCTACACAGGGGTCCCACCTTACGTCATTCGATGGGAGCATGCAATGACTGGTACCGACCTCTCGGGGTGCCGGAGCCGGGGAGCACACATCATCCTGTGTCCCCAGCACTTGAATGCCCATTCAAAACCACAGTGCAGGTTCAGAACTGCTGGCGCAAAGCCTATAAATTGCACCATGGAGGCAATGGCACAAGGCCATGTGCCCCCGCAGGTGGCATATATAGGAGGTGGGACATACTGTGTCACCACTGCAGCACCCCACTACCAGCATGGATAGCACGGTTGTTGTCCGGTTAGTGACAGCAGCTTCTGTTTCAAGCCCAGGGCAGAAGTTCAAGTGGCCCAAGAGCAAATTGTCCCCATTCCTGAACCTTCCACTGTTCACATCACTGTGAAAGAGAATTTCACCGATCTGCAGCGTTTCGTTGCACATTTTGGATATATCATTCCCCCTCTCCCTGAACACCTCACCAAGATATTAAAAGCCGTTGTTGTTTCACAGAAACACTTCTACACACTGGAGCAGAAAACTTTAGAGATAGGGGCAGACATATTGGATATAGTGACCCCACCATGGTGGGACCTGTTCACTAATATAGAAGTCCCTTCTTGGATTAGGATAGCCTCCCACGTTCTTGTAGTGTGCCAGGTTGTCATTGTAGTTTATTTACTGTTTGTACACTGTAAAAAGGTCAAACATTCGCAAAAGTATGAGAATAGAGGGGAATGGAGGGAGCATTATGTGCGGGTAGAAGAAGAGACACCCATTTAGATATTGCTACTTTGTATAAAGTTAAAGTTTTCCCTCCCTCCTCTGTATTATTTTTTTGATATGTATTCATGTGCATTTTGAATTTTTCGTGTATGTACTTTATTTTATTATTGAAGTTTTATTAGATGTGATATTATTAGAAAGTAATGTGTATACACTAGGTGATGTAGGGGTATAAAGACCCCCTCCACGCCTGGAAGTAAATTGTTAGATTTTTAACTCCAAGGTATTGCCGTCTATAGATGCTTAATGTACACTAGATTTTTCTGAAATGGGAAAATGCATGTGTCGTGGGGTCATAGATAGGTAAATACTGGGGATGGTTAGATTGTGGAAAGTCAGAAAATTTTGCTCACCCAGTATTATGATACTTCAAGCAAGTTACAGTATCATCAGCAGGGAGTGTAGGATTCGCAAAATTGGACTTTATATTAATAAGGGTCAAATGGCAGAAGAGGCCATGATTTTAAAGACTGTTTTAAAAGCCCAGAAAAAGGGGCATACAAAATGGCCACCATACCATGTGACCAGCTTATTGGGACACTTTAAAATGGTTCCTGCGCAATCTCAGACAGCTTTGTGGATTCAACCTACAGCAAGTTCTGGAAGCCGTTTCTGAGAGAATGAAACCAGACCCACACGTATGCATATGGATTAGATGCAGATCCAGTCAAGATCGGCCTGGAGACAGAGGCCATCAAAATGTTGACCCAGACAAAAGGGGACAATTTCATATTCATGAGAACAGCACCCAGGACTAGATAACGAAATCAGCAGGACATTAAAAACAATGAAGGTAATTCCAGACCAGAGATGGGCCTTTACCAGCCGTTTAAGACATTTTAAAATACAATAACTACCCCGCTGTGCTCCCAGCCCTCCAAAAATAAAACAAAGAGTAACCTGATTTTGGGCGGGAGACGGAAGTCTCTGGAAGAAAAGTATATCTGGAAGACTTTTCGGCAGTTGGGGCAAGTTGGAACAGTTGCAAGCTTGGAGACAGTTGGAGCTGGAGAGCGGTCGAGTTTGAATCCGGACACTCAGAAGAAGAAGCAGGCACTCGCAGGAGGAAGAAGAAAGCCAACATCGAGAAGGCCGTCTCGAAGCCAGCGTTCCGCCCTGGGGAAACACATCGGGAGATCATCGACCATCCCCGGGCCGTTGCTGGAACGAGAGGCCATCGACCCAGCTTGGGAGAAGAAACAAAAAAATAAAGGTCCCAAGAGAAGAAACCTTCCAGCCACCCTGGCTCGGGAGAAGAGAGAAAAGGAAACTGAAGAAGCGATGGGAGCCAGCCCAAGGCTCCTCTAACCAGGGTCGAGCCGATGATCCTCGACCCCGCTGACATCCTGGCCCGCCGGTGTCCAGCCGCCGCCCCCGACCCCCACCTCAGGAGAGTGGTGTGGTGCAGCTCGCAGGGGCTCCATGATCCACGTGGAGACGAAACGCCTGAAAGGACCAAACACAGACTCGATTTCAAAACCTTGCACTTCCTAGTGGGATTGGTGAGCATGTTTCTGGCCTTTCACAATCAGATCTAGATAGGTTTAATAAGGGGGTGGATTTAAGGGCACAATTAACATGAGTTGTTGTCCCTCGATGATCCGTGTGTTTCCTTATTTCATGATGATCTTTGTAGAGTATAAGATGCCTGTATTTGCCTTAGTTAGTACTGTGTCGTTATGATTTGTTTTGTGTTTTTCCCTCCCATGTACTCTCTTATCTGCTTGCATTTGATTTGATATTTTTCCTTATGCAATAAAATTTCATTTTGTTTCATCAAACTTGGTCTACAAGAGTTTTCTCTACATTGTAGTTCCTGCGCCTAAGTCCAGAGTACAGAATCTAAGGGGCGAGTGGGTCGAACCACTCAAGGTTTTACTGTGCAAGAGAGAGAAACCTCAGGGAAATCTCTCAAGGAAAACCCCTTACAATGGTAACCATGAAACTATCGGATTGTTGTAAAAACCCATCTGGTTCACTAATATCCCTTTAGGGAAGGAAATCTGTTGTAGTGTAGGAAACATGGCAGCCAATTTGTACACAGCAAGTTCCTACAAACTACAATGTGATAATGACTAGATAATCTGTTTTAGTGATGTTGATTGAGAGATAAATATTGGCCAGGACACCGGGGATAACTCCCCTGATCTTCTTCGGAATAGTGCCATGGGATCTTTTACATCCACATAAGAGAGCAGACAGGTTTAACGTCTCATCCAAAAGACGGCACCTCCGACAGCGCAGCACTCCCTCAGCACTGCACTGCAGTGTCAGCCTAGATTTTTATGCTCAAGTCTCTGGAGTGGGACTTGAACCCACAATCTTCTGACTCAGAGGCGAGGGTGCTACCAACTGAGCAACAGCTGGTACTACCAGGCTGAATGGCCTACTTCTGTGCTGTATATTCTATGTAATTATGAACTTTCCATATTAGTCTTGAGCAGGGGTGGGCAAAATACGGCCCGTGAGCCATATACGGCCTTCCAGTTCATTCTATCCAGCCCGCCGGAGCTCGAATTGCACTTTCATCTGAGTCTTTTGAGGGAAGGCCCGAGGAGGGTTACTGCGGCCTGGGAATAGGCTGCAACCCTGAACCAGAGCAATTAAAAAAGAGCTGCCGAGACTGCTGCTATATGTCTGATGCAAATCTGCTTCCCTCTTGTGGCTTGGAGGCTGGGGCGAGTTCAGGGAGAGGAGTGTGGGGTGAGTTCAGGGAGAGGAGTGTGGGGTGAGTTCAGGGCTGGGAGGGTGAGGTGAGTTCAGGGCTCGGAGTGTGGGGTGAGTTCAGGGCTCGGAGTGTGGGGTGAGTTCAGGGAGAGGAAAAAGAGTCGTTGAGATGAGCAGCCATGACTCAGAATCATAGAAAGTTACAGCACTCAATGAGGCCATTTCGGCCCATTGTGTCCATGCCGGCCAACAAAGAGCTATCCTGCCAAATCCCACTTCCCAGCTCTTGGTCCGTAGCCCTGCAAGTTACAGCATCCCAAGTGCACATCCAAGTACTTTTTAAATGTGGTTAGGATTTCTGCCTCTACCACCCTTTCAGGCAGTGAGTTCCAGACCCCCACAACCCTCTGGGTGAAGAAATGTCCCCTCTAAACCTTCCAGCAGTTACTTTAAATCTGTGCCACCTGGTTTTTGACACCTCTGCTACGGGAAATAGGTCTTTTCTATCTACTTTATCTAGGCCCCTCATAATTTTATACACCTCAATAAAGTCTCCCCTCAGCCTCCTCTGTTCCAAGGAAAACAAACCGAGCCTATCCAGTCTTTCCTCATAGCGAAGATTCTCTACTCCCGGCAACATCCTTGTAAATCTCCTCTGTACCCTCTCTAGTGCAATCACATCTTTCCTGTAATGTGGTGACCAGAACTGCACGCAGTACTCTAGCTGAGGCCTAACTAGTGTTTTATACAGTTGAAGCATAAACCCCCTGCTCTTGTATTCTATGCCACGGCTAATAAAGGAAAGTACCCCGTAGGCCTTCTTAACCACTTTATCTACCTGGCCTGCTACCTTCAGGGATCTGTGGACATGCACTCCAAGGTCCCTTTGTTCCTCTACACTATTCAGTGTCCTACCATTTAATGTGTATTCCCTTTCATTGTTAGCCCTCCCCAAATGCATTACCTCACACTTTTCTGGATTGAATTCCATTTGCCTCGACGGAGCAGGAGTGTCCAGTGCACACGTGTAGTACCGTCCCCACCAGCGAGCGATGAGCGGTGCATTTGGCGGGTTTTTGAAAAGTGGTTCACAGAGCCAGAGTGGGAGAGAGCCGCAGACAGACGTTAGGCTCATCTCAATGACCCTTTTTCCTCTCCCTGAACTCACCCCGCACTCCCAGCCCCGAACTCACCCCACTATCCCAGCCCTGAACTCACCCCACATTCCGCGCCTCGAACTCACCCCACACTCCGCGCCCTGAACTCACCCCACACTCCGAGCCCCGAACTCACCCCACTCCCAGCCCCGAACTCACCCCACTCCCAGCCCCGAACTCACCCCACTCCCAGCCTTAAACTCACCCCACACTCCCAGCCCTGAACTCACCCCACACTCCCAGCCCCGAACTTACCCCACATTCCGCGCCCCGAACTCACCCCACTCCGAGCCCCGAACTCACCCCATACTCCGAGCCCTGAACTCACCCCATACTCCGAGCCCTGACCTCACCCCACACTGAGCCCCGAACTCACCCCACACTGAGCCCTGAACTCACCCCACACTCCGAGCCCTGAACTCACCCCACATTCCGTGCCCCGAACTCACCCCATACTCCGAGCCCCGAACTCACCCTATACTCCGAGCCCTGAACTCACCCCATACTCCGAGCCCTGAACTCACCCCACACTGAGCCCTGAACTCACCCCATGCTCCGAGCTCTGAACACACCCCACGCTCCGCGCCCTGAACTCACCCCACACTCCGAGCTCAGGACTCACCCCACACTCCCAGCCCTGAACTCACCCCGCACTCCCAGCCCTGAACTCACCCCACACTTCGAGCCCTGATCTCACCCCACACTCCGAGACCTGAGCTCACCCCACACTTCGAGCCCTGAACTCACCCCACACTCCGAGACCTGAACTCACCCCACACTCCCAGCCCCGAACTCACCCCACACTCCCAGCCCTGAACTCACCCCGCACTCCCAGCCCTGAACTCACCCCACACTTCGAGCCCTGATCTCACCCCACACTCCGAGACCTGAACTCACCCCACACTCCCAGCCCCGAACTCACCCCACACTCCCAGCCCCGAACTCACCCCACACTCCCAGCCCCGAACTCACCCCACACTCCCAGCCCCGAACTCACCCCACACTCCCAGCCCCGAACTCACCCCACACTCCCAGCCCCGAACTCACCCCACACTCCCAGCCCCGAACTCACCCCACACTCCCAGCCCCGAACTCACCCCACACTCCCAGCCCCGAACTCACCCCACACTCCCAGCCCCGAACTCACCCCACACTCCGCGTCCTGAACTCACCCCACACTCCAAGCTCTGAACTCACCCCACTCCAAGCTCTGAACTCACCTCACACTCCCAGCCCCGAACTCACCCCACACTCTGCGCCCTGAACTCACCCCACTCTCAGCCCCGAACTCACCCCACACTCTGAGCCCTGAACTCACTCCACACTCCGAGCCCTGAACTCACCCCACACTCCGAGCCCCGAACTCACCCCACACTCCGAGCCCTGAACTCACTCCACACTCCGAGTCCCGAACAAACCCCACCCCGAATCTTAACGACTCTTAGTTTTACCAAAGAAAGAGACCAGCGCTGCGTTTTTCCTCTCCCTGTACCCAGAGTACGACGACAGGGGAGTTCTCATCACCGTCTTAGACATGGGAGTGAATCTCGGAGCACAAGGACTCCAGGTAATGGTACCCGATTGTAGTTCAGGCCTTGCGAAGCCTCGAGCTCCTGTACTCAGCACACTAAAAAGAGAACACCTCTCGCATTGGAGACCCTGCAGACTCGAACCATGTAGACTTTCAGTAAAACGTAATTGATCGATCAATCATTTCATTCATTTAATAACGGTAGATTTTACACTACATTTTGTGTATTTAAGATAGTTTCTGACTACTATCTGAATTTATGTTTATGTTTATGCAATGTACCCTCTAATTTATTTTCGTGCGTGGTCCCTTTAAATTTGCTGCTCGGCTGGGCATGCGCCCTATCTCTTCCAGCGGCAGGAGATAGTGAGCGGCTTGTGTGGGACCTCGCGACTGGTGCGCGACCGCACACTTTAGGGGGAACTTTGGTGTGTGGCCCTCAACAGCGCACCAGAACTTGTGCAGTGGCCCTCCAGCCCAAATAATTGCTCACACCTGGTCTTAAGCTTACATTTTTGTATACAAGAAATTTACACACAAAATGCTAACCTTTAATGGAAAATTTTTGGAATTGATTTATATCAAGATCTTCAAGAATTTCAAGATGTCCTTGTCGCTCACATAATCACCTACTCCACAGTTCTAACAGAACAATGTTAGCTTGTGTGATAAATAATCCAGCGGACAAAGTTTAATATATCCAGAACGACAGATTCCAAGATTGAGTGACATGGCTTGTAATTTAATGGAGGTGCTTTAAATGAGGTAAACTGTGAGAATAAAAATTGAACACTGAAAGTAGGTAACTGCCTGGAGCCCTTGGGCTTGATTTTGCCAGGCCTGAGGAGGCGGGATTGGAGGCGTGTGAGGTGTTAAATTTGTAAAAAATGGCGGGCGGCTCCGATCCCACCTCCAGCCTGCCTCTGACCAATTTTCCCAAAAGCGGGCTTTCAGACCCCGTTTCAATCCCGCCTCCAAGAGGCGGGATAGGCCCTTAGGGCCCTTAACAAGCACTTAATTGCCTCTATAATGCCATTTTGAGAGGCCATTCTAACTTTAACACATTTCCCCCGTGCTGCACGTCTCCTCTGGAACATGCCAGTTAATCCTGGCGGGCTCACAAGTGGATTGCTTACTAACAGCTGCAGCACCACCATTAAAAAGGAGTTTTCAACAATGATTATTTGCAGGTGGCAGAACTTTGTTTTCTGAGGTCTGGGAGAATTTTTAGCAGGCCTACTCATTGTGGAAGTTTTGAGGCTGAGATCCATCTCCAGTGGGACCTCCTGGCAAACCCCTCTCCCCACCTTGACTGAGCGCTTCCTCAACTGAGGTATATACCTGCAGCATGGGAACCATTTATTTCCTTTCCTCCTGGACATCAGATTCAGACGAAGACCAGCCGCGGCAGCAGCAGAACCCGGAACAACAGCAGCACCAACAGCAGGAACAACAACAGGAGCGCCAAGCTGCTGCTCACCCACCTGAAGCTGCACAGGCCAGAAGGCGCCAGCGCATGGAAGCACGTTGCCACAGGAGATACCCCCAAAACAGGGTTTACAGACAGAGGATGAGCTACCTCAACATGACTGAGCAGCAATGCCAAAGGAGGCTCAGACTTTCACGAGAGGTAGTGGGTGACATCTGCACAATGCTACAGCAAGACCTGGAGCCCAGAGGAGCGGGTGGATACCCCTTACCAGTGGCCGTCGGTCACCACCGCACTCAACTTTTTTGCTTCAGGACCATTCCAGGGATCAACAGCAGACATCAGCGGCATCTCCCAGGTGGCCGCACACACTTGCATCACGCAGGTAACTGATGCCCTCTTTGCCAACGTGCACAATTACATCAAATTTTCCAAGGATCAAGCAAGTTTAATGGTGCGTGCGGCTGGATTTGCTAATCTAGCAGGCTTTCCAAGGGTGCAGGGTGTCGTTGACTGCACACATGTGGCCCTTAAGGCACCCCATCACAATCCAGGTATTTTTGTCAACTGCAAGGGCTTCCACTCCCTCAACGTGCAGCTGGTGTGTGACCACAATAAGGACATTTTGCATGTTTGCGCCAAGTACCCTAGCAGTTGCCATGACTCCTTCATCCTGCGGCAGTCTAGTGTTCCTCCGCTCTTCAGTCCGCCGGACCAACTTTGCGGATGGCTACTTGGAGACAAGGGCTATTCCCTGAAGACGTGGCTAATGACGCCGTTGAGGCCATCCAACGAAGCTGAGGAGCGCTACAACTCCAGCCACATTTCAACCAGATCCATCATCGAGCAAACCATCGGCTTGCTGAAGATGCAATTCAGATGCCTTGATAGATCAGGTGGAGCCCTGCAGTGCTCAGCAGCCGGGGTCTCCAGAATCGTCGTGGTCTGCTGTGCACTTCACAACATGGCACAGCATTGTGGCTTGCAGCTGCCTGAGGTACAAGTGGCTCATCGCATAGCCTCCTCAGATGAGGATGAGGAGGAGGAGGAGGACAGCGACAATGAACAACTTGCAGAGACGCATCAACCAGTGGCAGCAGGACGCGAGCACATTGCTGCCCAGGATGCAAGGGATGCACTCATCTTGGCCAGATTTGCTTAGCATGCCCAATCAAACACATTTGCCTCGCACCTTCTTACCAGACCATCGACAATGGGCAATAACCTGCAGCTTCCTATCACTCTGACCACCATACTGACAATTCCAAGTCGCCCTGAACCCTCAATGTGGAAGTCCCATTTGCGACATGACACAGCCCACAACTTCAACAGTTTGCCATCAAGTTATTTTATCACATAAATGCACGGATAGCTTTTCAAAAATAAACACAACAGAACACCCAAGTGAGTACTCTTGTGACTACTTGTGCTTTACCTTCCTCTTACGCATGCTCCTACGTGGTGCTTCCCCTGTGGCTTCAGCAGATGTGGAGGTCCCTTGCCCACTTTCCTGCTGCTCCTGCCTCGACACATTTGGCAGGCATCCTCTGGGGTTGCGAGCCTGTGAGGGCTCGCCAACAGTCTGCTGCTCCTGCAGCTGTGCAGGGGCTGAGACGCTGATCTCAGTTGGGTGAGGACTCTGGTGGGGCTCTGACCGAGGGCTTTGCAGTGGCATGGTTGTGTGAGCGCTTGGAGAGGAGCCCCCACTTCCTTGTTGTCTGTCACCAACATCCCTCTCATGGGTCAGCCCCACTTCAGAGCAAGCAAGTGACTTGACAGCACCTTACTGCACTTCAAGGGGGCCATGTGGACCCGTTTCTGCACTGGAAGTCCTACTCCAGAGGACTTCCATGATGGTCTGGTTTCTCTGCTCAATAGTTGACCATCGCTCCTCAAGAGATGTCAGTCTATTCTGAACAATGACCATGTTTTCAAGACCCTGGCGACTAAGCTCCTCCATGGCCGTAGCCATCCTCTCCTCTACCGTAGCCATCCTCTCCATGGTAGCCAGCCTTACCATGGAGGTAGCCATCCTTTCCACGGAGGTTGCCATCCTTTCCGTGGTGATACGTTCATGCACCAATGCCTTCACAAAGGCTCTGCTCATGTTAGCGATGGACCCCTCCATTCGCTCCACACTCACAGCGACCCTGGAGACAAAACCTGCCAGAGACTCCTGCACCTGTTCCTAGAGTTCCAGCACCGCTCTCCTGGATGAACCTAGAGGCACAGGGTCGACATGCAGCTGAGCCAAGCTGGGAGAGTCCTGCGCCCTCCGACTAGGACTCTCCACTGCTGTCTCTGTCTCCACCATCTGCTGATGCTCACTTGTGAGCTGTGATACACCAGGTGACAACGCTACTCTATGTCCCGAAGGTCCCACCGAGGTGTGAGTGTCTGCGCTGGTGCTGGGTGCGCTTAATTTTGCTGACGCTGCGCCCTCAGAGGTTGCAGCTTCCTCTGAGGAGTCTGGGGGCTCAGGCTATTCCTCCTGGACAGTGGGGAGGGTCCTGTGGGGGAGTAAAGGAAAGAGTTAGGCATGTGAGATAAACGTTGCATGCACATTGAAGTGTGCAGATTATCAAAAGTCTATCTGTTACAGCATTAGAATGAAGATCAGTCACTCGTGCAATGTCAATGAGAAAGATGAAAAACTATTCTGTCACCAGCTTGCTCTGATGCGCCCAACTGTCTGTCCCCCACTTGCCCACACTCCTCCACTCCCACGATCTCCAGGGCCGCCTCCTCTGCATTGGTAAGCTGGGCTATTGAGGGTGGCCCTCCACCTGTCCTCGCCCTTTCCCTCTTATTGTGGGCTCTCTTTTCCTGCAATGAGGGACACAAGTGGAGTTTGAGTGAGAATGAAGGAGTATAGAGAATCCATAGCATAGATGCTTAGAAGAACACAAAGATGCAGTGAGGTCACAAGACCAAGGGCCCTCCCTGTGTGTTGTAAGTTGTTGTCATAGCATCACAGTGATAGGGGGTGTGAGGGCTCCATAGTCGAATAGTTAAGTGAATGTGAACATACAGAGAGAGGGAATGGTTAAGGTTGCAGGGATGTAATGGTCAAGTGGGATGTGGAGGAGGAGGTTGACAAAGCAGAGTGCTGGTGATGAGAGCGATGGGGGTTAGATTGAGGGTGATGGTGATGGAATACTCACTTTTCCTGTGCGGAGGTCATGAAACCTTTTTCTGCACTGCAGCCAGGTTCTGCTGCACTTTGAGATGGCACTCACCTCCTGTGCCACTTGCAGCCACACAGCTTTGGTCTGTTGGGGAGGTTTCTTACTCCCAGAAGAAGGAAACAGCACTTCCTTATTCACTCTTGCTCCCTCCACCAGAGCTTGGAGAGAGTCCTCATCAAAACGGGGAGCACACTTTGGTCTGGAGCTTGCCATGGTTGGAGCCCTAATCCCTCAGAAGTGTAATCCAGAAGTTGTAAGACAGAAAATGAACCAAGGCTGCTTGCAGCTGCATAGATGACATCATCAGAGGCAAGTTTCAGCATCAAAAGACTCATTGGGCGAGGGGTTCCCACATGCTGGAAATCAAGTGCCCAATTAGGGCAAAATAGTTAAATTATCCCACCTCACATCGGAGGTGGGGGCAGGATCCGCCGACCACTTGACCCGACACCAGCCCGCCCCCAATGACAAAATCCAGCCCCTTATGTCAGATTTGTTCTTTTATATATTAAATCCTGCACAATTTCTCTTTTCAAAACGATTGGGAATTTCAGTGCCTCAATGCTATGGGTCACAAGAAGACATTCATTGTTACGGTATTAACCCAGAATAATTTGAGAACATTACAGAGAATGCAGTGCAATAAAATCAAAAACTTCCTCAGATTATTCTGAGTTTAGAGGGGATGGGAGCAATTAAATTTCTCCCCCTCCAATAACTGGAAACAATTCAAGCAATTATTTACTTGGATTCACCACCATTAAACATCAGTGCAAACTTTAATTTGTGTTATATGGTCTAAATAAGAGTGTATAAGAAAATCTCCAATCTATACAATCCACTCTGGCCAAGTGAGCAGTTAAATTTTGGTTAAATGTACAGTGTAATGGGTCACTGGCAGATAGCAGTTAACATGAAGACATCCAGCATGTTTAACAGTATGCCTGGACAGTTTCACATAATGCTGGTAAAACCATTCTGCCTTGAATTCTACTTAACAAAGTGTCATAAGAAATTTGGCAAAACACCAAATGTTCCTAATATGAAAATGCATCTCCATTCATGCTATTGCTATAAAGCTGCTGTCAAATAGCAACTGATAATATGCTAATAGTATTTGCCAGTCATAATTTCTTGTTTGCAATAAACAAGGTCAGAAGTGGGGATGTTCATTGATGATTACAGTGTTCAGTTCCATGTGCAACTCCTCAGATAATGAAGCAGTTGGTGTTCGCATGCAGCAAGACCTGGACGACATTCAGGCTTGGGCTGGTAAGTGGCAAGTAACATTCGCGCCACACAAGTGCCACACAATGACCATCTCCAACAAGAGAAAGTCTAACCACCTCCCCTTGACATTCAATGGCATTACCATCGCCAAATCCCCCACTATCAACATCCTGGGGGTCACCATTGACCAGAAACTTAACTGGACCAGTCATATAAATACTGTGGCTACAAGAGCAGGTCAGAGGCTGGGTATTCTGTGGCGAGTGTCTCACCTCCTGACTCCCCAAAGCCTTTCCACCGTCTACAGGGCACAAGTCACGAGAATGATGGAATACTCTCCACTTGCCTGGATGGATGCAGCTCCAACAACACTCAAGAAACCTGACACCATCCAGGACAAAGCAGCCAGCTTGATTGGCACCCCATCCACCACCTTAAACATTCACTCCCTCCACCACCGGCGCAGTGTGTACCATCTACAAGATGCACCGCAGCAACTCACCAAGGCTTCTTCCACAGCACCTCCCAAACCCACAACCTCCATCAGGACAAGCGCAGCAGGTGCACGGGAGCACCATCATCTCCAAGTTCCCCTCCAAGTCACACCCTTCCTGCCTTGGACATATAGTGCCATTCCTTCATCATTGTTGGGTCAAAATCCTGGAATTCCCTACCTAACAGCATTGTGGGAACACCTACACCACACGGACTGCAGCAGTTCAAGGAAACGGCCCACCAACATCTTCCCAGGTCAACTAGGGATGGGCAGCAAATGCTGGCCTTGCCAGCTACGTTCATGTCCTGAGAATTGATAAACAATTCTCCTAATTCTATAAATGATTCAGAACAATATTGCACTTCTAATATTTTTAGTCAAAGTATTAGATACTATATGCAAGTCGCTTCATATCGTACGAACAAAAATAAGCTAATGATTGGTTGATCTTGCGTTATCAGAACATAAACTACATCAAACTAATAACATGGCCATTTGATCTGACATTTTACAACTAGTGCTATTTTTCCAAAATGTTTGTGCAAAATCTCTGAGAATAAGTGCAGAAATTCTTTGCATTACGAGTATGGACATACACAGTCTGAGAGATTTTGAATTTTTAAGAACTTCATGCTCTCCTCCTAATTCTGCTGCCCCATTCTGAAAATGCGGATGGGTGATTGTAACCCTCTGAGACCTCACCTAAGTGGCCATTTTCCACACGAGCCTAGACATAAGTGTCAGCAGGTTATTCAATCATGAAGGGTACCATAACTGAGTTTAATGCTATTCTCACCCAAAATTCACATGTGCATTTTCCAGCAGCAGTCATTAAATAACAATCAGAAGTGGGAACACTGGCTGATTTCCCTGCAACCACCCCCCCACCCCTGACCCCACCCCTCAAAATAGCCAAGGAGCACTGAGGGCAATTGTAGTGCCTTGACTGCTACCTAGGACTTTGAATTATTCATTGCATTAAGTGTTTTTTTTGTTAAAGAATCTAGTCAAAGGTGTCTGCCAAATGCATTCCTTAAGGAAACTGATGCACCTGGTGGAATACTTATCAGGGAATACTCTAAAATGGTTTACATGCTGTGATGTGTTAAAATCCACAGATTGCACCTGAATATCTAATCGTTTTCTAACTTTGATCATTGCCTCTATATTCTTGTAAGAAATTATTTTATCTGCTTTCGAATACAAGAAAAGTTGAGGCCACCTCGATGGGTCCACCTTCAAAGCATCATAGAATGATAGAGAGACAAATTGCGTAACTGGATAAAGCAGAACCTTAAGGAGCACAATCACGACAAAAGTGGGAATAGCAATGCACTTCAAAAAAACGTTGGTTGAAGAATCCAAGACAGCATACAGTGCACGGATACCACCCTGCAGGTTCCTGTTTCCAGGTGCACTATCAAAAATGGTTCCTACTACATTTAACTTGGTGAAGTAAGTTTCAGTTTTGTTATAGTGGAGCTCAACAATGTGGCGGTACAACATGCATCCACCATTACTGAAAACATGGAACAAGATTGGATGATCTTCTATGCCAATGTCAAACAGAAGATCTAAGAGTTTTCTTGCAGTGCAATGGAGATTTTTGCTGAAGGTTCCAGGGAAAAATATCTGGTGCCATGGAGCGGTATATCTGAGAACTATACAACCCTGAAACAAGAAAAGTAAATACGTTTTAATACAATATACAAAGACATTTATCACTATCTCAAGGTGAACATGTTCTTTAAGCAAGGAAGAGAGACAATGGTGAATTCTGTGATAACTGTGGAGGATTCTCAATATCCCAGAGACAGAGCGGAATTTGAATTTGCACAGGTTTAAAAATCCACAGGCTGCAGCCACTGCGACACGGGCGGGCGGGGGTGAGGTTTAATGTGGTAAACAGCCAACTTTCCTTATTGTGGTCCACCACGATGTTGCAATTCGTTATCTCATAACAAAATGACCATACCTATTATCGTGGGGATAAATCTATTCATGTGAGCTGAGGAGGAAATATCTTCTGAGAATATATTCACGGAAGAAGAGGCTTGGCTAACAGGCTTACTGGTAAATTCCTGGGAAAAAGTAGCAGTTGAAGGCACAGCCCTCCAACTTGCTGGGGAAACAGGCAAACGAGACAGACTCTTTAAACAGAAGACTGCAATGTGCAGGCCTGGAGCTGGAAGGCAAAATGCAGAAGGTCAGTTCTTGGAGTGAGAATTTGTTTTGAAAGAAAGGTAATGCTTAAAAAAAAAGCAAGTCAGCCCATGAAAGGGATAGGACGTGTGGTTTACTATTTTTTCAAGGAGAGAGCTGTGTGGAAGAAATAGGATTTGCTTTAATTGAGACTCTGTAAATTCACTTGCTGCCTGCAAAATAAAGCAGCTTAATTAAACAGCAACAAGCTGTGCCTCACTAAAATGTTTCTCTGTCTGCCTACTGAAAGATTGGAGAAGTGCTAGTGATGGCACATGTGAAAGACATGTACCAGGAATTTCCTCAGGGGCTCTCCACTGCCGTAACTTCAGAATTGCTGCCCATTTTCCGCTGAAGGTACTACGGCCAATCGAGAGAACCCCAAGGAAATTCATGGAAATTAGATGCAGTTTGGATTACAAAGGCATCCCAATTGTTATACCCTTTTATTACGCTATTGTATAATTAGATATTGGGCAGAACAGTCAAAATCCACAATGGAAGATGCTTGAATCACTTACAGAAGTGACCAACACTGCTGTACCTGAAAGAATATCTAAGGCAGGCCCAAATTTGATAACAGAAGTGCATTCATAAAAATTACATGCGTGCACGCATTTCCTATCTGTCATGTCACACTTCGCAGCCACATTTTATAGGTAAATTTCTCACAACAATTTTCCAAAAAAATGCGAATCATTTGGAATGTGCAGAGAAACTCTCCCGCCAACAGGAAATACCTCAACACAGGAATCAAAATGTCTGTAGCCCGTAATATAAAATAACCTTAATAATCACACTTAAAAAAAGATATTTCATTCTGCATAATTCTCTGACCAAACAATTTAATTCTCATTGAACTGAGGCTCTGTCTACTTAACAATTAGACATTGTGCATTGCATGTGCATTCCTGTCCTTATCATATAGCATATCACCCGAATTATGGGCAACACCATAGGAGATGTACTAATAGTCAGAAAAAAAAGACATGAATCAGGATAATACAAGGCAGATAGATAGCAGCAGGAAAAATATTCAAGAGCATATTTAATTTTAGAAGATCCACATCAGTAGTCAATACAGTTTTAGAAACAATAGGTTATCCATCAAGAAACATAAATCTACCAGAATTCTTACAGATAACAAAGTAAGATACTGAATAAGCACAATTTTGTGGATTGCACTTGGTCTGTATTTTAATTTGACCTGGATTTTCAGAGAATATTTGATAAAGTTCTGTATTTGGCCTTTTTAAAAATACATGATAAATAATGTGAATGGAACTTACAGCAAATTAGTGATGCCATGTGTAATCCACCTTTGCGTGTGGATCGTTGAAAACTTACCGATCTGCTCTGCTAATACTCATTAACTAACTAACCAGCAAGTTAATATTTACCTAGTAAAACCACCACAAACTCAACTCAGACCAGGGATCAGTGCCTTTTCCCAGTAAACCATTGGGGACTCAGCACAGAGAAAGGATCGATGTCTTTTCCCAGTAAGCATGCAGAAGGAGACTCACTAAAAAATGACTACTTTTGTTGAATTTGTGAGCCTTGTTTTGTGAAGTGCTTTAGTGTTTGTTGGTTAATTAGATATTGTAACATTAAGGTATTTGGGGGGAGATATTGGGTTGCTTTGCGCCTCCCGTTAGCACCCCTAAGTAAAGCCCCTAGCACCTGGGCATGGCGCCGTTAACGCCTCCTGTGAAATTCAGCGGGAGGTTAGCGGCGGCAGTAGCTGGTAGCGCCCCACAGCGCTGCGCCTCTGGTGATGAAGTCATTGCTGTATGCAGCGCCCCGGCTGCAAATTTTGGTCGTGCCCCCTGACCTACTGCCAGACAATATGTCCGACAGTGTCAGGGTGGTGTTTATGCGGCCGTGGTGGCGCAAATTAAAGGTCACGTGCCGGGCGGCCATTTTTTTTGGGCCGCCTGCCAGCACCTGCCCCCTTCCGCTTCTTCATGCAAGGGTGCCGGCCGCGATCGGTCAGCCCGGCACTGCTCGTGCCGACGTGCATGGCGCTGCAATATTAAATGGTAGCGCCCCAGGAAGGAGGGGGAGCGTTTCCGATAGTGCCCCACCTCCTGCTTGGGGTGCTACCACTCAATTTACGGCACAGGGGCGCTATCTTTTTTGGGGTGCTAAAAGTAGCATCCCTGCAAAGTTGGGTGGGAGGGTATGCTGCGAGGAGGATGTCATGAAACTCCAGTACGATTTGGACAGGTTAGGTGATTGGGCAGAAACATGGCAAATGCACTATAATGTTATCCACTTTGGTGGCAAAAACAGGAAGGCACATTATTATTTGAATGGCAATAGATTGGGAGAAGGGGAAGTGCAAAGAGACCTGGGTGTTCTTGTGCACCAGTCGCTGAAGGTAAGCATGCAGGTGCAGCAGGCGGTTAAGAAGGCAAATGGTATGTTGGCCTTCGTAGCAAGAGGGTTCGAGTACAGGAACAAGGATGTCTTGCTACAGTTGTACAGGGCCTTGGTGAGACCGCACCTTGAGTATTGTGTGCAGTTTTGGTCGCCTTACCTGAGGAAGGACGTTCTTGCCATGGAAGGAGTGCAGCGAAGATTCACCAGGCTGATACCTGGGATGGCAGGAATGACGTATGAGGAGAGATTGTGTCGATTGGGCTTATACTCACTGGAGTTTAGAAGATTGAGAGGGGATCTCATTGAAACCTATAAAATTCTGTCAGGCCTGGACAGACTAGATGCTGGAAGGATGTTCCCGATGGTCGGGGAGTCCAGAACCAGGGGTCATAGTCTAGGATAAGGGGTAGGACATTTAGGACTGAAATGAGGAGGAATTTCTTCACCCAGAGAGTGGTGAACCTGTGGAATTCTCTACCACAGAAGGCGGTGGAGGCCAATTCATTAAATATATTCAAGAAAGAGTTGGATATGTTTCTTGAGGCTGAAGGGATCAAGGGATATGGGGAGAAGGCAGGGACAGGGTACTGAATTTCAATGATCAGCCATGATCTCATTGAATGGCGGAGCAGGCTCGAAGGGCCGAATGGCCTACTCCTGCTCCTATCTTCTATGTTTCTATGTTTTCCCCCCTTAGTGTAACACATTTTGATCCATCTGGTAAAAGGCACCTGAAGCAAGGGGGAAGGATCTCTGTTTATGACCAAGACATGTGTCTCTTAATTTCTACCATGCTTATGTAACCTGAATTCCCTCTGTGTGTGCATTTTGGTTACAGACCCTAGACCAATACTTCTGCCTCCCCTTTTTATCCCCTCTTGGCCCCTTCTCTCCAGTCCCGTCATGCCAGCTTTGATTTCTTCCCTCTCAAGTACTTTGCCACCCAAATCCCTACCCCAACCCTCCACTATACTTCTGCATCCCTACTCTTCTGCCACCACCTCAATCATCAATCACTCTTGAATAAGCCCACTCTCTTGGAATTCTCCAATGGGTCCGACAGTGTCAGCCTAGATTTTGTGCTCAAGTCTCTGGCGTGGGACTTGAACCTACAACTTTCTGACTCGGAGGCGAGAGAGAGTACTACCACTGATTGGCGGGCAGCTGGTTTGGCCAAATCTCACCATATGGCTGGACCACATCAGGTGCTATTGGGCTTCACTCCGCTGTTGCTGCTTGGCTGAAAGTTGGCTTGCACGAAAACATAAGACTTCTTTTTAAGAAAGTAGCAGTGGAAGGAATTAATTGATGGATGTTTAATAGGGGTCTGTTCAAACTCTTCATGAGTTGTAAGTTAATGCAAATTAGTCAGGGAACATAAAACAAACACTCAATGTACTAATATTAGTTTAGTTCTATCTTATATGAGCTGGTGAAATTGAGAGATTGAGGAAAGCCCAGCCACACGGGGATACACTGTGCATCCCCTTAAAAGGGAGGCACCATTAAAATTTCAGAGATGGGTGGCCCTACAATTAGAATTTGATAATATTAAAAAGTGTCCCATTTTAGCTAGGCTGGTGGAAATTATGAGATAGGGCTAAACCCAACCCCACTGGGTTTGTACAACTGCCTTCTATGGAACCATAGAAGCTTACAGCACAGAAAGTACCCATTGTGTCTTGTGCTGGACCTTTGCAAAACTAATCCCACTGCCACACTCTCTCCCTGTACCCTTATATCTACCTCTGCTTCAATATTCCTCTAATTTTCCCTTCAAGGATATTATGGGCTCTGCCTCAACCATTCTCTATGGCAAAGCATTCCATATTCCAATAATTGTCCAAGTAAAGACATTTTTCTTAACCTCTCTCCTCACTCTTTTATTGACAAATATAAATTGGTGAACCCCCATCACTGGCTTCCCAACTAAAGTAAATAGTCTTTTGCTATGCACCTTATCAAAACCTTCATAATTTGAAAAACCTCTATTAAATCTCCTTTTAGCTTTCTCTGCTCCAGTGGAAAAGTCCAGTAGCTCAGGTCTTTCCTCATAACTATAGTTTTCCCAATCCTGGTATCATCCTGGTGAATCTCTGTTAAAGGAGTATGTAGCATTGAAATTCCAGGGAAGGAACAACATTGAAGGTGGTAATAGGTTAATCCTATTTTAAGGACTCCAGTTGAAAACTGGGGATTGAACAAGTGACTCCCTTTAAAACATGCAAAACAATTAAAAATTCCAGGGAGGGTTGGTCCACTCAAACCAGTTTTAAACAAAATAAAAAAATAAAATCAGAGCAGCAAAATTAGGGAAAATCAAAACAAAAATTCCATACAATGCCCACTAGTTATGGGATGTATGCAGTGAGATGGTAGGATAATCTGGGCATGAACTATAGCTTTAAACATTGGCAAACAACCACAGTGAGCTTGGCCAGTGACTGCGCATCCTGAATCTTCGGACAGATTTGGTCAGACCCAGGATCACTGACTGAAGAGTGGCAAATTGTTATTGTTACAATAATCTCAATTAATGATGTTAAAGCAAACTTCCTCCTCCCCACGTGGAAACCTGCTGTCCCATCACACAAAACCAGATGAGGCCTAGCCAAGGTATCTTAATTAGTTAAAAGACAATTTCATGTTTTGATAGAGTAAATAAAGAGAAACTATTTCCAATGGCAGAAGGGTCGATAACTGGAGGGCACAGATTTAACGTAATTGGCAAAAGAACCAGAGGTGACATGAGGAAACATTTTTTTCACACAGAGTTTTATGATCTGGAATACATTGCTTGAGAGGGTGGTGGAAGCAGATTCAGTAATAACTTTCGAAAGAGAATTGGATAAATACTTAAAGGGGAAAATTTTGCAGGGCTATGGGGAAAGAACAGGTGAGAGGGACTAATTGGACAGCTCTTTCAAAGAGCCGGCACAGGCATGATGGGCCGAATGGCCTCCTTCTGTGCTGTATCATTCTATGATCCATGTACTTTCTTCTTTCTATCCATTACATTATTTGCCCTTGAATATTTCAAATAAGAAAGACTTGTGAGGGACTTGCCTATCAGTAGAGACTGACAAAGCTAAATTCAATCATTGGCCCAGAAATTCGGGTCGGAGGCTTCCCGCGGGTGCAAGCCTCCGACCTGCACTTACCTTGCGCGCCGGCCGTTGAGCTGTGGGCCCCGGTGGAATTGCGGTCCTGGGCCTCCTCCAACTGCCGGCGCGCAGTGCTTGCGTATCCCAGGGGCGCAGTTAGTTCGATGCGTCCCCTGGGATCACGTGGGCCATGGAGAGCCAATCGGAGCAGGGAATGCTTCATTCATAAGTTTGACAGGAACCTGTCAAACCTATAAATACTATAAGCCCCAAAACATCACTAAATCTTCAAATACATTTTTTAAAAATCACATTTTTAAAATAAACTATAAATTACATGAAATAACTATTTTAAACAATAATTTAAATTTTTGAAAAAAATAATTTTATTTTCTAACGGGGCTAAAAATAAACTTGCCTTTCTTTAAAGTATTTAAAAATAATAAACCTGTGGAAAAAATGTTTTAATTTTAATTAATTCACCACTTACCTTGTAAAAAGCAGGCCTTGCAACTGCTTTTTACATGTCTAACTTCTGGAGACTTACCTTCCCGGGAAAAACTGCAAAAAAAAACGTAAGTTCGATGCGCACACGCTGCCTCTCCTGAGCACGCGTTCCACCTCTTAACCCCTTCTTTCAGGGGAACGGAAGTGCTGGTTTCCCACGCATGAGCAGTGTATGCACGAAACCGGCACTTCCATTGGGCTTACGGGTGAGTACCCAGTGCGTACTCACCCGTGGAGACCCGAATTTCTGGGCCATAGTCTTTGGTGCCCTTTCCCTACATGCTTTTCACTTTCAACTGCCTGCTAACAGTTGAACAAAAAGCAAAATGCTGCAGATGCTGGAAATCTGAAATAAAAACAGAAAATGCTGGAAAGACTCAGCAGGTCAGGCAGGATTGTGGAGAGAGAAACATAAGGTTAATGTTTCAGGTCAATGACCTTATGTCAGATTGGCAAATGGTCATCATTCTGAAATGTTAACCCTATGTTTCACTCTCCACAGACGTTGCCTGACCTGTTGAGTGTTTCTCAAATGTTCTGTTTTTATGTCAACAGTTGAGTTCATTATAGGAAAACAAAAGGGTCTGTCTCTCTTACCTTTGGGTACTGAATGTCTTTTGTAGCCTCTGAAATATACATACATGTACACAATTTGAAAAGAAATGTTAAGTCTGTGTGGAGTTTGCACATTCTCCCCGTGTTTGCGTGGGTTTCCTCCGGGTGCTCCGGTTTCCTCCCACAGTCCAAAGATGTGCGGGTTAGGTTGATTGGCCATGATAAAAATTGGCCCTTAGTGTTAGGGGGGATTAAATATGTGGGGTTACGGGGATAGGGCTTGGGTGGGATGGCTGTCGGTGTAGGGACCGGGTGCTAGGTTTGGATGATCAGCCATGATCTCGTTGAATGGCGGAGCAGGCTCGAAGGGCCGAATGGCCTACTCCTGCTCCTAGTTTCTATGTAAGTGTAGATAGCATTATGATAACCATGATTAAATGTGGAGGGATTTTGGGATGAGTAAGTTCTAAGTAAATATATGAAAAGAAGTCATGTTTCTCAATACCAACCTGATTTTTGTAGATATAGCTGTATTTTGCTAAATGCTTGTCTTGGGAGCCTCCCCAACCCAACAGAATTATTACAGGGTCTTCTTTAAAGCCTAAAATACACCAAAAAGTTACGTGTACAATGTATAACAGTAAACCTAACACAGTGATATTTGCACAATATTATAAGTACAATTTCTATTCAGATTCCTATCTGAGAAGTCTAGCTTTGTTAAAAATGAGTCCTTCCCGAACAATCACAATCAAGCAACTATTAAAGGGTGATTAGTTGGTTACAATATTCTCCTTTCATTCCTCGGATTCAGGTTTCAGTTCAACTCAAACTGATGGTGCAATGAAAGTCTGCTCTGCTGAATGCAAGACTCCAAAATATTTGCTCGTGTAGTTTTAATTGAATGCACAGCACAAAACGGTCCATAATTCAGCATTAAGAGGATAGAAATAAATAGGGGGAGATGGAAGCCTAATATGACAGTTTGTATAGAAAACTTAATTGTGAGCCAAGACAGTAAGTGTTCAAAAACTATTTGAGGTTAAAGACTTCACAGCTCAGCCAAATCCTCTTTCCACCAACAATCCTATTATAAAGGTGGCTAGTGGGGTTGTAGGAACAGTCAAGCCTATTCCTACTGGGATACATAAAGAGGCAATACCCCTAAATATCCAGGAAGTGGTTGGCCCACTCAAAATGATTTTAGAAAAAATAACCAAATTAAATCAAAGGGGTCAAATTAGGCAGAATTAAAACAAAGATTCCACATGGTGCCCACTATTCATAGAAGGCACCCAGCCACAAATAGTGGGTTTTATTCAGACAGGAATCAGGAATAGCAAAGCAAAAATCCTGCGGATGCTGAAAATCTGAAATAAAAACAGAAAGTGCTGGAAATACTCAGCAGGGCAGGCAGCATCTGTGGAGGGAGAAACAGAGTTAACGGCCGTGATTTCCACAACCTCGGCGGGTCCGGTGCATCCGGGGTCGGTGGCGGGTCCCGACCTTGCTGCTGGCTCCAGCCCACTCTGTAGAATGATTTTACCTTGATTGGACTTGTTAAGCCCGCCCACCGCGTTTGCCAGCCAATTGAAGGAAGCGGATCTGATGATGTCACTTGTTGACGCGTCACCAGCCGGTTTCCTTAAAGGGACCATGCGCAAATTTAATTTGACAGTTGTGCTTCAGTGTTCTACAGCATTGAGATGCTGCAAACACTGACAAGCACTGCACAGAGTTGCACGGCTGCACCCAGGCTCTCCCATGACTCCCTCCATATGCTTATGGAGAGAGTCCCAGCACGCAGGGAGGTTCTCTTCCTTTCCAATGGGCGGAAGGGCCCGCCTCAGGAGACAATGCATCCTGGTTGCACATTGCACAGGAGGACCAGGCTGCAGTGGCACAAACCTTTCAATGATCTCAGTTGATCACCAAATATTACTGCAAAGCCACACTCAATCTCATCCTGCTGTGCCCCTCATCACATCCCCATCACTCTGCCTTCCCTACCCTACTCCTGCACATCCTTACTCACACCAACTTACCTTGCACCTCTACCCATCCCTCTCTATCTACATTATCACTTCCCCATCTCACTAGCCACCCCTCACACTCACCCTTATCCTAATCCAATCATACCAACTCACCAAGGTTTCTTCGGCAGCACCTCCCAAACCCGCAACCTCACCCACCTAGAAGGACAAGGGCAACAGGCGCATGGGAACACCACCATCTCCAAGTTCCCCTCCAAGTCACATACCATCCTAACTTGGAAATATATCGCCTTTCCTTGGAAAAACTCAGCAGGCCAGGCAACATCCGTGAAGAGAGAAACAGAGTTAACGTTTCAGGTCGAAGACCCTTCGTCAGAACTGAGAAAAAAAACAGGAAATTAAACAGATTAAAAAGCAAGTTTGGGGGCTGGGAAATGGGGAGGGGATGAAAGAACAAAAGGGAAGGTCTGGGAGAGGTGAAGAGACATTAAGAGATATTCAAGATGAGACGAGATGGTAATAGGACAGGTAAAGAAACAAAGGATGGCTGTAGATGAAGTGTGAATTGTGCTGGCAGAATGAAAGACAGCTGCCATGTGGGAGAGAAGAAAAGGCACAAACCAAAAGTGTGGATAAAAAATATATAAAAATATGATAGGGGCCGAGATTATGATCTGAAATTGCTGAATTCGGTATTGAGTCCGGAAGGCTGTAAAGTGCCTAATCGGAAGATGAGGTGCTGTTCCTCGAGCTTACACTGAGCTTCCGTGGAACAATGCAAGAGGCCGAGGATGGTGAGGTCTGAGTGGGAATAGAGCGGTGAATTGAAATGACAGGCGACCGGAAGCTCGGGGTCACCCTTACGGACTGAACGGAGGTGTTCCGCAAAGCGGTCACCCAATCTGCGTTTGGTCTCCCCAATGTAGAGGAGACCGCATCGTGAGCAGCGAATATAATATACTAGATTGCAAGAAGTACAAGTAAATCGCTGTTTCACCTGGAAGGGGTGTTTGGGTCCCTGGACAGGTGGGAAGGGGGGAGGTATAAGGGCAGGTGTTGCATCTCCTGCGCTTGCACGGGAAGGTGCCGGGCGAAGGGGAAGGGGTGCTGGGGGTGATAGCGGAGTGGACTAGGGTGTCTCGGAGGGAGCGGTCCCTACGGAATGCTGAAAGGGGAGGGGAAGATGCGTTTGGTGGCGGGATCACGTTGGAGGTGGCAGAAATGGCAGAGGATAATCCGTTGAATGTGGAGGCTGGTGGGATGAAAGGTGAGGACAAGGGTTCCCTGTTTTCTGTTGTTATTTCGGATTTCCAGCATCCGCAGTATTTTGTTATCGTATCGCCTTTCCTTCATCATCGCTGGGTCAAAATCCTGGAACTCCCTCCCTAACAGCACTGTGGGAGTACCTTCACCACAAGGACTGTAGCAGTTTAAAAAAGCGACTCACCACCACCTTCTCAAGGGCAATTAGGGATGGGCAATAAATGCTGGCCTTGCCAGCAACGCCCACATCACAGGAACGAATTAAAAAAAACAAGGGTAGGCACTTGTGTGCTTTAGCCAATGTTCATGTGAAGTTTCTGTTAATGTGGTGTCAAACACTGAGACCTTTATTCTCAACACTTTGCGTTCTTGGACAGATCTGTGTGCACCTTTGGAAGTGGCTTAGTGAGTTGCAGTGAATGGTGAGACATAACGGTACCCCCCGCAATGGTGATGAGTATGAATGGAATGGCTTGGGCATTGTAGTAATGCTTTATGGTGTTGGTGTTTGGCTTTGCCAACCTGGTGCATCATGTGGCAGCCAGGGTGTATGCGTCAAGTGAAGTAAATCTGGCTATGGTGAGGCCATCCCTGGCCTCCCGGGCAGCAATGTGGTCAGGTGCTGATGCCCTGTGTCCTGTGCAGCATCAGTTGACTGCGGAGAAGGTTGGTGTTGTTGTTGGTGCTGCTGGTGTGCCTGGTGCTGCTGGTGTTGGGGCTGATCGTGGTGCGATTCTGAGGACCAAGGTGAGATAGTTTTAAGGGCACCGATGCTGATGTAATAAATGGCAGGTGAACTTGAGATGACAGAAGCGATCTGTCAATGGTGAGAGAGGTTGTTCCAATAAGGTGACACTGGATACAGAGTTTACTCCAAACACTTGCAAACTGCATAAAGCTCAATCTGTCTTCCAAATGCAGTAAACAACAGCTTCTGAGCTTGGAAAGTGAACAGCTGTGAGATGGGAGCTTTTATAGCACATTTGCTGCTGTCAAGTAAAGAAATGATTCCATGGTAACACGACTCCCGACCTGCTTACCTGACATGATCCCCGAGCAGCGTGGACCCTGTGGGCGATCTCGTAAAATTTAAGGGTGAGCTCAAAATACATTTTAAGTGGCTCTTAACAAGGTCATAATGACCTAAATTGCCTCCCCCGCCACTGTGTGTCGGGTCTGCTCAGCGTTAACAGATCCGACATCTGAGAAAGCCGCATGGCGGCAGGTTGACAGCGGGTTCCTGACCCGCTGTCAAAAAAAAATTTCCCACCCGACCCACCAACAAATGCGCCCGCTGACCCCCCGAAAAATGTCTCTGCCACACTTCCACTCTGACCTTGGCCTCCTACACTGTTCCAATGAAGCTCAACGTAAGCTCGAGGAACAGCACCTCATCTTTTGATTAGGCGCTTTACAACCTTCCGGACTCAATACTGAGTTCAAAAGTTTTAGATCACAACCACTGCTCCCATTTTTTCGGACAGCGGTTGCTGGTAATGATTCCAGTTTTGACACTTTCAGCTCCTCTAGACCCATCTTTTGTTTCCCTTGTTTGACTAGCACCATCATCCCTTTGGTCATTTAACCACTCCTGCCTTCCAACCTATCACAGACTTTCCCTTTTGTTCTTTCCCACCCACACCACCCCCCCCCACTTTCCTGCCTCTGTACTTACTTAAAACCTGTTACATCTCTAACTTTTTCCAATTCTGATGAAAGGTCATTGATCTGAAACATTAACTCTGTTACTCTCTCCACAGATGCTACCTGACCTGCTGAGTATTTCTGGTATTTTATGTTTTTATATCAGGAATCTAATCCTGTCTGATACCTCCTTCCCTATCCCAGAGACACTGAAATCAATGGGCTGGTACCCTCATGTGCCTGTATTATGTATGTGTTAGCTTGACTCAGCTGGTAGCACTCTCGCCTCTGAATCAGAAAGTTGAGTTCAAGCCCCAATCTAGGACTTGACCACATAATCTAGGCTGACACTTAATGCAGTACTGAAACATAGAAACATAGAAGATTTGGCCCCTCGAGCCTGTTCTGCCATTTAATGAGATCATGGCTGATCATCCAAATTCAGCACCCTGTCCCTGCTTTCTCTCCATATCCCTTGATCCCTTTAGCCTTAAGAAATATATCTAACTCCTTCTTGAATATATTTAATGAATTGGCCTCAACTGCCTTCTGTGGTAGAGAATTCCACAGGTTCACCACTCTCTGGGTGAAGAAATTCCTCCTCATCTCAGTCCGAAATGGCTTACCCCTTATCCTTAGCCTGTGACCCCTGGTTCTGGACTCCCCCGCCATCGGGAACATCCTTCCTGCATCTAGTCTGTCTAGTCCTGTTAGAATTTTATAATTTCAATGAGATCCCCTCTCATTCTTCTAAACTCTAGCGAATACAAGCCCAATCGACCCAATCTCTCTTCATACGTCATTCCTGCCATCCCAGGTATCAGTCTGGTGAATCTTTGCTGCACTCCATCCATGGTAAGAACATCCTTCCTCAGATAAGGCGACCAAAACTGCACACAATACTCAAGTTGTGGTATCACCAAGGCCCTCTTTGGCGTAGCGGTAGCATCCCCACCGCTGGGCCAGAAGGCGTAGGGTTTCGAACCCCACTCCAGACAGTCCCGGCAAGTGGAGTCGGAGCTCCGGCTCTAAATTCTGGGTTGACATTCAGCGGGATACTTGCATGTGTGGGTGGCCCCCCCCTCGTATGGGTTGTGGGAGCCCGTAAAACCCTCCCGCCATAGGACTAACCACCCTAATGGCTGGTACGAAGATGGTTACGGTCACGGAAGGAGCGTTAATCGCGGCCAGAAATCCTTCCACCACTTCATACAGTTCAAGGGAACAGTGTGAAGACACGTACGACGACGACCAAGGCCCTGTACAACTGCAGCAAGACATCCTTGCTCCTGTACTCGAATACTCTCGCTATGAAGGCCAACATACCATTTGCCTTCTTAACCGCCTGCTGCACCTGCATGCTTACCTTCAGCGACTGGTGCCCAAGGACACCCAGGTCTCGTTACAATTCCCCTTTTCGCAATCTATTGCCGTTCAGATAATAATCTGCCTTCCTGTTTTTGCCACCAAAGTGGATAACCTCGCATTTATCCACATTATACTGCATCTGCCATGCATCTGCCCAATCACCCAACCTGTCCAAATCATACTGGAGTTTCTCTGCATCCTCCTCACAGCACACACGCCCACCCAGCTTTGTGTCGTCTGCAAACCTGGAGATATTACATCTAGTTCCCTCGTCTAGATCATTAATATATATTGTGAATAACTGGGGTCCTAGCACCGATCCCTGCGGTAACCCCCTAGTCACTGCCTGCCACTCGGAAAAAGACCCGTTTATTCCAACTCTTTGCTTCCTGTCTACCAACCAGTTCTCTATCCATGTCAGTACTTTACCCCCAATCCCATGTGCTTTAACTTTCCATGCTAATCTCTTATGCGGGACCTTATCGAAAGCCTTCTGAAAGTCCAAATACACCATATCCACTGGTTCTCCCTTATCTATTCTACCAGTTACATCCTCAAAAAATTCCAGGAGATTAGTCAAGCATGATTTACCTTTTGTAAATCCATGTTGACTTTGTCCGATCCTGTCTTTGTTTTCCAAGTGCTCTGATATTACATCTTTTATAATGGACTCTAGCATTTTCCCCACTACCGATGTCAGGCTTACCGGTCTATAATTCCCCGTTTTCTCTCTACCACCTTTTTTAAATAGTGGGGTTACATTAGCTACCCTCTGTAGTGTCCACGTATCAATAACACACGGACTGCAGGAGAACGGTAATAACAGGTGTTTACTGAACAGAGGGTATGCTGGAACTGAAAGTACAGAAGCCTGCTACGGCTTTATATACAGGTGTGGTCACTGCCGGTACTACAGTATAAAAGCAGTTCTCTCTTAAAGGTACATACACAACAATTCCTCCCCTTTTAGATAAACAGTACATAACATTCATTTAACAATTAAATAATAACTAATTACAATTACAATTTTCTCTGTACTATATACATCAACTGAAGTAATCATTTATAAATTCAGTCTTTGAGGAGGCTTCCTGATCCTGTCTGGATAGCGCCTTTCTCGAGTATCCTGTTCTTGCGGCGGAGTCGATTCTGGCTCATTGTCATTGGCTGGTTCGTCAGCTTCCAATACCACTGATTCTGAGGTAGACGCAATCTGTACTTCGGGTTCATCATCAGGTGTGCATGCTCGTGGTATGGTTTTGACTTGTTCCTGTGACTCTAGAATCTGGTCAGCATGGCGTCTCACGATGCTCTCTCCAACGTCCACTGTGTACATTAGTGGTACCTGCTGTGTGCATATCGTTCCTGGCTGTCATTTTTCTGTTCGGTGGTCGCGGGCCAAGACTGGTTGCCCTATCTTGAATCTCCTGGTTGGCTTCTCATTGATGTGCTGGAATTGCTTATCCTCAACATCTCGTCTTATGTTTGGTTTGAGCAAATCCAGGCGACATCTTAAACTTCGGTTAAAGAACATTATGGCTGGAGCTTGGTTGGTGACTGCATGTGTCGCATTCTGGTAAGCAAACAAGAAATTATCCACCTTGTGTTGTAGTGGTATGTTGTCGTTATACATCGCCTTTATTGCTTTTTTAAAGGTCTGAACAAACCTCTCAGCCAATCCATTTGTGGCTGGATGATATGGGGCAGATGTGTAATGTTTTACCCCATTATTCCTCAAAAACCTCCAGAAATCCTCGGACACAAACTGTGGCCCATTGTCGGAGCAAATCTGTTCTGGCAAGCCATTCCTGACGAAAATGGTCCGTAGAACTGCAATAGTTTTCTCCGTGGTGGTGGAGGACATTTTGATGACCTCTGGCCATTTCGAATGTGCATCCACGGCGATTAAAAACATTGAGTCCATAAATGGACCAGCAAAATCAATGTGTACCCGTTGCCATGGAGATGAGGGCCACTCCCATGGGTGTAGCGGGGCCTGTGGTGGAGCGTTTTGGACTTTCTGGCATCCTGTGCATCTCTTGGTCATATCCTCGATTTCTTTATCGATTCCCGGCCACCACACAAACGCCCTGGCTAGGCGCTTCATTTTTACCCCTCCCAGATGACCCTCATGAAGCTCATTGAGCACCCTATCTCTCAACTTGGGTGGAATTACCACTCGGGATCCACACATCAAGGTCCCCCGGCACACTGACAACTGTTCTCTCCTTGGCGAGAATGCTGGCAACAGTGAGTCGCCATGTGCTGGCCATCCCTTCACCGTCAAATCATAGACCCGAGAGAATGTCGGGTCATTTCGGGTTTCCTTCTCTATACTTGAGTTTGTAACAGGTAGACATTCGACTATGGTCGAATGGAATATCTCAACAGGGTCCACTGCAGGTGCTTCCTCCACCGTAGGCAACGGCAGGCGCGACAGCCCATCAGCGTTTCCATGCTGTTTCGTACCCTTGTACTCTATGTCGTATTGATGTGCCCCTAGAAAAAGGGACCATCTTTGCAGCCGTTGCGCCGTCATCACCGGAACGCCCTTCTTTGGGTTAAAAATGGAGACAAGAGGCTGGTGATCAGTCAGTAGGGTGAATTTCTGCCCGTGCAGATAGTGATTGAACTTCTTCACCCCCCACACCAGGCTGAGGGCCTCCCTGTCAATCTGGGCGTAGTTACGCTCGGCTGAGGTTAACGAGCGCGACGCAAAGGCTATTGGCCTCTCTGACCCGTCAAGGAATTTGTGTGACAGCACCGCTCCAATGCGCATCACATGCCAACCGAATCGGTAGTGTTGGATTGTAGTGGGCCAATACTTCTTTTGAAGTGATTAGGCATTTACATTTCTGAAAGGCACGCTTACACTCATCACTCCATTTCCATGCTACTCCAGTTTGCAGCAGGGCGTTCAGTGGGTGCAGAATTGTAGATAAATTTGGCAAGAACTTATGGTAGTAGTTCACCAACCCGAGGAACGACCTCAGTTGCGACACATTTTCTGGTGCTGGAGCCTTGACTACAGCATCAATCTTGTCTGGGGACTTATGTAACCCCTCTTCATCAATCATGTGGCCACAATACGAGATTTGTTTCCTGAAAAACTCGCATTTGGGGCAGTTGGCTCGTAGCCCATATTCTTGTAATCTAGTGAGCACTTGCTCCAGGTTGGCAAGGTGTTCACTGTCATTTTCGCCCGTAACCAGGATGTCGTCCAAATAACACTGGGTCCCCGGGATCCCTTGCAGGACTTGTTCCATCGCCCTCCGCCAAATAGCCGGAGCTGATGCTACCCCGAATACCAGTCGGTTGTACTGGTAAAGACCTTTGTGAGTGTTTATCGTGAGGTATTTTCTAGATGCTTCTTCTACCTCCATTTGTAGATACACTTGGGCCAGATCAATCTTCGTAAAGCGTTTCCCTCCAGATAGTGAGGCGAAAGTATCTTCTATCCGCGGAAGTGGATATTGTACTGTGTGCAGGACTGGGTTCACAGTTACCTTAAAGTCCCCACAGATGCGAACCTTCTTCGACTCCCCAGGCGTGCTGCTCAATGATTTCTTCATTACAGGAATGATGGGTGTGGCCCACTCGCTCCAGTCCACCTTGGACAGCACACCCGAATGCTCCAGACTCTCCAGCTCTGCTTCGATGGCCGGGCGGATCGCGTACGGTACCGGTCTGGCCTTAAAAATTTTTGGGTTTGCGTTATCTTCAATTTTTATCGTTGCCGTTACTCCTTTTAGAGTCCCAAGTCCTTGCTGGAACACCTCTTTCGCGTCAGTTAGAATTTTTGACAGTCGTCCAGGTGTGACGTCGTCATCCTTTTTGTCAGCCACAGTTAGCGCCTGAATGGAATGCCAATCCAATTGTATTTTTCGGATCCATTCACGTCCCAATAATGGTGGTCCTCCGTCTTGTAGTATATAGAGATACAGTTTCTGTGTTTCCTTGCCGTTGAATTTAACGGGCACCCTTATTTTTCCTCTGGGGTAGACTTTTTGCCCCGTATATGTCTTCAATACAATGGACGTGTCCTTCAAGGGTATGTGTGAGAATAGCCGCTCATAGTCTCGTCGATTTCTGACTGTTAGGGCTGATCCTGTGTCCAATTCCATCTTTACTTGGGACCCTGCTATCATGAGGGTGACCCAAATGGTTCGGTGATCCTCCTTTGTGATCACGTTGTGTAACTTTAGACAACTTAGTCTCCTGCTCCCGGAGTCATTATCACTCTCCTGATCTTCTGTCTGTCTGTCATTTTTTTTACTTTCTTGTACTTTTCCTTAGTAGTTCTTTTAGTGTTGGTTTTCTTTCCCGACCTGCAGACTCGTGCTATGTGTCCCACTTTTCCACATTGCCTGCATACTTTGTCCTTAAACCAGCAGTCCTTCTGGTCATGGGTTGTTCTGCCGCAGCGATAGCACTTTTCTGCTCCATGTGCCATTTCGTTGGTGCTATATTCTTGCGGTTTCTGTTGTATTTCCGCAGCTCCCCGTGCTGCTGTTTCGTAGGATACTGCCACGCTGAAAGCCTTTTCTAGCGTAAGGTCCTTTTCCGAAAGTAGTCGTTTCTGGGTTCCTTCACTCTGGAGCCCGCAGACAAACTTATCCCTTAAGGTATCTGCCAGTCCTGCTCCGAACTGGCAGTGCTTCGATAACTTGCGTAGTTCCGTAAGATAGTCAGCATTACTCTCATCTTTGTGCTGGTTTCTTTTATGGAACTTGAATCTTTCTGCTATCAGCAGCGGTGTAGGGTTTAGATGTTCCTGTAAGATATTGACAATCTCTTCAAAGCTTTTCTCCATTGGTTTAGCTGGGGTAATTAAATTCCGCAATAGGCCGTACGTTCTCGCGCCCATCAAATTTAATAATACCGATGCCTTCTTTTCATTGGCCACCCCATTTGCCTTGCAGTACACTTCAATTCTTTCCACATACGTGGTCTAGTCTTCTATTTCGTTGTCGAAAGCAGTGATACTGCCACTCTTTGGCATCTTGGGTGGTTTAAAATGGCGCCTCCCGCGCTTTTCCTTCTTCCCCAATGGATTAAAATGGCGCCTCCCGCGCTTTTCCTTCTTCCCCTTGCTGCCAATGCTGCTCCTAGCGTTCTAAATAGTAATGGCGGCGCCCCGCGGCTTCAGCGCGTCTCTTTTTTGTTAGTTAAATTCCTTAGTTTTATTCTTCTTCGACGCTGTCCACTGCGCGTCTCTTTTCCTTCCCCTCTTTTATTTTCTCTAACGCTGCCCGGCTCTTGAGCACCGACCGCGCCCTGTGCGCTCCACCCTCGCTCTCTCTTTTCCTTCCCGACGACGCTGCACGGCCCCCTTGCAGAGCCGCTCGATCGAGCTCAAGCCCACCGCAGTCCGGAAGGGTCAGCGCACTACCTGCTACCAGCCCGATTTGCTGGAACACCTTGACTGGGAAGCCAAGCCCAGCTCTCCACAGCTTCCCCTGCGATTCACTGAACTCCGATGGATCACTGGGCAGTTGCCCACGGTCGACGCCCGTTGCTCTGGCTTCGACCTCCAAGAAGCTTCTTTTCAGGGATGGATCCCCGTGAGGTGATGCAGTACTGCAGGTGAGTTCGAACCTGCTCGTCGCCACTGTAGTGTCTGCGTATCAATAACACACGGACTGCAGGAGAACGGTAATAACAGGTGTTTACTGAACAGAGGGTATGCTGGAACTGAAAGTACAGAAGCCTGCTACGGCTTTATATACAGGTGTGGTCACTGCCGGTACTACAGTATAAAAGCAGTTCTCTCTTAAAGGTACATACACAACACCCTCCAATGCATGGGAACTGTTCCAGAGTCTATAGAATTTTGTAAGATGATCAGCAATGCATCTACTATTTCTAGGGCCACTTCCTTAAGTACCCTAGGATGTAGATTATCAGGCCCTGGGGATTTATCGGCCTTCAATCCCGTCAATTTCCCTAACATCATTTCCCTACAATTACTGATTTCATTCAGTTCCTCCCTCTCATTAGACCCTATGTTCCCCGACATCTCTGGGAGGTTATTTGTGTCCTCCTTTGTGAAGACAGAACCAAAGTATGTATTTATCTGCCATGTATTCATCTGCCATGCATCTGCCCAATCACCCAACCTGTCCAAATCATACTCATCTTCCGATTAGGCACTCTGCAGGCTTCCGGACGCAATATCGAGTTCAACAATTTCAGATCATAACCTCGGCCCCTATTACACATTTTTTCTTGTAATTTTTCCACTCCTTTCCCCCCCCCCCCTTTCCTTTTGTTTTTCTCTCACACCTGGCAGCTATCTCTTGCCCTGCCAGTACACTTTACACCTAATCTCAGCCTATTACCATCTCGTCTAGCTCTTTTGTTTCTTTCACTTCTTTTGTCGCAGCCCTGCCTTCGATCTATTTCCTTTTCTTTCCAGTTTTGAAGAAGGGTTCGACCCGAAACGTCAACTCAAATTTCTCTCCACGGATGTTGCCTGACCTGCTGAGTTTTTCCAGCATTTTCTGTTGTTATTTCGGATTTCCAACATCTGCAGTATTTTGCTATCGTATGTATTTAATTGGTCTACCATTTCTTTGTTCCCCGTTATAAATTCCCCTGATTCTGACTGCAAGGGACCTACGCTTGACTTCACCAATCTTTTTCTCTTCACATATCTATAGAAGCTTTTACAGTCAGTTTTTATGTTTCCTGCAAGCTTACTCTCATACTCTATTTCCCCCCTCTTAATGAATCCCTTTGTCCTCCTTTGCTGAATCCTAAACTGCTCCCAATCCTCAGGTTTGCAGAAGTGTTGCATTGCCAGAGGTGCTGTTTTTTCCAGATGAGACATTAAACTGATCAGCCACAATTTTTGTTGCTGATTGTCTTTTTTTTAAATTACTACATCTGCTTGTTCATGTAGAAGTAAAAAAAAGTCATATAATTCAAAGTAATTCATTGGATCTGAAGTTCTCTTGATGACACAATAAGGCACTAAAGAAATGCAAGTTCTTTGTTTCTTACAGTCATTAACATTTTTAATGAATTTTCATCATCGGTAAAGAAATATCAGAATAACAACTTGCACTTAATATAAACACCTTTCATGTAATAAATGTCCCAAAAATTGGAGGCCAGAAAGTGAAAGAGAATTTTGGGAGGTGACTGAAGGCATAGTCTTAGAGGCAAGTTTAAGGAAACTTTTGAAATTGGGGAAAGAGATGGTAAGGAGGAACAGTTTAGGAAGAAAGCTCCAGGGTGAAGGGCACAAAGGCTGAAGATGATGGTGGATTGGGGACAAATAGTAATCCAGAGTTGGAACAGCAAAGGGTGTGTGATAGGACAGAGGGCTTTAGCAGATTCCTGAAGTGGAGTGTGTCAGCTGTGGCTCAGTTGTTGGCACCCTCACCTCTGAGTCAGAAGGTTGTGCGTTCAAGTCCCATTCCAGGGACTTGAGCACAAAAATCTGGGCTGACACACCAGTGCAGTACTGAGGGAGTGCTGCACTGTCGGAGGTGCCGTCTTTCAGATGAGACGTTAAACCGAGGCCCCATCTGCCCCCTCAGGTGGACGTAAAAGATCCCATGACACTATTTCAAAGAACAGCAGGGGAGTTATCCCCAGTGTCCTGACCAATATTTATACCTCAATCAACATCACTAAAAAACAGATTATCTGGTCATTAGCACACTGCTGTTTGTGGGGGCTTGCTGTGTGCAAATTGGCTGCCACGTTTCCTGCATTACAACAGTGACTACACTTCAAAAAATACTTCATTGGCTGTAAAGCACGTTGGGACATCCGGTGGTCGTGAAAGGTGCTATATAAATGCAAATCTTTCTTTCTTTGAAGTCACGGAGGGATTTGAAAATAAGGGTGTGGATTTTAAAGTCGACATGCTGGGGTACTGGAGAGCCAAATGAAGATTAGCGAGGACATGTGTGATGCGGGTTGAGAAAAGAAACCATGAGCTCCACACACTTGTTCTTGGAGGCAAGGGAGAAGGGGCATGGGAGAGGGGTTGAAGAAGATGGTTGGTAGTGAAAAAAGAAGCCGGGGTTCTCTTTGCTTTCCAGGATGATCCTAGAGTAATGAGTGATTTTGGCACAGGAGAGCGAGGCAGGATAGTGCTTGATGTGGTCCAGCCAGATCTGGTAATGGATGGCAAAACCAGTTGTGCGCCAGATACGCTCAGGTCTGTGGTGCACCGTTTCCCATTTGGCCGCTGTGATTAGTGTGTTATATTGTAATGGAGCAATTGACTAACTGGAACACCAATTATGTAGTTTAGTTTATTTGGGTGTATTTTTTTTCCCAAGGTAGGTTGCGCTGTGTGAAATTGTGTTGTCACATTTAATATATCAATATTATTTGTTAAGTAAAAGAAATGTGCCATTTACCAAATAGTGCTTGAAACTGAGCTCAGGGTTGAGCAGGGCTCTCACTTAATCTGCACAGCACCAGATTCCACCTTAGCCTAGTGCTGTTTGGTTTTGGAGTCACGGGACAAGCTCAATGTGATATGCCACTCGAATAGATGGCAATAAATAACTATACTCAGCAAAAATCAACATAGAATCATAGAATGGTTACAGCACAGAAGGAGGCCATTTGGCATGTCGAGCCCGTGCCGGCTCTCTGCAAGAGCACTTCAGCTAGTCCCACTCCCCCGCCCTTTCCCCATTGCCCAGCAAATTTTTTCCCCTCAGTTACTTATCCAATTCCCTTTTGAAAGCCACAATTGAGTCTGCCTCCACCACCCTTTCAGGCAGTGCATTCCAGATCCTAACCACTCACTGCATAAAAAGATTTCCTCATGTCGCCTTTGGTTCTTTTGAATCACCTTGAATCTGTGTCCTCTGGTTCTCGACCCTTCTGCCAATGGGAACAGTTTCTCTCTATCTACTCTGCCTAGACCCATCATGATTTTGAACACCTCTATCAAATCTCCTCACAACCTTCTCTTCTCCAAGGAGAACAACCCCAGCTTTTGTAGTCTATCCACGTAACTGAAGTCCCTCATCCCTGGAACCATGCTCGTAAATCTTTTCTGCACCCTCTCCAAGGCCTTCACAATCTTCCTAAAGTGTGGTGCCCAGAATTGGACACAATACTCCAGCTGAGGCCGAACCAGTGTTTTATAAAGGTTCATCATAACTTCTTTGCTTTAGTACTCTATGCCTCTATTTATGAAGCCCAGGATCCCGTATGCTTTTTTAACCGCTTTCTCAACATGCCCTGCCACCTTCAATGATTTGTGCATATATCCTCAGGTCTCTCTGTTCATGCACCCCCTTTAGAATTGTACCCTTTAGTTTATATTGCCTCTCCTCGTTCTTCCTACCAAAATGCATCACTTCTCACTTTTCTGCGTTATATTTCATCTGCCACGTGTCTGCCCATTCCACCAGCCTATCTTTGTCCTCTTGACATCTATCACTATCCTCCTCACTGCTCACTATGCCTCCAAGTTTAGTGTCATCTGCAAATTTTGAAATTGTGCCCTATACTCCCAAGTCCAAGTCATTAATATATATCAAGAAAAGCAGTGGTCTTAGTACCAACCCCTGGGGAACACCACTGTATACTTTCCTCCAGTCAGATAAACAACCGTTCAACACTACTCTCTATTTCCTGTCACTTAGCCAATTTCGTATCCGTGTTCCTTTTATTCCATGGGCTTCAACTTTGCTGGTAAGCCTATTATGTGGCACTTTATGAACATTATGGCAATCTGGATTAACAACTTCGAAATTCTCGACAGGAATCTAGCTCGCGAAACTCTTTAAAGTTAAAGCATTCTAAAATATATAAATAAATAATGGCTGCATGTCACCTCCGATGGCTGCTAACCGGAACTCAGAAACTATTCTCATGCATCTGGAGGTGGCCACAGGAAGAGCTATGGCAGGTGCAAAGATAGCAACTGGCAACACATAGCCAACTTCACCTGAATCGGTGGGATCAGGGAACACGATGGTATATTCCAGCTCGGTATCTCCCATCCTTTAATCGCCGCTCGCCGTCTTTTCTCCGCTTAAACCGCAGGTCTGTAATATCACCGCTCTCGATAAACACCGGGAACCAGCCGATCCGGAAGTGCCTGTTGACAAGGCCTTTCATTTCCTTGGCAACCGCTGCAAACAGGAGGCTCAGCCTAACCTGGCGGCGCAAAGGCCCGCCCCCTCTCCCATTCCGCAGCTCCGATTGGTTCATTAGGGCCCAGCCCGCTGCTGTGATGCAGCAATTGGCTAACGGGAACGCCAATTACACAATTGCTGCGAGTCAGTGTACTTTTTCAAGGTAGGTTGTACGGTGTGAAATTGTGTTGCCGCTTCCACTGTATCAAAATAACTTGTTAGCTAAGTAAAATAAATTTGCCAGTTATTAAAACACTTCTGAATCGACCAAACACGTCCTCGAAGCAATTACGATTGACTAAGTTCAGGAGACGATGCTAGCTAATAAGTTAATTGATCTTTCTCGTTTTCAAATGATAAAATGGATAGTAAAAGAAAAAGTTAAGTCACAAAGTACAGTTCTCCACATCATTTCATGAAATCCCAGCGAAATAACAAACAGTAAATCATATGTATACGCTGGCAATGTACCTTTTACAGAAAGGAATATTCTGGGCCAGGGAGAGAGAGGTTCAATGATAACTGCAAACGTTTTTAATTATGTACAAATGAGTCTTCCGTGGCGTTATTTGTGGATCATTTTTTAAAAAAAGATTGGAGACACAAAGCGAGTGAGGCAAGAAACGCACAGGGATGTCGGGCGATTGAGTACCTAGTTGAAGGGAGCTTGTAGTGTATGTACCTTTAAGAGAGAACTACTTTTACAGCTCCTGTATACTGTAGTACCGGCAGTGACCACACTTGTATATAAGCCTTGAGCATGCCTCTGTACCCCAGTCTTGAGACTACCCTACTCCAGTAAATACCTGTTGATTGTTAAGTTACAGCATCTGTGTGGTTATTGAAAAACATCATACTCTCAGAATCACGGATCTAACAGTGGCGACGAGTGTCGATTCGAATCTACCTGCAACTCTGCATTTCCCTTCGAGGATTCGCTCCGGGAGGGCGGTGGAAGAAAGTCGAGGCCAGAAACACGGGCGTCGACCACGAGCAACCGCCCAGTCGTCCGGCAGAGAGTGAACATCGCAGGGGAGGCTGTGGAGAGCCGGGCTTGGTTCCCCAGCCACGACGATCAGCAATAGACTGATGACAGGTACAGCGCAGACCCTTCCCGGACAGCGGCGGCTGGAGCAGACCGACGGCGGAGAGAAAGCCGAGCAGTGTCGACGGGGTAAGACAGAGGGTGAAGCGCACAGGGCGCAGCCGGGGGTTGAAAACCGAGCGGCGTCGAGGAAAAATAAAATGGACAGAGAGAGGGTAAAGCAACAGCCGGGTTCAGGACCGAGCGGCGGAAACGGGAAAGGCGCACAAAAATAAAAAAGAACGCGCAGAGCACAGCCAGGGCTCAAGGGCTGAACAGTGTCCGCGGGGAGAAGAAGGGAGAGCGCGGGAGACGCCATTGAGCCGCGGAGAAGAAGGAAGAGCGCGGGAGATGCCATTTTTAGAAGCCACAGCGGAGAAGAAGGGCGAGCGCGGGAAGGAAGGAAAGCGCGGGAGACGCCATTTTGTGCCAGCGGAGAAGAAGGGGAAGCGCGGGAGACGCCATTTTTGACAGTTAAATCACACCCAGGGATGCAGAAGAGTGGCAGTATCTCTACGTTCGACAATGAAGTCGAAGATTGGGCGACATATGTGGAACGTATTGAGGTGTACTGCAGGGCGAATGAAGTGCCAGATGCTAGGAAAGCACTGGTTTTGTTAAATTCCATGGGTGCAAAAACTTATTGGTTACTGCGAAACCTAATAACCCCAGAGAAGCCTGTGAACAAGAATTTTGAAAGGATAGTAGAAATCCTACAGGACCACTTAAACCCCACACCGCTGCTGATAGCAGAACGATTTAAGTTCCATAAAAGGAACCAACACAAAGACGAAAGCAATGCTGAGTACCTAACGGAACTGCGCAAGCTATCGAAACACTGCCAGTTTGGAGCGGGACTAGCAGATACGTTAAGGGACAAGTTTGTGTGTGGGCTGCAAAGTGAAGGAACCCAGAAACGGCTTCTATCAGAAAAGGATCTTACGCTGGACAAGGCTTTCAGTGTGGCAGTATCACACGAAGCAGCCGCAAGGGGTGCTGCAGAGATACAACGGAGACTGCAAGAATATGGCACCAATGAAATGTCCTATGGAACAGGGAAGTGCTATCGCTGCGGCAGAACAACACACGACCAGAAGGATTGTTGGTTCAAGGACCAAGTGTGCAGACAGTGTGGAAAAGCAGGACACATAGCAAGAGTCTGCAGGTCTGGGAAGAAAACCAACAGTAAGAAATCTCCACAGGAGAAGTACAAAAAGGTACACCAGGTGATGGACAGTAGTTCAGATGAACAGAAAAGTGACACAGACTCCGGAAGCAAGGAGCTGGGTTGTCTGAAACTACATAAGGTAACCAAAATGGAGGATCACCAGACTATCTGGGTTACACTCAAGATAGACGGAGTCCAAGTGAAAATGGAATTGGACACAGGATCAGCCCTAACAGTCATAAAGCAAAGGGACTACAAGCGGCTATTTTCACATATACCCTTGAAAGCTACAGAGATTGTCTTGAAGACGTACACGGGGCAGAAAGTCTACCCCAAAGGAAAAATAAGGGTGAAAGTGATATATAAAGGCCAGGAAATACCTAAAATGGATATATATGTATTGCCAGATGGAGGACCACCACTGCTAGGACGTGAATGGATCCGGAAGATACAATTAGATTGGCATTCCATACAGGCACTGAAGGTTGAGGCCAAAAAGGATGACGACGTCACACCTGGACGACTGTCAAAAATGCTAACTGACGCAAAAGAAGTGTTCCAGGAGGGACTCGGAACACTAAAAGGCATAACAGCAATGATTAAAATAGAGGAAAATGCAAGCCCAAAGTTTCTTAAGGCCAGACCAGTGCCTTATGCGATCAGACCAGCTGTCGAAGCAGAGCTGGAAGGGTTGGAACGTTCAGGAGTACTGTCCAAAGTAGACTGGAGCGAGTGGGCTACACCCATCGTTCCTGTAATGAAGAGGTCGTTGAGTAATACGCCTGGGGAACCAAAGAAGGTCCACACCTGTGGGGATTTTAAGGTGACAGTGAACCCAGTCCTTCACACGGTACAATATCCGCTTCCACGAGTTGAGGATATTTTCGCCTCGCTATCTGGAGGTAAACGCTTCACCAAAATTGATCTAGCCCAGGCGTACTTGCAAATGGAGGTAGAAGAGGCCTCGAAACAATACCTTACGATTAACACTCATAAAGGTCTTTATCAATACAACCGGCTGGTGTTCGGGGTAGCATCGGCTCCGGCTATTTGGCAAAGGGCGATGGATCAGGTCCTGCAAGGGATTCCAGGGACCCAGTGTTATTTGGACGACATCCTGGTCACGGGCGAAAATGACAGTGATCACCTCGCCAACTTGGAGAAGGTGCTCACCAGATTAAAGGAATATGGGCTACGAGCTAATCGCCACAAGTGCGAGTTTTTCCAGAAGCAGATCTCGTATTGTGGCCACGTCATCGATGAAGAGGGGTTACATAAGTCCCCTGAAAAGATTGAGGCAGTAGTCAAGGCTCCAGCACCGGAAAATGTGTCACAACTGAGGTCGTTCCTCGGGCTGGTAAACTACTACCATAAGTTCTTACCAAATTTGTCCACGGTATTACACCCACTGAACACCCTACTGCAAACAGGGGTACCATGGAAGTGGAATGACGAATGTAGACGAGCTTTCCAGAAGTGTAAAGAATTGATCACATCAAAAGAGGTGTTGGCCCATTTCAACCCAGCACTACCAATTCGTTTGGTATGTGATGCATCACCCTATGGTATTGGAGCGGTGCTGTCGCACAAATTCCCAGACGGGTTGGAGAGGCCAGTAGCCTTTGCGTCTCGGTCACTAACCTCAGCCGAGCGCAACTACGCCCAGATTGACAGGGAGGCCCTCAGCCTAGTATGGGGAGTAAAAAAATTCAACCACTATCTGCATGGGCAGAAGTTCACCTTGCTGACTGACCACCAACCACTTGTCTCCATCTTTAATCCTAAGAAGGGCGTTCCAGTAATGACGGCACAACGGTTACAAAGAATCAATATGAAATAGAATATAAAGGCACGAAACAGCATGGGAACGCTGATGGGCTATCGCGCCTGCCACTGCCTACTGTGGAGGAAGCACCAGCAGTGGACCCTATCGAGATATTTTATTCATCAATAATTGAACGATTGCCAGTAACGAACGTGGATATAGAGAAGGAGACCCGCAATGATCCGACGCTGTCTCGGGTATATGATTTGAGGGTGAGGTGATGGCCAACACATGGCGACTCACTGTTGCCAGCATTCTCATCCAGAAGAGAACAGCTGTCAGTATGCCAGGGGACAGTGATGTGTGGATCCAGAGTGGTGATTCCACCCAAGTTAAGGGAGAAAGTGCTAAATGAGCTACATGAAGGTCATCTGGGGGGAGTGAAAATGATAAGCCTTGCTAGGGCTTATGTGTGGTGGCCGGGAATCGATCAACAAATCGAAGACCTAACCAAGAGCTGCTCAGGATGCCAGAAGGTCCAAAATGCACCACCACATGCCCCTCTACACCCATGGGAGTGGCCCTCCTCTCCATGGCAACGGGTGCATATTGATTTTGCTGGTCCATTCATGGACTCAATGTTCTTAATAGCTGTGGATGCTCATTTGAAGTGGCCTGAGGTGATAAAAATGTCCTCAACCACTACAGAGAAAACGATTGCAGTCCTACGGACCATATTTGCCAGAAACGGCTTGCCAGAGCAGATTTGCTCTGATAATGGACCACAGTTTGTGTCCGAAGAGTTTTGAAAATTTATGAGAAGGAATGGGGTAAGGCATTACACATCCGCCCTGTATCATCCAGCCACAAATGGATTGGCTGAGAGGTTCGTACAAACCTTTAAGAAGGCGATAAAGGCCATGTGCGACAATGAAATTCCACTACAGCATAAGATGGACAATTTCTTATTAGCCTACCGAAACGCGACACATGCAGTTACCAACCAGACCCCGGCCATGATGTTCTTTAACCGAAGGTTGCGATCTTGTCTGGACTTGCTTAGACCAAATGTGCGAAGAAATGTTGAGGATAAACAATTCCAGCACATCAATGAGAAGCCGACAAGGAGCTTCAATGTAGGACAACCAGTCTTGGCCCGTGACTACCGAACAGAGAAATGGCAACCCGGAACGATATGCACACGGCAGGGGCCATTAATGTACACAGTGGATGTCGGGGAGAACATTGTGAGATGCCACGTTGATCAGATCTTAGCGTCACAGGAACGAGTCAACCCCATGTCTTGCGTACCTGGGGATGAACCCGACATACCGGTAGCATCTACCTCCGAACCAGTAGCAGTGGAACCCGATGAACTAACCGATAAAAAGGGGCCAGAATCGCCTCCGCACCAAGAACAAGAACCTCAGGAAAGGCGCTATCCCGAAAGGATCAGGAAGCCGCCCCAAAGACTGAATCTATAAATGGACTATTGTTGTTTAATGTACATGTTAAAGTGTTAATTGTTATTTGAATATTATGGGTACTACTAATCTACAAGGGGAGGAATTGTAGTGTATGCACCTTTAAGAGAGAACTACTTTTACAGCTCCTGTATCTGTAGTACCGGCAGTGACCACACCTGTATATAAGCCTTGAGTATGCCTCTGTACCCCAGTCTTGAGACTACCCTACTCCAGTAAATACCTGTTGATTGTTAAGTTACAGCATCCGTGTGGTTATTGAAAAACATCATACTCTCAGAATCACCGATCTAACAGAGCTGCTGCTGTATCATACTCAGGGCAGGAAACCTTTATTCCTCCTACGTACTCTGTCTTTTTGACTTTCATTTTTTTCTTCCCTCTTTAGTCATTTTCCTCCAGAACCCATTAATCGTTACTGTACCATGCATAAATAGAATCTGGGAAAACAGTGCCATCACGCATGTACCAGTGCCACTGATGGATAAAAACATATCAGGAAGAAGCACTGAGCTCTCAGGGTGTGCTTGTGTGGAGCAATCAAATAATGTGATGACCTAAGGCTCAGCTCAAGGATCAAAGCTCTGGGCATAGAGCAGAAGGCATAACCAGGGCCACTGAAAGAGAGGGCTTGTGTGGGGAAATGTTGTCAAAGGTATTAGAAGATAGGAGGGGCAAGTTTGTTGTAAATTCTATCTTTAGGTGTATATGGTGGAGTGGTTAAGAAAGCGACATGGCCACACCAAGAACTTTTTTTTCCAGGTACATGGTAATTTTTTAATTATTTTTTTGGTTGCTTTTTAGCAAATATTAAATGTTAACATTTGAGCAGAAACAGGTTACATTTTTCACTAATAAGTTTTTTTTAAACTGCAATTTGTGTTGAGTACAGGTGTGGATTTAAAACACTGATGTATTAATCTTTTTTTTTCTCAGCTGACAAGACATTGATGACATTAAGAAAATGGCTGCATCAAAAGAACAAGTGGAAATTTGTACACTTATGGGTTTTCTACAGGATTGGGACCATGGGACCAAAGCTGTCCGACATTGTATGTTGAATGACTTCATAAATACGAATAAAGGTAAAACTGGTCCAGAGCTGGAATTACAGTTTGCTCAAGGGGCCAGTTTGTTTCTCACAAGATTGACAGCATGGCTCAGATTAACGTATCCTTTCCTTTAGACTGAATTTTAACACTGTCTTCTGTCAAATTGTCAGGGAACATTTCATTTTTTACTTTTAAAATAATCATTGAAAATCAGGAGGGGAACAATGAGTGGCAATTCACTGTTACAAAACTGAAGAATTTTTTTGCACATCTTAAAGAATCATATTTTGATTTAGCCACTGTGTACAGAAATCTGGCATGAATTTATCAGACACAGCACAGTACAGCACTGCCTGAAAGGGTGGTGGAAGCAGATTCAATAGTAATTTTCAAAAGTGAATTGGATATATACCTGAAAAGGAAAATTTTGCAGGGCTACGGGGAAGAGCAGGGGTGTGGGACTAATTGGATAGCTCTTTCAAAGAGCCGACACCGGCACAATGGGCTGTATGGGCTCCTTCTCTGCTGTATGATTCTATGATAATCAGTGAGAAATGGATGCTGAACCAAATAAGGAGGGATGATCAAAAGCTTTGTCAAAGAGTTGGGTTTTAAGGAGATTGTTAAAGGAAGGGAGCAAGGTGAAGAGGCATAGGGGTTCAGGCAGGGAATTCCTGAGCATAGAGCCTAGACGACTGAAGGAACGACTGTCAATGGTGGGGTGAAGGGAGGGGGATGCAAAAGAGGTCAGAGTTGGTTGAACTCAGAGTTCTCGGAGAGTTGTAGGGCTGAAGAAGGTTACAGAGATAGGCGGGGTGAGGCAACAAAAGGATTTGAATACAAGGATGAGAATTTTAAATTTGAGGCTTTGGGGGACCAGGTGCTAATGTAGGTCAGTGAGCACATGGTGATGGGTGACTGGGACTTGGCACGAGTTACAATACAGGCAGCAAAGTTTTGGATGAGCTCAAGTTTATGGAAGGAGGGAGGCTGGCCAGGAGAGTATTGGAATAGTCAAGTCTGGAGGTAGCAAAAAAGAAAGATTTGCATTTATATAGTGCCTTTCATGACCTCAGGATGTCCCAAAGCACTTAACAGCCAAGAAGTACTTTTGAAATGTAGTCACTGTTGTAATGTAGGAAACGCGGCAGCCAGTTTGCCTTCTACAAGGTCCCACAAGCAGCAATGCAATAATGACCAGATAATCTGTTTTTCGCCATTGGTTGAGGGATGAATGTTGGCCAGGACACTGGGGCGTACTCCCCAGCTCTTCTTTCAAATAGTGCTGGGGGGGGTCTTTTACGTCCACCTGAGAGGGCAGACGGGTTTAATGTCACATTTGATAAATGGCACCTGCAACAGTGCAGTACCCCCTCAATACTGCACTGGAGTGTCAGCCTAGATTTTTGTGCTCAAATCCCTGCACTGGAATTTGAACTCACAATCAAAGTGCTACCACTGAGCCACAGCTGACACCTAAAGATATGGATGAGAGTTTTGGCAGAAGATAAGGCAGGAGTGGAGACGGGCGGTGATACAGAGGTGGAAGTAGCCTTTTTTTTTGATGGAGATGATATGGGGCCCAAAGCTCAGCTCGAGGTCAAAAAGGAAACCGAAGTTGCAAACAATCTGGTTCAACCTGAGACAGCGGTCGAGAAGGAGGGTGGAATTGGTGGTGACAGAGTTTGTGTGGGGGCTGCAGATGATGGCTTTGGTCTTCCTAATGTTTAACTGGAAGAAATTGCAGCTTATCCTGGACTGGATGACAGACAAACAAGCCGACAACACAGAGGCAGTGGAGGGGTAAAGAGGTGGTGGAGAGGCAGACCTGGGTGGAAGCTGACCCCATGTCTTCAGATGATGTCTCCAAGCGGCAGCATGCAGATAAGGAAGAGGCGAAATCCAAGGATAGATCTTTGGGAGAGTCTAGAGGTTATGGTGTGGTGGCGGGAAGAGAAGCCATTCATGATGATGCTTTCATTACGATTGGATGGGTAGAGTGGAAACAAGCAAGGGCAGTCCCACTGAGCCGGCAATGTAAGAGAGGCGTTGGAGGAGGAAGGTGTAGTCAACTGTTTAAAGGCTGCAGAAAGGTCGAGAAGGACAAGGAGAGATAGTGCACCACAGAGGATGCCATTAGTTACTTTGATTAGGACCATTTCAGTGCTGTGTCAGAGTGGAAATCTGATTGGAGAGATTCAAACATGGAGTTGCGGGACAGATGGGCATGGATTTGGGAGGCAATAACTCATTCAAGAATTTTGGAGAAGAAAGGGAGGTTGGAGATGGGGCAGTCATTTGCAAGGACAGAGGGGTCAAGAGTATTTTTTTGCAGCAATATGGTGGGTAACGCAGCAGATTGGGGATTGGTATGGCAGGTTTAGCAGTAGTTGGGAGAGCAGCTTGTGGAGTTTAGCGGCAGTTATGGAGATTGCTCTTCTGTAATAGGACTTGGGCAGTACTGTGAAGTGAAACATGGGGCTTGGTAGGACTGGGGATGGAATAAAGGGTTTGGTTTACTGTATGATTGCTGGGGTCTGGTTGTAGTGGTCGGACGACCTAGAATTTGGTTTGCAGTAGGAGGATCCGGTGTTTGACAGTAGTGGGTCCAGGATATGGTAGCATCATCGAGCGGGTTGGCATTGGGCATTTTGAGCATTGGGCAGGAGGGGTTGGGGCGGGAGTGGGTAGCACTTAGTAGAGGAAATGCTCAAATGTTCCAGCACTGTGGAGGATACCGGTGTTTGGAGTGCTGCAAGAGTAAAGGGGTCCAGTAGTAGTAAGTGAATTTGTTAGGGTCTGGAGGCTGTTAGGACTGTGGTTTCAGAATTGGAAAACAAGTTTTTTTTATTCATTCATGGGATGTGGGCGTCGCTGGCAAAGCCAGCATTTATTTCCCATCCCTAATTGCCCTTGAGAAGGTGGTGGTGAGCCACCTTCTTGAACCGCTGCAGTCCGTGTGGTGAATGTACTCCCACAGTGCTGTTAGGGAGGGAGTTCCAGGATTTCGACTCAGCGACGATGAAGGAATGGCGATATATTTACAAGTCAGGATGGTGTGTGACTTGGAGGTGAACATGCAGGTGGTGGCGTTCCCATGTCCCTGGTGCCCTTGTCCTTCTAGGTGGTAGAGGTCGCGGGTTTGGGAGGTGCTGTCGAAGAAGCCTTGGCAAGTTGCTGCAGTGCACCTTGTAGATGGTATACGGTTTAGCCACGGTGCGCCGGTGGTGGAGGGAGTGAATGTTTAAGGTGGTGGATGGGCTGCCAATCAAGCAGGCTACTTTGTCTTGGATGGTGTCGAGCTTCTTGAGTGTTGTTGGAGCTGCACTCCTCCAGGCAAGTGGAGAGTATTCCATCACACTCCTTACTTGTGCCTTGTAGATGGTGGAAAGGCTTTGGGGAGTCAGGAGGTGAGACACTCGCTGCAGAATACCCAGCCTCTGACCCGCTCTTGTTGCCACAGTATTTATGTGGCTGGTCCAGTTAAGTTTCTGGTCAGTGGTGACCCCCAGGATGTTGATGGTGGGGGATTCGGCAATCGTAATCCCATTGAATGTCAAGGGGCGGTGGCTAGAGTCTCTCTTATTGGTGATGGTCATTGGCACTTGTGTGGCGCGAACATTACTTGCCAATTATCAGCTCGGGGGAGGTACCATGAGGCGGTCTCAAGGTCTGAAAATACTGGGATAGGAGTCCCAGAATTTTGTAGTATTGGGAAGGGGATCTCAGGATGCCATAGCATTGGGAGGGTGCTTATGGAATTTAAATGCAATGAAAGGGAGTCCTGGATTCTGCGAGAATTTAGTTGAATGCAGAGAAACGCCACTATTGGTGGCCTGACTTGTTCCAGGAGCCTGGGACCTGGCCTGAAACCAGTTTTTAACTACAAAATCCATTGTTACTGTCTGTCCTGTTCTGCTCTCTCTCTCTCTCTTTCTCTCTCTACTTATCTGCTTCTCTTTCTGTCTCTCTGTCTCACCTCCACTTTTTTCTGCATTCTTTTACATTTTTCTCAACTGACGGTCATTTTTTGGGTCACAGGATGCTTTTGGCCAGAACCATAGGCCTGCACCATGGGGAGTGGGAGGGATCTGGCCAGGACATCATTGTGGGGAATTGGAGTGATTTGGCCAGGGCTTCAGGCTGATTATTACAGGAGCTGTAGTTGTCACTTAACCTGTTTTACACTCTCTCTCTCTGGCAGTCTGGTTTGGGAGGGGTAGAGAGAGTAAAACAAAAACCTTTCTGTACTCCTTCTATACTATATTGTTCTATGATTCTACTCTTTGAAAAAGCCAATAGTTATGGGCAGTCCTTAAAATAATTCTAATTTATGCATATTTAATTAAATAAAAAAGCACTTTAAGATATTAAATTATGTACAGTTTATATATTTACTGGAAGTTGGGAGCATTGCTCTATTGTGCCATATAACAGGAGAACAATAAATATTTCTTAAGTACTTAACTTCTTTGAACAGCTACATGATTGGTACCTGTGTAACTGAGCAATTACAAGCCATTGGTGTATTTTTATCAGCAACAAGTGGGTAAGCATTAATTTAATCATGGCAATAATATTTTTTAAATGTTTATATCATCAATAGTTCTTGATTTTTTTTGGTGAGGATATGAACCTTCCAATTGTCGCCCTGAGGCTGTTGCTGGGAAATAAGGGCCCGGAGCCAAGGCCGTCACTGAGCTGCTGCTCGAAGGTGGGCAACAGACTTGTCGTGATTCCAGCACTCGCTTTCTCCGCATCTATAGGAAAGTTCTTACCCTCCACTCCATATTTTTTCACAGAAGTGCAGTTGAGAGTGAGAACTCAGCAACATCACTGATCACATCTGTGGCTTTCACTGTCTTGGCATTGTAATGGACTACACCCCTGAATAGTTCTAATTCTTGCCTAATCAGGATAACAATTACTGTAACTGTTAAATATAGAATATTATCTATATCAACATACCTATATATACTTTCATTGCACAGTAACAACTTATCTTTGTCATTCCTTCTCAAGGGCAATTAGGGATGGGCAATAAATGCTGGCTTTGCCAGCGACGCCCACATCCCATAAACGAATAAAAAAAAATCCTGTTTGATCCTGAAAGCTGTGCATTTTAACACTTTCGGTCTAATGACTGTTTAATTTTATTTATATTCAAATCATCCAATACAGTTATGTAAAATTTGAGAAACCATGTTGTACAAGTTTTTTCAGTTAGATGTTTTGAATTGAACCATTCCTTTCTGGTTGGTGTAGATAATCTAAGTCTACAGAGCAAATTTTTATTCATATGAAGGCTTGTTATTTACATTTTTTTACAAAGTTTGTGTATGTGTGTGCAAATATTAGCTAAAATATTGATCTTAGACAATTATACCATGTTTAAACATCTGAATTTTTAAATTTATTTCAGTCATCGATATCTGGTAGAGGTTTTAGAAGTTGGTGGCCTTTTGACTTTTCTGGAGATTCTGAGACTAAAACAATTGCAAGAAGATAACAAACAAGAAGCATTAAAATTACTTCAAATTATTGCGAATGCTGGACGAAAGTACAAGGAACTAATCTGCGAAAGCTATGGTAATCTAACACTTTGGCACTGGTTTATGTGATTCTGGTTATGTAGTGCGAGCTGGACCTGCCCCCAAGTGCGCTAACCTAACCCTATATTGTGAGGTCAGCTCATTAACATAGTTTTATGGAGTTCCCAGTGTGTAGTGTGACGTATTGGGGATTTGGCCAGGATTTTCAGTTGCTGGCAGCCAGTGCAACACCAATGTCATTTTCCAGGTAGGGTAGAGCGCAAGGACTGGGATGGCAAAAGGTGAGGCATGGAGATGGGACATAAAGACAATATTAAAAAATGTATTAAGGCCTCACTTACAACGTCCGTTCCAAATGGGTGCTGCGTGGTTGAAGCACTGCGTAGATGCTCCAGGTGCAATATGGGAAGTCTTTCAATTAAATTTTTCTTGTGGCCTTAAAAAGCCTTCCCTTACATTCACCATCCACTTTGGGTCGTGTTACATGCCTCCACATCTAATACAGGGAGCTGACACTCAATGTCCCTCAGTGCGTCAGGCACTCATCAGCGCATTATCAGCCCTGTGGTATCTTACTCAGCTCTGCACAAATCTGCCCAAATCAATATATAGGATGAAAGAGTGTATTTTCCAGATGGTAGATATTTACATAATGGTTTATATAGCTATTTCATTACTTTGAATATTAAATCAAATTTGACATCTCTAAACCATGAACAGGGGCATAACACATTTCTCTTGTAGGAATTGTTGTGGCATTTGTTGAAAAAAAAAGCTAAAAATGCAAATTGTTATTGCCGCTGATAATAGGGAGGGCTTACACAATATGCATTATTTTCATTTATTTGGTGGATGATAGATGTCTCCTCTACATTTAGTTAATGGTAGTTTTTGCTAAAGAATAAACGGGAAAGCCCTCAAAACAACAAATTAGCCAATGTGGACTCTTGTAACTGGAGTCCAGTGTGGAGGGGATGTGTGTGGGGCAACGTGGCATTTTACAAAAGATGAGAAAATGAATGAATGAAGGGTAGAATTATAGACGTCCACCATATCATTGAAGGGATCTACTAAGTGGAAGACGGGCACATCCATATAAAAGAGTTGGGGGGGGGGATATCTGTGAGAATCATCTTTGCGATGTTGTAATTGCACACTTGCTAGCAGCTGTTTCAGAGCGACACCAAAAGAAGACAGAGTTGTTTAGCTGCAGAGTCATGTTCTGTCCCTCTGTGCAACAGCATTTTGGAAAGAAAGAAAGAAATACAGCATGTTGGAGTGCCAGAGTGGTGCATTATGGTGTTACCTCTGTAATAACTTAAATGGCAATGAATAATAATTTGGCCTTCCCTTTTAAAATATTTTACATTTAAAAAAAAAATTAAGGTGTGAGAAATGTTGCAGAATGTTTGGCAAACTCGAAATCGGAAAAGACCCAAGAACAGGCTCAAGTCTTGTTGGAATTACTAGCCCAGGGCAACCCAAAGTATCAACTACAAGTTTACAAAGGACTGATTGCATTATTGCCATGCACCTCCCCAAAGGTACAATATCTGGCTCTTCATACATTGAGGACTCTGCAGGTAAGAAACAATAATTGTAAGTCTGCATATAATTAATAATAGGAACAGTAAATGAGAACTCTATTCACCCAGTGTTTCAAATTGGATTTAATCTAAAATCAGGGTAATTGATCTGCATAGTTTTAGATACCTTAATTTGTTTAATGTTCTTTTATTTTTAATTTTAATATTTTTATTCCTTTTTTGTTGTTTTCTGCCCTCTATTAGTCCCTTGCATCTCTTTTTAGCCAGAAAGGAACCAGCATCCTGCACTAGGCCTCCTTTAGCATAGTGTGATATGAGATACAGAATAGGATTCAACAACAGCTAATTTTTATGGTTTCCTATTAAATAAACCTGTAAAGTCTGTGGGTTGTTTAGTTAATTAATACACAGACTACCAGAGTAACTTAAAACAGGACTTTACTATTCGAAGGTCGGGGCGAATCTGCCCAATAAATCTTGACACAACACTTATATACTGGTGTGGTCACCGTCGGTATTACAGTATACAGAAGCCAAACAAAGTAGTGCCACACCTAAAATAGTTCTCTTAAAGGTGAACGGTTACATACAATAGTTCTCTTAAAGGTAGAAGGGTACATACACTACAATCCTCCCTTTTTAGCTTACAACATACTTATTCCCCATTAAACATAACATATAATCAACTTCATGTAAAACAATTCACAGATATGCGGCTGAAAATTCAGTAGCCTTAGCGCCTCATTTGAGGCGCTAGAGGGCCTTGCGCCGGAGTTATGGCCAGTAGTGAAATTCCCTGGGGCCCTAAATCGGCGTTGCTCCGGTAGCGCTGCGCCGGCACCGATGACGTCATCGGTGTGCGCAGCGTCCCGGTTGCCGTGGTAACCCGCCCGAACTCCGAAATTGAGTTGCGGCCGCCTCGCCCGTGGCAGCCGCAACCAGCGTTTTGTCAGAGGTGCCTTACTGCAGTTAGCGCCGGCGCATTAAAGGCCCTGCGGCGGCCGGCCGCTTTCCCGCCGGCCGCCTGCCCGCAGCTCCCTCCCCGGACTTCTCTTCCCCCCCCCCCGCCGGAACAGATGCAAGCCCGGCACTTGTCCGAGGTGCCGGGCTCATTTTTAAGCAGATTTGCGCGGGCCGCGGCCGGGTGCAGGCAGCTCCTCCTTAACGGAAGGAGGAGGCCTGCACTTCCCCAGCCTGCCGCACCGCATCGGGTGCCGCAGCGCCGGAATTCCGGCGCGAAACGGCAGTTAGCGCCCTTTTCCAGGCGCTAAGACCCTTCAGTAGCGCCGGCAGCCGTTTGGGCGCGGCGCCACTGAATTTTTGGCGCGCGCAGGGGACTTAGCGCCGGCACTAATTTCCGGCGCTAAAGCCCTGGCTAAGCCAAAACCCAATTTCTAGGCCATAGTCTCTGCGGGAAACAGTTCACAGATTCAGTCTCTGCGAGAGCAGTTCACAGATTCAGTCTCTGGTCTTGACTCGGTCCGAACAACATCTCTGTGGTGTAGCCGGTTCACATTTCTAGCGTGACTCATCCAATAGTCTTTCCCTTGGCTTAACAGCTTGAACTTCCGTCCTGCTGAACCAGCAGTGCTGACTTTTACAAACAGCTGGACTGCCTTGGTAATTTTTCCTACTTTCCAACTGATTTGGCCCCCTTCGTAGGGCCCACGTGCATGATCTGATAGAAGTGATAATGATTTAGATGGTTATCGTCTTCTGCTTCGCCTTTTTCTTTTCTGCTTCTTGGAGACTCTCGGGGCTCCCTTATCCGCTGCCAGCTGTAGCGCCACCATCTCCCTATGTTCCTTAGACTTTAAGTGTTTCATCCTGATTTCTGCACTTTGGGAGTTTTCATCACAAGCTGGGCAGACCAAGTCATCGTAATATTCCGTGTCACTCAACAGGTCATGGTAATATTCGGTGTCGTCCTGAGCTAGTCTAGCGAGAGGGCCTGCTACTTCTTCCTTACCCAACTGGACGTTAGCCGACTGTTGTTCCCTCCCTAGACATCTTTCCTGAAGAGACTTCTTCATGCGTTCATATTCATCCCGCTCTTCCTGGGTTTCCTGCCAATCCTTCACTAATGACCTCATTTGTTATTCCAATACTTCCCCTTCCATCGGGGATTGATTGATCGGGCTATTCAATCCTTCTACTGGAGCAGCTGTTTCAACATTCTGTAGTTCACATTGACGTGATTCAGCGTACTTTCGGCAGCCCCGTAAAATCTGTGTTGCAACCTCAACTATTCCCCAAACTTTTGAGAGCTCCGAACCCCTTCCCTTTGAAGATTGAAGCTCGTGTTCAAATGGTTCCCATTGCAGAGTCTTGTCTCTCAGCATATGAAGGAGTTGGCTGACCGTTAACTCTTCCACGGGGACCCTGTGGATCAGAGTCTTCTCCATTTCATCCACCTTTTCCTCCAATGCTTTCACCTTTTTTTTCTCTTGTACTTTGGCTTTAAGCGCTCGGAGAAGTTGCGCCTTGATGCTCTCTAGCTCATGTTCAGGGGCCATTCTTACAGTCTCTGTGTTTCTTACAGTTGCCTTTTCTTTCACTGAAAGAATTCCCAGTTGAATCTGTTCTTCAAGTTATTGAACCTCGGTCATTGCCGCCTCATATTTGTCTTGGGTTTCCTTCAATATTTTTATGAGTTCTTGGACATCTTGACTTTCATGTTCTGCCATGTCTTTCACCTCTAATTTCTCATCTATGGATGGAACTTCTACCGATGAGTCTGTCTTGGCCTTGAGCTCATCAAGAATTTCCTGCAGCCTTTGGACTTCTTGCTCATGTTCAACCTTTAGTTGCTCATAAGCTTCCACTGAAACTAGCTTTTCGGAGGTTGCCGAGTTAACCCCCTCCAGGATTGTAGCCTGGGCCTGTTCATACTGTTCCTTCAACTTCTCAAACTCTGCTTGTAAGGAGTCATAGAGAAGAACTGGAATAAAATCCTGGCTTCCTGAAGATTCCTCTTCATTTGCTTCTTTCTGCAAATATTCTAACTCCTGAACATCATAAGGGAGATGTGATCGGTGATTGGTCACGATGGCTCTATGGTCGCTCTCTGCTTGAGCTAGCTGCTTCTGTTGTCTTTCCAGATTCTCCCATTCGGTGTCATAGAACTTTTTCATTGTTTTCATCTCTTGTACGAGACGGTAACTCAATTGTTCTAATTGTTGTCGTAATTTGAAATAAAGTTGAGTCCGAGCTCGGTGTTCTTCCGTCATGGATATGTCCTTAAACTGAACAGACTCAGAATTCTCTGTCAAACGATGTTGTCGTTGTTCGGTGGAGATCTGTTCTGAAACTTTGTTCTTCTCTGGAGCATAAGCCTTTCTGCATGCCTTCGTTTTTCCAACCTTAGTCGGCAAGTCCATTTTAGCCTTGTCTTTCACATTTGGGTTGGTCTTATCGTCATCCGATTCAGAATCTGAGCTGATTGTCTGCACCGAGTCCTCACTCGTTATGGCTTTTAGATAGTGCCATTCCATGTCTATTTTCTTGATCCACTCCCGTCCTAGAAGTGGTGGTCCTCCCTCAGGTAGTACGTATAAGTTCATTCTTGGGTGTTCTTTACCCCTATCTCTCACCTTGACTCTTATCTTTCCCATGGGGTATACTTTATGCCCCGTGTATGTCTGCAATACGAACTTGGTATCTCTTAAGGGTATATGTGAGAATAGCTGGTGGTAATCCCTTCGATTTATGACGGATAGAGCTGATCCAGTGTCCAACTCCATTTTCACTTGGACTCCAGCTATTTTTAGCATGACCCAGATAGTTTGTAGGTCAGCTTCCTTACTCACATTGTGAATTCTCAGACTACCCAGCTCCTGGCCGTTTGGGTCTGAGTCCGAATTCTGTTCGTCTGAACTCTTCTCAGCCACCTTGTGTACCTTGTTGTACTTTTCCTGTGATGGCTTCCTTTGGTTGTTGGTCCTTTGGTTGTTGGTCTTCTTCCCTGACCGGCATACCTTAGCTATGTGACCCAGTTTGCCACATTTCCTACATTCCTGGTTCTTAAACCAGCATTGGTTCTGGTCGTGTGTTGTCTTCCCACAACGATAGCATTTTGTTGTTGTCGAGGTAATTTGATCCACACTGAGTGCCGCTGTCTTTAGCTGCATTTCCGCAGTTCCCTTCGCTGCGGCTTCGTGCGATGCTGCAATAAGGACAGCCCTGTCAAGTGTAAGGTCGTTCTCTTCGAGTAGTCGCTTTTGCGTTCCTTCCTTTGCCAATCCGCACACGAACTTGTCTCGCAATGCCTCTGTCAGATTCCCTCCAAACTGGCAGTATTTCGCTAGTCTACGCAGTTCGACCAAGTATTCTGCATTGCTTTCGTCTTTCCGTTGCGTTCTCGCATAGAATTTGAATCGTTCCGCCAACATCAACGGTGTGGGGTTCAAGTGATCCTTCAGAACAGCCACAATATCATTGAAAGTCTGATCCGCCGGTTTAGCCGGTGATAGTAGATGCTTCAAGAGCCCGTATGTCTTCGCGCCCATCGAGTTTAGCAAGGTTATAGCTTTGTCATCTTCTTCTATTTTATTGGCCTCACAATAGATCTCAATGCGTTCCACATACGTGGCCCAGTCTTCTACCTCAGAATTAAAATCGTTGATGTTACCACGCTTAGGCATCTTCCTCTCTTCCTGATAAACACCATGAATTATTTCTTAAAAATTTTTTTTTTTTTTCCGAAATGGCGGTTCCCGCGAAAATGGCGGTTTCCTGCGCTTATCTTCTCTCCCCGCCCACTTCAATGGCGGTTTCCCGCTTCTGTCTTCTTCCCCGCCTAATGGCGGCTTCCCGTGTTTCTTCCCTGGCGGGAGGGGTACACTTTCCCCACGGGCGACGGCCGCTGGCTTTCAGGTTCACAGCCTGCGCGTCGGCTTCAGTGCTTTCCCTTTTCTCGGCAGGGCAACCGGCGCTGGGTACACCCCGTTGACGGCGAACAGTTTCAGCCGCTGGGCTGGCTCTCGCTCAATTCCCCTTGCTCGGGCTCTGTCTCTCTCCCGCTCGCTCGGCTCTACCGGCGCTGGGTACACCCCGTTGACGGAGAACAGTTTCAGCCGCTGGACTGGCTCTCGCTCAGTCTCCCTTGGTCGGCTCTGCCTCTCCCGCTCGCTCGGCTCCCAATCGCGCCTCCCAGCCCTCTCGCAGTCCGGTGCTTCCCTCCCCGGCTGCGGCTGAGTTTATCTCTTCCCGCGCCTACGTTCCCGGTCGCAGCGCTTCGTGGCTTCGGTCGCTGCCCGGCCTTTTTCGCCGGTCGCGGTCTAGCTGTCTCACGACGCCGTTGCGTCCCCCAGCCTGTCTGTACCGCGGCTTCCTTGCTCCACGCTGCCCCAGTCTCAGCGCCTCTGGACCCGACTTCTGCCCGGCTCCTTTCCCCCTCGACCGTGGTCGAGTGCACCGCCCTTATCCTCCGGTTATTCTTTTTACTTTCCCTTACTCACAGTCACCGTGGCCGCCTTGCTTCTCGTGCTGATCGGCTCACTCCTCACCGTGGTAGAAGGGACAGTCAGCGCCTGTTGCTGATGGAAGTCTTTGTCTCTAAATTCTTCCTCCTTTCTAGTTCTGCAGCCTCGAGTTTTCTCCCAGCAGAACGACGAGGGCGGTTGCCTCTTCTCGACGCTCGTTAACTGCTTCGGAAGTATTGTTGCCGCAGGGTACGATCGGACTCGTCGCCACTGTAAAGTCTGTGGGTTGTTTAGTTAATTAATACACAGACTACCAGAGTAACTTAAAACAGGACTTTACTATTCGAAGGTCGGGGCGAATCTGCCCAATAAATCCTGACACAACACTTATATACTGGTGTGGTCACCGTCGGTATTACAGTATACAGAAGCCAAACAAAGTAGTGCCACACCTAAAATAGTTCTCTTAAAGGTGAACGGTTACATACAATAGTTCTCTTAAAGGTAGACGGGTACATACACTACAAAACCCTTGGAGTTCTGCAAATTTATAATATAAACCAGAATTTTCTTTCTTTTTATAATTTATTGATGACCAATTACATGGCTACAGATTTTGTGTATTGGTTTTAACACAATCAGCCATTTCCAGGGAGTTGAAAAGAAATAGAAACGTGCCAATCACCAACAGAATTTTAATAATCACTCTTACTAGTCATATGCCTATATTAAATATCACTATTTTGATTGGCTGTTTCCCTAAAAAATACTGACAAATGCCTGAGTTTTCTGTCATTCATCCTTGTTCGGTAATCCAGAACCTTCATCTGGTGGAATCTCTATTTGGTGAGAGTCGATGCTGTGGCCAGGAAAATGGTAATAATACGCTTGCACATTTTACGGTAATTTAAGGTGCTATCGGAGCATTTGGAAGGAGTACCTACCTAATATCTACTGTCTGCTTAGTGGGGACTCAAACACAGGCATTTCAGCTTCACCAGCTACTGACGATCCTGCCTGGGGTAGGGGGGAGGAAGTAAGCAGGGTGTATTTGGAATTAAATATTCTACAAGATGACTCACCTGGTGAAGGGCAATTGGAACCGAGTCAGTCTTTAATGGCAGACTCAGTAATCCATGATCTACCCAGATAGGTCCACAGTACTCTGGACCATGTTGATGATTGACCATTGTGGAGAGAGAAACAGAATTAACGTTTCAGGTCAGTGGCTTGAAAGACTAACTCTGTTGCTCTCTCCACAGACGATGCCTGACCTGCTGAGTGTTTGCAGCATTTGTGTTTTGATTTTACATAGTGCCTTTCATGACCTCAGAATATCTCAAAAGTGCTTTAGAGCCAATGAAATACTTTTGAAGTGTAGTCACTGTTGTATTGGAGGGAAACGAGGCAGCCAATTTGCACACAGCAAGCTCCCACAAACTGCAATGAGATAATAACCAGATCATCTGTTTAATGATGTTGGTTGAGGGATAAACATTGGCCAGGATACCGGGAGATTTCCCTCGTTCTTCTTCGAATAGTGCCATGGGATCTTTTACGTCCCCCTGAGAGGGCAGAAGGGATCTCGATTTAACATCTCATCCGAAAAATAGCACTTCCGGCAGTGCAGAACAATTTTGTATTGCCAAGTCAGTTAATTTACTCCATAACAGTAAGGAAAGAAAAAAAATAAATCAGAGGGAGAGTCACTTCAGGTCACTGTCCTGTACCATCGAGTCAACAGTTGTGGAGCTCTATTAGCAGAGGGCTGGCAGGAAGCTGCATGCTGGCCTTTTGTGCCAAGGAATGGTGCTGGGGAACTAAATGCCGATTTATTTTTAAGAGTTTAATGTATAAAAAGTGTTTTTAAATGTCAACCTGGTATCTTACATAACATTTTTTGTTCTTGTTTAGGTGGTTGTGAAGATCGTACATCCGTGTATTGTTGAACCTCTTTTGAACTTATTGAGAACCATACACTATGAAGTGCAATATGAAGGTAAAATACTGTGTTGGGCTGAGAAAAGAGTTGGGCTGAGCAACACAGTGGGTTGCAGCTCCAGTTGGATTCCTAGACTTCTGTTTCTTTCATTTTCAGGAGAAAGATTTTATCCCGAGACTGTGCTGTTTAAATGCTTCAAAAACTGTATTGCTGAAACCCAGACTGAATATACCCTTTATCAGACCAAGACTCAGGTCTATATATTTTTTAAATTCGTTTATGGGATGTGGCCGTCGCTGGCAAGGCCAGCATTTATTGCCCATCCCTAATTGCCCTTGAGAAGGTGGTGGTGAGCCGCCTTCTTGAACCGCTACAGTCTGTGTGGTGAAGGTACTCCTACAGTGCTGTTAGGGAGGGAGTTCCAGGATTTTGACCCAGCGACGATGAAGGATCGGCGATATACTTCTAAGTCAGGAAGTGTGTGACTTGGAGGGGAACTTGGAGGTGGTGGTGTTCCCATGCGCCTGCTGCCCTTGTTCTTCTAGGTGGAAGAGGTCACGGGTTTGGGAGGTGCGGCTGGAGAAGCATTGGCAAGTTGCTGCAGTGTATCTTGTAGATGGTACACACTGCAGCCACGGTACGCCGGTGGTGGAGGGAATGACTGTTTAAGGTGGTGGTGAAGGGATAATTACAAGTCCTAGCCCTTTTGGGCTACCCCAGATCAGGCGTATTCCCCAGACGTTCACCCTCAACTTAAGCTAGAGACAGTCGAATTCCATAAGACGCTTATATGGGTCTAAAGGTTCAGGCTATCTCTCCCTAAAGGAAAGGAATGACTGAAGATGTTACCGTCCTCCAGATAGCACTTTTAATAAGTTTAACTAGACTGTAACCTTCCGGATATTATGAGGGTCCAGAATACTCCCCCAGAATTTTGCAACTCCTTACAAAAGAGTGTACAGAAATTGGGTTTGCGAGTTTATACAGATTTACTCTTTGAGACAATTCTAAAAATATATAGTTTTATTTAAGAGCTGACATTCAGTTAACAGCTGTTGAATCAGTCGCAACATTAACAATTCAAAATACAGATAGCTTACATTTCTTATTTCTCAGAGATCCTTATTCTCAAATCTTTACTTTGTTACATTTCTACATTTCTCAGAGATCCTTATTTTCAAATCTTTACTTCGTTATATTTCTTATTTCTTACTTATTTCTAAATCCAGATTATTCACCAAAATCAATTACTTTGATTTCCCGAGACTGATAGTTAAAGACTTACAGAGCTGCCTCTGAAGAGTTGAGAAATGCTTTGCCCGTTCAGCGAGCTCTGCCTTTCTGTTAAAAAGGTCTTATTTTTATACCCTTTTGGTAGTGGTTTCTTCTTTGAAGTTCTCTGCTGATGTCAGCTAATTGTCTTTATTGAGACCTCTGTTTGAAGGCTTTCTATCTTACTATCAATTCAACTATTGCTAGCATAATTATGTCACTACCTTTAGGTGTTTCAAAAACCATCATAAAAACAATATGACAGTATTCTTTATTTTATGTCATTCTTACAAAATGCTTTCATTCAATTCGTAATATTGGCTTTACTGGCTTTAGCAGATGTTGTGACTCAGTGCTGCTACAAGTTCAATACAAACACAATGTAATTGCTTGGTGTATCTATTGAAGTCAAATCTTCAAAGTTTTCTTGCTGGTATCATATTTACTATATGAATAAATTAAAGACACTTCAACTAGGGTGGTTCATGCATTTCTAGCTATCTCAATTAGTTGCATATTTAATCGTGTTTCCTGTCTTCCAAGTTTAACATAAAAACTATTTGACCAGCAGGTGTTTCTTTTACTTGATGTCATCTTTTCAAAGGCATTTGCCTCTTTTAATGTTTGTGTTTCTGTTTTACGTGTTAGTTTGTAACACCTTAAACTGGGCCTTTTCATTGTGTTGGTTGCAAACCGTAGACCTTTCGGAAGCACCAATGGTTTGCTTCAATCTTTCATTGTTTTAGTATTTTTAACTAATTCCCATTTCAAAGCTTGTTTACAACTTTGTTATCAACTGATCTTTATCTCAGGAGCCTGTATTCTGTTTGCAGCCTGTGTCTCCGAGGCTTTCCAGACTTTTAAACTCAGTATATCATGTATTAATAATATCAGCATTCTGTTCATATTATGGTGTATCTGTCTGAAACATGGCTTATTCCCTCACACCCCCTTCTTGACCAAAAGATGAGCTAATAACATCAGGGCAGAGTTTGGTCAATGATACTCATGAGGTTACAATAGCATATTAAGTTCACGAGATGCACGATCATGTGCTACATGAAAATTCCTTTGCAGTCATCCTAGGACAATGTTTTGTCTTATTTTAAATCGTACACAATTTAAAACGATGACAATTACATAGTCATGCTATTAGCGAAACAACAATGTCCTTAGAATGTCCAATCGGCAGATGTACGTTCCATAGAGATGAGTTATTCATACAAGCCAAGGAGACGTCAGTTGAAACTAGTTGAAGCTTTACACGCTGTTCCTTCGATTCGGCGTGTGTACAAATGCGTGTTGTGGTAAAGGCCTTGCCATGCACTCAGTTGATTCCTTCTTTTATCTGCGGTGTCTTCCTCCTTCGTTGAAGTAACTCGTTGATCTTTCCTTGTTTCGGATGTTGCTTTTCGCAAATCCAATTCCTGATGCATTGCCAAGCAACATGTGGAAGTGTCGGTGACACCTTCTGACTTCCCATTGTCAGTATTTCGATCGCATCCATTTCCTGTGTCGTGCTCCAAGCTGGGTCTTTAAAGACAGTGTACGACTGCACCTTGTATTGTTCCTCCTTTTCGGTATCCTTCAGGACATCTTTTGATATTGTCTATGGAGACAGTTTTAAAAATAGACTTGCCATTCAGCTGGTTAATATGTATTTGAACTGTTCTTTCGTTAATAACAGAATGTATTTGAACAGGTTTTTCCACTTCAGTCTTAAACCAGGTTTCTGCTCGAACTTCTTTTCCTGTACCCATTGTCTTACTATGGGTGCCATACTTTGTTTGTCCATTTTTTCTGCCTATTTGCTTCCCTTATCCTCTGATCAATTCGATGAATTTCCTTTGTTAATTTTTAAAAAATCTAACTGTCACTGTCGGGTCAAGGACTCAGAGTGTGTAGAGGCAATAAAAGAACTATGGGTAAGCAGTGTATGCATCTCAATCCCATACATCAGATAATATGGAGTTTCTTAGGGGACTCTGATGTGGGCACATTATTGAGTGATAGCTGTACTTCCGGAATGCTGGTGGTCCACTTATTTCCCTGATTCTCAACAGTTTGACCAATAACTTTATTAGTTCCCGATTTTTTTACATTCCACCAGCCCCGCTGATTGCGGATAACGTGGCGTGCTGTGCTCTAACCCAATCCCCCTTTGTTTGCAATAGCCTTTGAAGACCTTAGAGACAAAGGCTCCGCCTTAATCGGAGTGTAAGATTCTGGGTGCACCAGCTACAGTAATTATATCAGAAATAGCCCTGGCGAGTGTGTTTTCCGAAACAGTTTGTGGGGACCAGGGAAGTACATCCATCCACACAAACAAGAACATGTCTATATCCCAAAAATGGGGGAAGTGGTCAAATAAAGTCAATAAAGAATTTTCCCATTTGCTCATCAGCTTTCACAGGAGCCAATGTTGGTGGCTTAATTTAGTGATGACTTATTGGTCGAATAGCATGGCTCACAATTTGCCACCTATGTTTTACAGGCTTTAAGCATGCCTGGCCACCAATAAAAGAGGGTCAATTTGCAGAATGTTATTCTGGCACTACAATATGATTGACTTATGCCCTTGTGAGCTTCTTTTACAAGCTGTTCTTGTTTGTGGCTCGGGCGTACTTCTCGGTTTCCTTTGGGCAACTTAACTAGTACAATACCCGTAGGGGTTTCCAAGTAAAAGTACCTTGGTGGACATTCTGGTGGATTCTCTGTTATTGGGTCTAATAGCTGAATCAGTTCCTCATCCTGATTAGCTGCCCGTTCTGCCCTAGTGATTACACTAACATTGGCAGGCCCCTCTAGAGGGGGTATCATGCAGACCGAATGTTTCGCTTGTTCGTCTGTAAGGCTGTTTCCTTTTGCATGTACTGTTCCAGTGGTATGCCCGTTTATATGAATCAGCTGACACTTTTTCTCCATTCTCGAATGGAGAATATCTTCCCACAATGTGGGTTTAATAAAGTCTGCTTTCTTTAAAACATACTGTAATGCTGTGGCTTCAGCATATTGCGCTGTCTTATGGCCAAGGGGTATAGACAGTAATTCTTTTGGATATAAAGAAATAGGAATCTCAAAGTCTCTGCTACTATCCCCATCCTAGCTGAGGATTGTTGGGGTGTCTCTTTTTTAATCGTCATTGACGATGCATCACAGTAAATAACTTGATGGTATTCTGTAAGCAGTCTCATAAGTATTTGTCTGATTCTCTCTTCCAAATTATCATCCTCCATGATGGAGAGATACTGTATCTTTCCACATTTAATTTTGGATGGCTTTGTAGTTAAAGATAGTATTTATTAATGAGTTGCTCGAGGAGGTCTTTGCCTCCCCCTTCTGGACAAGTTTAATCAGGCTGTGTTCATTTGTAGGAAAGGTTGCCAAGGTATTGGGGAATTCAAAAGGTCCTGGCTGGGTGCTAGGCCTTCAATGCTGGGATTTATCATCCTCAAGATGCTGAAGTTCATTTGCTGCTTTATCTTTAATTATTTTAACTGATTTTTGTTCCTCCCTCTTGGGGATTTCATGTTTTCCAGATCCCTGATGGGATTTATCAGATCATTTACTTTCTTGATGATCCTCCTGTTGAGGTGGACGTTGGTTCTGCCGGGAATCTTTTTGATCCCAATTTCGGTTTTCTCGGTACCCTCCCATGGCTCTTTAATAACTTTGGCCAGTGTAAAAGCTGTCCCCATAGGGAGGGAGTCCACTGTTCTTTGCTTTCCTTTCGAGGTCTAGCCCCTCGTCTATCCCATCCTTCTGGGGAGAAATCTGTCTCATATTGTGGGCGGGTTGGGGGTGTAAACCTTTTGGAATACCCTCTTGGGGGTCCCGAGCCATGAGTTTGTGTCTGGGCAGGGTGGACTTGAGACTTGGGTCTATACAATCCTTCTTTCTGAGTACCAAAGGTACCTTCTTCGTTTTTTTTATCCCTAGTTTCTGATCTCATTATAGATTTAGTTTGGGCTAGACCTAAGAGGTCATGATTTAATTGGATAATGCGATTGACATTATCCCATCTTTGTTGGTTATCTCGATAATCATTTAGAGCACCCTCACAGGCAAGTTTGAGGGCTGTATTTTGATATTGATTGGCCAGGCAACCATGAACAATGTCCCAATTATCCTGTGTAAGTACTTTGCCTAATCTGTAGGCAGCTACCAGCCCTTTAGTTGTGGCTGTATTCGTGAGTATTTCCTTGATTGAACCCATTACATGCCAGCCCTGAGTTGCTGTGAGAACATAAGTGTTTATTTGAACCCAGTTGTTGCACTGGTTTAATGGGGAAATTAAGTCTGAACTTAGTATCATTTGCAGTAGTTGTCTCAGGTGTTGAGCATTCCAATCTTGGCAACAAGTTTCCAATTTATCAAGATTAGTTAGAATCCAGCAGATTTTTTCCTAGCTGGTGTTTCCTGGTTTACCACACATTGTGTAGATAGAGCTCAGGTTTACTTGGCCTAGGGGCACAATTTGTGGTTGCTGGGGTTGGTTTACTGGACCATTGATCATTGCATCTCCAGCATTTAGATAAGAGTGAGCTAGTGCCTGTCGGCATTGATTATAATGGATTCTAAGCCATCTATAGTTTTCTCGAAGATTGTTGTCATTTATTTCATCATGAGTTTGCCACCTTAACCGGAATCCATGGCCCCCAGGCGCATAGGCTGGTCCGGGTCCTGCTATTCGGCCATGGTTGCCACCACCTTGTTGGGCACCGTTCATTAGGCCTCCCAATTGTGCAGGTGTGCATCTTATCATTAAGGAATTTAGTGGATTTGGAGTATTTGTTTGATTATCCCACAGGATATTCTGTATCCCCTGGTTCTGGGGATCAACATTAATCGTGCCATGAGTTCTAATGGCTCCTTCGGCATCAAAGCCTTCTATTTCAAAAATTACCACTTGGTTTTGTGGGGGTACAGGGATAGGATTATTTCCCCTAATAAAGCAATCGTTTAAATTTTCTAATAAAAAAACTTGGCCAATTCCGACAGGATTTGCCATTTCTTCAAGACCTAACCTCGGTTAGGGTTTAATATTTTGTCAGGGCCTAACCTCGGTTAGGGTTTAATATGAACTTTATAAGAAGCTTCTAGACCTCATGGTATTTTGAGGGAATTCTGATTTAAGTTCTACAAGGCCTGATCAGGGTCTTGTCACACAGAATCACAGAATCCCCACAGTGCAGATAGAGGCCATTTCGGCCCATCGAGCCTGCACCAACACATATCCCACCCTATCCCCGTAACCCCACGTATTTAATCCCCTAACACTAAGGGTCAATTTTATCATAGCCAAATCAACCTAACCCACACATCTTTGGACTGTGGGAGGAAACCGGAGTGCCCGGAGGAAACCCACGCAGACACAGGGAGAATGTGCAAACTCCACACAGACAGTCGCCCGAGGCCGGATTTGAACCCGGGACCCTGGCGCTGTGAGGCAACAGTGCTAACCACTATGCCACCGTGCCCCCCTCTAGAGACTTAAATCTGGGTCTTAGAACCACTGTCAGTAAACACTCCTTCTATACTTAACAATCTACAACATGGATATAGATATAAATATAAGTATAGGTTCTGTATCAACTCGTTGGGTGCCATCTGAAGGGATAATTACAAGTCCTAGCCCTTTTGGGCTACCCCAGATCAGGCGTATTCCCCAGACGTTCACCCTCAACTTAAGTTAGAGATAGCTGAATTCTACAAGATGCTTATGTTATGAATCTTATGATCCATGAAGAAAGACTCATGAAATAACTCTGGACGGCCGGCTGGTGGCGGCGTCCAAGGAGTATAAATACTAGTGAAAGATAACTAGACCTCCATGTTTTGAAACAAGTTGATTAAAGCCTTGCTTTATACTCAAACCAAGTGCGTAGTAAGGTTTATTACGTCAGTTTAATCAACTTGATATTGACTCCATGTTCTGGGTGATTTCGGGAACAGCCAGCTACGATTCGAACCGTAGAAGGGAACTCGGACAAGTAATCGATCCATCATGGAGAAACTACTCAGACCCGCCCGTCTCGAGTCATGTTTGACAAATTTGCTGGAGTTCTTTGAGGAAGTAACATATAGGGTGGATAAAGGGGAACCAGTGGATGTAGTGTATTTAGACTTCCAAAAGGCATTTGACAAGGTGCCACACAAAAGATTATTGCTTAAGATAAAATATCACGGGATTGGGGGTAATGGATAGAGGATTGGCTATCTAACAGAAGGCAGAGAGTTGGGATAAATGGTTCATTCTCAGACTGGCAATCAGTAACTAGTGGTGTTCCGCAGGGGTCAGTGCTGGGTCCCCAACTCTTTACAATCTATATTAACGATTTGGAGGAGGGGACCGAGTGTAACATATCAAAGTTTGCAGATGATACTAAGATGGGAGGGAAAGTAGTGAGTGAGAAAGACATAAAAAACCTGCAAGGGGACATAGACAGGCTAAGTAAGTGGGCAGAGATTTGGCAGATGGAATACAATACTGGAAAGTGTGAGGTTATGCACTTTGGCAGGAAAAATCGTAGAGCAAGTTATTATCTTAATGGCAAGAAACTGGAAAGTACTGAAGTACAAAGGGATCTGGGGGTCCTGGTGCACGAAACTCAAAAGGTTAGTATGCAGGTGCAGCAAGTGATTAAGAAGGCCAATGGAATGTTGGCTTTCATTGCTAGGGGGATAGAATATAAAAATAGGGAGGTATTGCTTCAGTTGTACAAGGTATTGGTGAGACCGCACCTGGAATACTGCGTACAGTTTTGGTGTCCATACTTAAGAAAGGACATACTTGCTCTCGAGTCAGTACAAAGAAGGTTCACTCGGTTAATCCCGGGGATGAGGGGATGGACATATGAGGAGAGGTTGAGTAGATTGGGACTCTACTCATTGGAGTTCAGAAGAATGAGAGGCGATCTTATTGAAACATATAAGATTGTGAAGGGGTTGGATCGGGTGGATGCGGGGAGGATGTTCCCGATGATGGGTGAAACTAGAACTAGGGGGCATAGTCTTAGAATAAGGGCTGCTCTTTCAAAACTGAGATGAGGAGGAACTACTTCACTCAGAGGGTGGTAGGTCCATGGAATATGCTGCCCCAAAAAGCTGTAGAAGCTACATCATTACATAAATTTAAAACAGAAATAGACAGTTTCCTAGAAGTAAAGGGAATTAAGGGTTACGGGGAGCGGGCAGGTATTTGGACATGAATCTAGGTTCGGATCGGACATGGCCCTGTGGGTAGCGGAGCGGGCTCAGGGGCCGTGTAGCCTGATCCTGCTCCTATTTCGTGTGTCTAATTCTGTTAGATTCAGGAGATGGTTCTGTGATAGTAGATTGGCGGTTAGGATCAGATCAGCCATGATCTTATTGAATGGCGGAGCAGGCTCGAGGGGCCGATTGGCCTACTCCTGCTCCTATTTCTTATGTTCTTATGCCCCGAATTCACTTACAGCTGCTAAGGTACGGAAACACTGGTATCGTACCTTTAGCAACTTCCTTGAGGAGTGTGGTGAGAATGTTCCTAATAAGTTACGAATGCTTGCTAATTATGTATCCCCTCATGTGTTTGACTATATCGAAGACTGTGTAGACTATGACGCCGCTATCCAAATACTACAGCAGCTATATGTCAAGACCCCAAACAAAATTTTTGCTCAGCATCTACTGGCTACAACCCGACAACAACCCGGGGAATCACTTGACGAATTCCTTCAGAAACTTCGCAGGCTCAGCAAGGATTGTAATCTTAAAGCTGTTACAGCTGAGCAGTACCAGGAAGAGTTAATTCGTAATTCCTTTATTAATGGGATTGCGTCTCCCTTCATAAATCAGCGTCTGTTGGGGAATAAAACCCTCAAGTTACAGGCTGCCTATGACCAGGCATGTTCTCTGGACTTAGCAAAGAGGAATGCAGATACCTATCTTTCATCTTTTGCATGGGCTGCCACTATCACTTTTAGTGACTCCTTCGATAGGCCTCGGGCGGAAGCCCTCACGGATGATGACTCCAACCTGGCTGATGACAACCCTACCCTAGAAGCCTTCACTGATGACGACCCTGCCCTAGCGGCATCTTGGCAATCTGGAAGGAAGTGTTTCTTTTGTGGAGCTGCGTTCCATTATAGGAAATTTTGTCCTGCTCGTAACGCAACCTGCAATCATTGCAGCAAGAAAGGCCACTTTTCTAAGGTATACCGGTCAAGAGCTCCTGTTAGTTTTACAGCTGCTATCTATGAAACTGCTCCTCCTCCAAGAACCATTACTAAGGTTACAGCTGTCAAGGGTAAAATTGCCCCTTCTCCCATTACAGCTGTTTTTCCCCAAAGTCTGTCCCATGCAGCCACGAAGGTTTCGGTAAATGGACACATTCTGAGCGCACTAATCGACTCATGCAGCTCTGACAGCTTCATTAGTGAGCAGGCCGTCAGTAAGTTAAAACTGCGTATTTACCCCTCGGACAGGGAAATTGCAATGGCTCTGATGACACTGACCACCAATTCTTCTGGCTTTTGTCTTGTCGGCCTTATTCTCAATGGCCGCACTTATGTCTCCACCCGGCTCGGGGTGCTCAAAAACCTATGCAGTGATGTGCTCCTGGCTCAGGATTTCCAGAAACAACACAAAAGATTCACTTTCGAGTTTGGAGGGTCAAAGCCGGAGCTTACTATTTTCAAAGTACCGTTTTGTGCGCTTTTGGCGGCTTCGCTCGACGAGCCCTCCTTGTTTGCCAATCTTTCCCCCCGATGTAAGCCCATAGCCACTAAATCACGACGTTTCAGCCAAGATGATCTATCCTTTATCGAGGCAGAGATATCTCGCCTTCTAGCTGACGGTATCATTGAGCCATGTTCATCTCCCTGGCGGGCTCAAGTCGTCGTTGTTAAAAATCCTTTGAAGCAACACAAGAAATGTCTTTGCATCGATAACTCGCAAACTATTAACCAGTATACCGACCTGGATGCCTACCCACTACCACACATCGATGACATGGTCAATAACCTTGCCAACTACAAGGTATTTTCAACTTTTGATTTAAAGAGCGCATACCATCAAGTACCGTTAATGGACTCTGACAAAAAGTATACAGCCTTTGAGGCCAGTGGTCGGCTTTACCAGTTTTGTCGCCTTCCATTTGGGGTCACCAATGGGGTGGCCGTCTTTCAATGGGCAATGGATACCCTAGTCAAACAGGAGAACTTAACGGACACTTTTCCATACCTGGATTATATCACCATTGCTGGTCATAACCAAAAGGAGCATGATGCCAACCTCCAGAAATTTTTTGACGTTCTCCATTGTCGCAACTTAACCTTAAATGAGTCCAAATCTGTGAAATCCGTACCATCAGTCAACATCCTTGGCTACTGGGTGGGCAACGGTGTCATCAAACCGGACCTGGAGTGACTTCGTCCGCTTCAGGAGCTCCCTCCCCCTATGAATCTCGGCTGTCTTCGTCGGGCACTCGGCATGTTCACCTATTATGCGAAGTGGATACCCCACTTCTCCAACAAGATCCAGCCCCTGCTTCACGCAAAGTCATTTCCATTAGAGGCAACGGCTATTTCAGCTTTCAACCTCCTCAAGTGACAACTGGAAAAAGCCAAGCTTCGCTCCATTGATGAAAATCTCCCTTTTGTGGTCGAGTGCGATGAATCGGAGGTGGCGATCTCAACTACCTTGAATCAAGGTGGTCGACCCATTGCATTTCTGTCCAGAACTTTGCAGGATAGCGAGCTCCATTATCCTCCTGTCAAGAAGGAGGCTACGGCTATCATCGAAGCTGTACGTCAGTGGAGTCATTTTCTCGCTCGTCGCCATTTCACACTTATAACTGATCAGCGCTCCGTGGCCTTTATGCTGGATAACCGGAAACGCACTAAGATCAAGAATAACAAAATACAACTCTGGAGGATGGAATTGGCCGCCTTTGGATACACCATACATTATCGACCCAGCAAAGAGAATGTGGCCCCGGATACCCTCACGCGGGCATTCTGCTCTTCTATGTCAACTTCGACTCTTGCGGATCGTCACACTGACTTATGCCATCCTGGCGTTACATGTATGCTGCACTTTGTGCGATCTAAAAATCTCCCATTTTCTACGGAAGATGTGAAAAGAACATGCTCCTCCTGTAGAATTTGTGCAGAATTAAAAATGCAATTCTTCCGTCCATCGGATGGCTCGCTCATACACGCTATGCAGCCTATGCAGCAACTCAGCATTGACTTTAAAGGGCCATTGCCTTCCGCAACGCGAAACACCTACTTACTTACTATGGTGGACGAATATTCACGCTTTCCTTTTGCTTTCCCCTTTCCCAATATGCTTACTTCCACAGTGATCAAATGCCTCGATCAAGTCTTTTCCCTTTGTGGTACAGCCAATTTCATCCACTCTGATCGGGGTCCCACCTTCATGTCAAGCGAACTCAAAAGTTATCTTTCCCAACGGGGAATCGCCACAAGTAAAACGACACCGTATCATCCCATCGGTAACGGACAGGTTGAGAGATACAACGCTATCATTTCGAATGCTGTTTGTCTTGCACTGAGGTCACGCAACCTACCAGACCAGCAGTGGGAAACTGTGCTCCCTGACGCGTTGCATTCCATCAGGTCTCTTCTTTCCACGTTCACCAACGTCACGCCTCAAGAGCAATTCTTCAGGTTCCAGCGTCGCTCCACACATGGGATGTCCCTACCGTCATGGTTGGCAGCTCCCGGCCCCGTGCTGCTCCGAAGATTCGTCCAACCTGCCAAAAACGATCCCCTCGTCGACAAGGTGGAGTTAACGGACGTTAATCCAACTTACGCGCACGTGCGGTACGCTGATGGCCGGGAGTCCACCGTATCGCTCAGAGATCTGGCTCCCTGTCCAACCGGTCCCACAGACCTAAGTGATGGAGGGTCCCACGGTAATGATGCCGGCACTCTGCGCGCCTTTGAGGATGACGCCGTACCTGGGACATCAAGAGATCTGCCGGCTACTCCACCGGATCAACTCAGGGAGCCGAGCGCTCCCCATGGGATGGCCACCCGAAGCCAGGACGCCAGTCAATCCCCGGCTATCAAACAAAATGAAGCCAGCTCTGCGCCTGTGGGGACCCGCACCCGGAGTCACAATCTCCCCAGTCTCCCTCAGGTCGATCAAGGCGACACGGGCCCTGTCGACCTACCAGTACGGATCAAGCGACCCAGGGACCCAAACACGGTCCGGGGAGACGTGCCTTCCAGCCACAAGTGAAGAGCTAAAAGACTGCGGCTATTCGTGGTCCGGCTAATCCGTTAAAAGGAAGTCATCGGACTTCCAAATCTTTAGGGAGGAAGAATGTTATGAATCTTATGATCCATGAAGAAAGACACATGAAATAACACTGGACGGCCAGCTGGTGGCGCCGTCCAAGGAGTATAAATACTCGGGCGTGGGCCCAGCTTTCCCAGGACGTTGTGTAAACAGGAACTAGTGAAAGATAACTAGACGTCCATGTTTTGAAACAAGTTGATTAAAGCCTTGCTTTATACTCAAACCAAGTGCGTAGTGAGTTTTATTATGTCAGCTTATATGGGTCTAAATGTTCAGGCTCTCTCTCCCTAAAGGAAAGGAATGACTGAAGATGTTACCGTCCTCCAGATAGCACTTTTAATAAGTTTAACTAGACTGTAACCTTCCGGATATTATGAGAGTCCGGAATACTTCCCCAGAATTCTGCAACTCCTTACAAAAGAGTGTACAGAAATTGGGTTTGCGAGTTTATACAGATTTACTCTTTGAGACAATTCTAAAAATATATAGTTTTATTTAAGAGCCGACATTCAATTAACAGCTGTTGAATCAGTTGCAACATTAACAATTCAAAATACAGATAGCTTACATTTCTTATTTCTCAGAGATCCTTATTCTCAAATCTTTACTTTGTTACATTTCTACATTTCTCAGAGATCCTTATTTTCAAATCTTTACTTCGTTACATTTCTTATTTCTTACTTATTTCTAAATCTAGATTATCCATCAAAATCAATTACTTTGATTTCCTGTGACTCATAGTTAAAGACTTACAGAGCTGCCTCTGAAGAGTTGAGAAACGCTTTGCCCGTTCAGCGAGTTCTGCCTTTCTGTTAAAAATGTCTTATTTTTATACCCTTTTGACAGTGGTTTCTTCTTTGAAGTTCTCTGCTGATGTCAGCTAATTGTCTTTATTGAGACCTCTGTTTGAAGGCTTTCTATCTTACTATCAATTCAACTATTGCATGCATAATTATGTCTCTACCTTTAGGTGTTTCAAAAACCATCATAAAAACAATATGACAGTATTCTTTATTTGATGTCATTCTTACAAAATGCTTTCATTCAATTCTTAATATTGGCTTTACTGGTTTTAGCAGACATTGTGACTCAGTGCTGCTACAAGTTCAATACAAACACAATGTAATTGCTTGGTGTATCTAGTGAAGTCATATCTTCAAAGTTTTCTTGTTGGTATCATATTTACTATATGAATAAATTAAAGACACTTCAACTAGGGTGGTTCATGCATTTCTAACTATCTCAATTGGTTGCATATTTAAACGTGTTTCCTGTCTTCCAAGTTTAACATAAAAACTATTTGACCAGCAGGTGTTTCTTTTACTTGATGTCATCTTTTCAAAGGCATTTGCCTCTTTTAATGTTTGTGTTTCTGTTTTACGTGTTAGTTTGTAACACCTTAAACTGGGCCTTTTCATTGTGTTGGTTGCAAACCGTAGACCTTTCGGAAGCACCAATGGTTTGCTTCAATCTTTCATTGTTTTAGTATTTTTAACTAATTCCCATTTCAAAGCTTGTTTACTACTTTGTTATCAACTGATCTTTTTCTCAGGAGCCTGTTTTCTGTTTGCACCCTGTTTCGCCGAGGCTTTCCAGACTTTTAAACCCAGTATATCATGTATTAATAATATCAGCATTCTGTTCATATTATGGTGTATCTTTCTGAAACATGGCTTATTCCCTCACAGTGGATGGGTTGCTAAACAAGCGGGCTGCTTTGTCCTGGATGGTTTATTTAAATAAAATGGGTCAATGGACAATATACTGTATAATACAGTACACCACTATTAATGCTTAATGCATAAAATAATAAATGCGCCACTCACTTTCTATCTATACATAGCCTTTAAAACAAATGCTCGCTTATTACATTGTGAAATGTGCATAAGCTTCAAAATGGCCAAGCTGCTCTGCTGACCAGCAGAAGCTTAAATACAGAAATTTTCTGCTGGCTAAGCAGCAGGCACCCTGGAGGAGACATTTGTTTAGGCCCCTTTTTGAGCTGAAATGGTCGGTGCACTCGCTGTGCGCACCAGAAGCCAGAGGCCTAAAACTCATCCGAAATTGGACCTGATCTGAATAATTCTGGTGAGCTGCTAACGCCTGTTGAGCCTGCTGAGGCAGCTTACCGGTTTCCTGCGTCGCTGGCAACAGGTAAAGGGTGGGGGGCGAACGGAAGGGAGCAAGTGCGTGTCGGCAGCAACCCACAGTAGTACTGTGGGCCCAGGAGGAACACTCCTGCTCCTCTGCGCTCCATATTAAGGCAAGTTAAAAAGAAAAATTTTCTATTGGTGGCCTCCAGCCAAAAGGAACCAGAACTTTCTCACCAGTTTTGGAGAAGGGTCCTTAAACAGACGTTAGACCCTTCACTAGCATATGCAAGCGGCCTAATGGCTGTTTAATGGCACACCTGAATATCACTCAAGCCAATATGGCGTCGGATGAATTTCAGGTGCCCTTGGAGCGCAGGACATAGCCCTGCAAAATTGGAAATTTTGGCCCCTGTTTTGCGTCCAAGAAACGGGAAAAACAAGGTCCAATTTTGTCCCCACTCTCTCAGAGATTCAGCCTTGCCACAGAAATATAATCTAAACACCTTTAAAGTTATATTGAAACAAAAGGCTGCATTTCCTTTATCAATGTTAAATGTATAGCCAATCACACAGAATCACAGAAACCCCACAGTGCAGATAGAGGCCATTTCGGCCCATCGAGCCTGCACCGACACATATCCCACCCGATCCCTGTAACCCCTACACATATCCCACCCTATCCCCGTAACCCCACGTATTTAATCCCCCTGACACTAAGGGTCAATTTTATCATAGCCAATCAACCTAACTCGCACATCTTTGGACTGTGGGAGGAAACCGGAGCACCCGGAGGAAACCCACGCAAACACGGGGAGAATGTGCAAACTTGTCATGCAGTGTAAAACCTGGGGCCATTTAACTTTATTAGCAAATTAAACTCACTGTTGTGCTTTCTCTCCATTTTGTGAAGTCTGCTGCAGTACCCTGTATGGTCTCTGAGCTTGTAGCTTTTTCTTTGAGCAATACCCTGTGTTCCTGTGGGTTTTTAATCCTTCACATGCTCTCTCCAGCAATAAAGAATACAAATTAAAAATTCAGCAGACAAAAATCCAATTTTGTCACAATGCCACAGGAGATCAATGAATCAGTGTAAAAAAAAAATTACCCTCTCTAGATCTTTTCATTGCTAACTGCTGGCGTGACATCGGCCATCTCAATTTCTCTGCTCCTCTCACTCACTCCAACCTACCTCCCTCTGAACTTGCAGCACTCCGTTCTCTCCGATCCAACCCTAACATTGTCATTAAACCTGCTGACAAGGGTGGTGCTGTTGTTGTTTGGCAAACCAACCTCTACCGTGCAGAGGCTGAACGCCAACTCTTTGACACCTCCTCCTACCTCCCCCTGGACCATGACCCCACTATCAAACATCAAGCCATTGTTTCCAAGACTGTCACTGACCTGAACCAGAACGGGACCAACATCCTTGCGGGGAGGTTTGCTAGTACTGTTGGGGGTGGGGGGGTTTAAACTAACTTGGCAGGGGGATGGGATACGGAGTGGAGCTATAGTAGGAGGTGATGCACAGCCAAATATAGAGGAAAAAACAAGTCAGCTTGGAAGGCAGAGCAAATATGTAACGGCACAAGGGAGTATGGCAAGGCTGGATAGCATTTATTTTAATGCAAGGAGTCTTGCGAGTAATAATAATAATAATAATAATAATCAACTTTATTGTCATTGTTAGTGCACAAGTGCAGTACAACGAAATGTAGGCTTGCGGCTCCCGAGAGTGTACATTTAGACTAAGACATTTAAACATTTAAACATTCAACAGTCCAAAGATGTGCGGGTTAGGTTGATTGGCCATGATAAAAATTGGCCCTTAGTGTTAGGGGGGATTAAATACGCGGGGTTACGGGGATAGGGCTTGGGTGGGATGGCTGTCGGTGTAGGGACCGGGTGCTAAGGGTTTGGATGATCAGCCATGATCTCGTTGAATGGCGGAGCAGGCTCGAAGGGCCGAATGGCCTACTCCTGCTCCTAGTTTCTATGTTTATTCATTTGGCTTGTAATACATTAACATAAACATAACCATAATAAAGTGCATTGGCAGATGTGCAGGCTTTAGAGTTTATTTGTGGAGTTCAGTAGGATGACAGCCCTGGGAAAGAAGCTGTTCCTAAATCTGGTCGTTCGGGTGCGAATGCATCTGTAGCGTCTCCCAGATGGCAGGAGGGCGAACAGACTGTGGCTGGGGTGGGTAGGGTCTTTGATGATTGTCCGTGACCTCCGTAAACAGCGTTTCTGGTATATGTGCTCTATGGTCGGTAGCCGGGTGCCGGTAATGCGTTGGGCAGTTTTGACTACCCGCTGCAGGGCTTTCCGGTCATAGTAGCTACAGCTGCCAAACCATACTGTGATACAGTTCGTCAGGATGCTCTCTATTGTGCAGCTGTAAAAGTTAGAGAGGATCAGGGGTGACAGGTTACATCCCTTCAGCCTCCTTAGGAAATATAGGCGCTGCTGGGCCTTCTTCACCAGAGAGGAGGTATTGAGGGACCAGGAGAGGTCTTCCGTGATGTGGACTCCGAGGAACTTAAAGCTGTCCACCCTTTCCACCACAGCCCCATGGGTGTGGATGGGGGTGTGACTTCCGCCTTTAGACTTCCTGAAGTCCACAATGATTTCTTTGGTTTTCTTGATGTTAAGGGCCAGGTTGTTATCGGCGCACCACTTCACGAGATGCTGGACCTCCTCCCTGTAGGCTGACTCATCGTTGTTGGTGATCTGGCCTACTACCGTGGTATCATCCGCAAACTTGATGATGGTGTTGGAACCATGAACAGCCACACAGTCGTGGGTGAAGAGGGAGTAGAGGAGGGGGCTCAGCACACATCCTTGTGGGGCCCCCGTGTTCAGGGTCAGGCGGGGGGAGGTGTGGTTACCTAATTTGACAGACTGGGGTCTGTTTGTTAGGAAGTCCAGGGTCCAGTTGCAGAGGGAAGTGTTCAGGCCAAGAGTGTGGAGTTTGGTGGCCAGCTTGTTGGGGACGATAGTGTTGAATGCTGAGCTGTAGTCTATGAACAGCATTCTGATGTAGGTCTCTTTACCATTTAAGTGATTCAGTGCAGAGTGTAGAGCAGTTGTGATTGCATCCTCCGTTGATCTGTTTGCACGATAGGCAAACTGGTGTTGGTCAAGAGAGGCGGGAACACTGGCTTTGATGTGAGCCAGGACCAGTCTCTCGAAACATTTCATTATGATGGGTGTGAGTGCGACAGGTCGATAGTCGTTCAGGCATGTCACAGCCGTTTGCTTTGGCACAGGAATAATGGTAGCGGTCTTGAAGCATGTAGGGACTACTGCCTGGGCCAATGACAGATTGAAGATGGCGGTGAAGACATCAGCCAGCTGATCAGCACATTCCTTGAGTACCCGTCCAGGGATGCTATCCGGTCCAGCAGCCTTTCGTGTGTTCACTCCGCGTAGAACACCCCTTAAGTCGGAGGTCGACAGAGTGAGCACCTGGTCTTCCGGGGGTGGCAAGGCTTTGGTAGCCGGCTCCCTGTTGTCCCTGTCGAAGCAAGCGTAGAAGTTGTTAAGCTCCTCCGGAAGGGAGGCATCGCTAACCGGGGGGCTGGTGTTTTTGCTCTTGTAGTCAGTGATGGACTGGATGCCTTGCCACATGCGCCGGGGGTCCGAGTTGTTGTGGAAATGATCCTCTATCTGCAGTGTCTGTTTCCTTTTGGCAGTCCTGATACCCTTTTTTAGGTTGGTCCTAGCTGCACTGTAAGCCGCCGCGTCGCCAGATTTAAATGCTGCGTCGCGTGCTTTCAACAGCGAGCGGACCTCTCCGTTCATCCAGGGTTTCTGGTTGGGGTATGTCCTGATATTTTTATGGGTCGTGACGACCTCGACGCAACTGTTAATGTAGAATAGCACTGTGGATGCGTATTCCTCGATGTCATTATGGGCAAACATGCCCCAATCAGTGCGTTCGAAGCAATCCTGAAGCTCCGAGATTGCCCCCTCTGGCCATACTTTCACTGATCTCACTGATGTTCTCACTCTTTTGATGAGCGGTTTGTATGCCGGGGCTAGAAACAGGGAGAGGTGGTCAGACTTCCCAAGGTGGGGGCAGGGAATGGCCTTATAAGCATCTACAATGCTCGTGTAGACTTGATCCAGTGTGTTCTCCCCTCTTGTGGGGCAGGAAACATTCTGGTGGAATTTCGGTAGTACAGATTTTAGGTTTATGTGATTGAAGTCCCCCGCGACGATAAAAGCTCCGTCTGGGTGCGCAATTTGTTGTTCGCTGATGGCCCTGTAGAGGTCCTTCAGTGCTAGTTTGGCATTAGCGTGTGGTGGGATGTAGACCGCAGTGATGATAACAGCCGTGAATTCCCGAGGCAGGTAGAAGGGTCTGCACCTTACCATGAGGAATTCCAAATCAGCCGAACAGGATCTATCGATTATGTCCGTGTTAGTGCACCAGGCATTGTTAGTGTAAATGCACAAACCGCCTCCCTTCCTCTTACCGGAGTCTGCAGTTCTGTCGGCGCAGAAGACCGTGCGTCCTTCTAGCTGGATGGTGGTGTCAGGGATGCCGTTGTTCAACCAGGTCTCTGTGAAGATCATGGCGCAGCATTCCTTTGTCCTTTTCTGTGAGGAGAGATCAAGTTTGATCTCATCCATTTTATTTTCTAGTGACCTGACGTTGGCCAGGAAAATACTTGGGAGGGAGGGTTTGTGTGGGGCCCTCTTCAGCCTATTTTGGATTCCGGCCCTCTTACCCCGCTTCTGCTTGCGTTCTCTGCGCGGTCTGTGCCGACTTCCGGCTGGGGAAGGACGCCACGCTGGTCCCAGGGGTCGGGCGATGTCGGGAGGCGGATCGACAGCGCCGAGTGTGAGCCGCACGCAGTCGGCCCCGATGTCGAGGAGCGTCTGCCGGCTGTACAGTAGGTCTGCCCTCAATTCCCGTATCAGCAGAGTCCAGAAGAGACTCAGAAATAGGGTAAAAACGCTCAGTCTCGGGAGAGACAAAGCCGCTGCGTCCATGCGCGCCGCCATTTTTTTTTTTTGCAGATGAATTGACGGTGTTGATGAACACATGGGAGTATGATATTGTTGCTATCACAGAGACATGGTTGAGGGAGGGGCAGGACTGGCAGCTCAATATTCCGGGGTATAGAATCTTCAGGCGAGACAGAGGGGGGTGTAAAAGAGGAGGGGGTGTTGCAATATTAATCAAGGTGTCAATTACTGCTGTAAGGAGGGATGATATCTTAGCAGGTTTCTCTAATGAGGCCATATGGGTAGAACTTAAAAACAAAAAGGGGGCAAGCACTTTGCTGGGAGTGTACTATAGGCCCCCAAACAGGCAGGGGGAGATAGAGGAACAGATATGTAAGCAAATCTCAGAGAAGTGTAGAAATAATAGTGTAATAATAGTAGGGGATTTCAACTTCCCCAATATTAACTGGGATAGTCAGAGTGTGAAAGGCTTAGAGGGTGTGGAATTCTTAAAGTGCATCCAGGAGAGCTTTTTGAGCCAGCATGTAGAAAGTCCTACAAGAGAGGGGGCAGTACTGGACCTAATTCTAGGGAATGTAGCTGGGCAAGCGGTAGAAGTGTCAGTAGGAGAGCATTTTGGTGACAGTGACCATAATTCGGTGAGATTTAAGGTAGTCATGGAAAAGGACAAAGATGGACCCGAAATAAAGGTTCTAAATTGGGGGAAGGCTGATTTTAATATGATAAGGCAGGATCTGGCCAAAGTGGACTGGGATCAGCTACTTGTAGGAAAATCCACATCAGAGAAGTGGGAGTCTCTCAGAAAGGAAATAGAGAGAGTACAACGCCAACATATTCCCGTAAAGGTCAAGGGTGGGACCAACAAGCCCAGGGAACCCTGGATGTCAAGAGATATACAAGAATGGATTAGGAAAAAAAGGGAGGCTTTTGGCAGATGCAAAGGACTAAAAACAGTGGAAGCCCTAGAGGAGTATAGAAAGTGCAGGGGGGTACTTAAAAAAGAAATTAGGAGAGCGAAGAGGGGGCATGAAAAAACACTGGCGGGCAAAATAAAGGGAAATCCCAAGGTGTTTTATAAATATATTAAGGGCAAGAGGATAACCAGGGAAAGAAGAAGTTCTGAAGAAGGGTTTCGACCTGAAACGTTAACTCTGTTTCTCTCTCCACGGATGTTGCCTGGCCTGCTGAGTTTTTCCAGCTTTTTCTGTTGTTAACCAGGGAAAGAGTAGGGCCCATTAGGGACCAAAGTGGCAATCTGTGTGTAGAGCCGGAAGATGTAGGTGAGGTTTTAAATGAATATTTTGCATCTGTGTTCACTATGGAGAAGGACGATGTAGGCATAGAAATCAGGCAGGGGGATTGTGAGATACTTGAACAAATTAGTATTGAGATGGAGGAGGTACTAGCGGTTTTAGCAGGCTTAAAAGTGGATAAATCCCCAGGCCCAGACGAGATGTATCCCAGGCTGCTGTGTGAGGCAAGGGAGGAGATTGCAGGGGCTCTGACACACATTTTCAGAACCTCTCTGGCCACAGGGGGGTGCCAGAGGACTGGAGAACAGCTAACGTAGTACCATTATTCAAGAAGAGTAGTAGGGATAAACCAGGGAATTACAGGCCAGTGAGCCTAACATCAATGGTAGGGAAATCATTGGAAAAAATTCTGAGGGACAGATTAGTCTCCAATTGGAGAGGCAAGGATTAATCAAGGATAGTTAGCATGGCTTTGTTAGGGGGAGATCATGTCTAACCAATTTGATTGAATTTTTCGAGGGGGTGACTAGGTGTGTGGATGAGGGTAGTGCAGTTGATGTAGTCTACATGGACTTCAGTAAGGCTTTTGATAAAGTCCCGCATGAGAGACTGGTCAAGAAGGTAAGAGCCCATGGGATCCAGGGCAATTTGGCACATTGGATCCAAAATTGGCTTAGTGGCAGGAGGCAGAGGGTAATGGTCGAAGGTTGTTTTTGTGACTGGAAGCCTGTGTCCAGTGGTGTACCGCAGGGATCGGTGCTGGGTCTTTTGCTGTTTGTAGTGTACATGAATGATTTAGATATGAATGTAGGAGGTATGATCAATAAGTTCGCAGATGACACGAAAATTGGTGGAGTGGTAAATAGCGAGGAGGGAAGCCTCAGGCTACAGGACGATATAGACGGATTGCTCAGATGGGCAGAACAGTGGCAAATGGAATTTAACCCTGAAAAGTGTGAGGTGATGCATTTTGGGAGGACTAACAAGGCAAGGGAATGCACAATGAATGGTAGGACCCCAGGAAGGACAGAGGATCAGAGGGACCTTGGTGTGCATGTACATAGATCCCTGAAGGCAGCAGGACAGGTGGATAAGGTGGTTAAAAAGGCATATGGGATACTTGTCTTCATTAGCCGAGGCATAGAATATAAGAGCAGGGAGGTTATGATGGAGCTGTACAAAACGTTAGTTAGGCCACAGCTGGAATACTGTGTGCAGTTCTGGTCGCCACACTATAGGAAGGATGTGATTGCATTGGAGAGGGTGCAGAGGAGATTCACCAGGATGTTACCTGGGCTGGAGCGCTTCAGCTATGAAGAGAGACTGGACAGGCTGGGGTTGTTTTCCTTAGAGCAGAGAAGGCTGAGGGGGGACCTGATTGAGGTGCACAAAATTATGAGGGGCATAGATAGGGTAGATAGAAAAGAACTTTTCCCCTTAGTAGAGGGGTCAATAACCAGGGGGCATAGTTTCAAGGTAAGGGGCAGGAGGTTTAGAGGGGATTTGAGGGAAAACTTTTTCACCCAGAGGGTGGTTGGAATCTGGAACTCACTGCCTGAAAGGGTGGTAGAGGCAGGAACCCTCACAACATTCAAGAAGCATTTAGATGAGCACTTGAAATGCCATAGCATTCAAGGCTACAGACCAAGTGCTAGAAAATGGGATTAGAATAGACAGGACTTGATGGCCGGCACGGACACGATGGGCCTCTTTCTGTACTGTATAACTCTATGACTATTTCCCGCATCCGCAGTATTTTGCTATTGTAAAAAAAAAATTAAGATGTTCTTGTATTATATGTAATAATTACTGTTCTTTAGGGATTGAATTGATCAAGATACTCCTGAATTATGAAGTACGACATGCTTTGCTAGAAGGAATTGTTGCACGTCTTAATCCATCAATGGGCAACATAAAGAATCGACCAAAAATTCTTGATGGTAAGAAAGAACAATGCAAAGACCCCCAGGTGTAACTCTAAAGTATTGAGTCCTATCAAATCAAATGTAAGAAGTCACACAACACCAGGTTATAGTCCAACAGCTTTATTTGAAATCACAAGCTTTCGGAGCACTGCTCCTTCGTCAGGTGAAGTGGAGAAATGCATAAAGACACAGCTTATGTAGTCAGAGAACCATGTCAGATGTTTACAGGTAATGTTTCCAACTGCCATTTATCACACCTCGGCAGAGAGATAATCACAGCGATCAAAGGTGTGAATGGTGTCTGTAGTGTATGTACCCGTCTACCTTTAAGGGAACTATTGAATGTAACCGTTCACCTTTAAGAGAACTACTTTAGGTGTGGCACTATTTGTTTGGCTTCTGTATACTGTAATACCGATAGTGATCACACCAGTATATAAGTGTTGTGGCAGGATTGCTGGGGCAGATTCGCCCGGACCTTTGAATAGTAAAGACCTGTTTGTTTGTTACTTCTGAAGTCTGTGTATTTATTAACTGCACAACCCACAGACTTCACAGTGGCGACGAGTCCGATCGTACCCTGCGGCAAGATTACCATAAGCAACGAAGAGCGTCGAAGAGAGACAACCGCACTCGTCGTGCTACCAAAAGAAAACACGAGGCTGCAACAACAGAAAGCAGGAAGACTAACAACAAAAGCTGTATCAGCAACAGGCACTGACTACCCTTCTGCCACGGTGCGGAGTGAGCCGACCAGCAAGAAACAAGGCGGCCGAAGAGACTGTGAGTAGGGGAAGGTGTAGAAGCATCCGGAGGATAAGGGCAGAGCACTCGACCTCGGTCGAGGGGGAGCTGTGCCGGCCAAAAGTCGGGTCCAACGGCGTCGGGTGACAGCCGGACCGCGATCGGCGGGACAATCGGGGCAGCGACCGCAGCCACGAAGCGCTGAGCCTGCGAGTAGGCGTGGGAAGAGAAACCCAGCCGCAGCCGGGGAGGGAAACACCGGTCTGCGAGAGGGCTGGGGAGGCGAACGGGAACCGTGCGGGTGAGAGCCGGGTGCGGAGAGAGAGACTGCGAGGAGCCGGTCCAGCAGCTGAGCTGTTCTCCACCAACGGGGTACTCAGAGCCGGCAAAACCGAACGTGCGGGAGTGGGTGAGAGACACAGCCGAAAACGGGGTGAGAGACTGCGCGAGAGCCAGTCCAGCGGTGAGCTGTTCTCCACCAACGGGGTACCCAGGGCCGGTAGCATCGAACGTGCGGGTGAGAGAGACAGAGCCGGGTACGGAGAGAGAGACTGCGCGAGAGCCAGTCCAGCGGCTGAACTGTCCTCCGCTAACGGGGTGTACCCAGCGCCGGTAGAGCCGTGCGGGCGGGAGGAAAAGACATAGCCGAGTAAGGGGAGCTGTGCGGTAGCCAGCCAGCGGCTGAACCTGTCCGCTGAGGGGGAAGCGTACCCCTTCCACCGGGAAGAAACGCGGGAAGCCGCCATTAGGCGGAGAAGACGCCAGAAGCGGGAAACCGCCATTGAAGTGGGCGGGGTGAGAAAGGAAGAGCAGGAAACCGCCATTTTCGCGGGAAAACCACCATCTTGATTGTCATACCGCCATTGAAGTGGGCGGGGAGAGAAGGGAAGAGCGGGAAACCGCCGATTTCGCGGGAAAACCGCCATCTTAGAAACAAATAAATAAATAAGAAATACTGGTGCTGCTCCCAAGGGAAGAAAGATGCCTAAGCGAGGGAATATTAACGACTTTAATTCTGAAATAGAAGACTGGGCCACGTACGTGGAACGCATCGAGATCTATTGTGAAGCCAACAAAATAGAGGAAGACGACAAGGCGATAACATTGTTAAACTCGATGGGCGCAAAGACATACTGGCTCTTGAAGGATTTACTAGCACCAGCTAAACCGGCGGATCAGTCTTTCGAAGAGATTGTGGTTGTTCTGAAGGACCACTTGAACCCCACACCGTTGATGTTGGCTGAACGATTCAAATTCTATGCAAGAACGCAACGGAAAGACGAAAACAACGCAGAATACTTGGTCGAACTGCGTAGGCTAGCGAAATACTGCCAGTTCGGAGGGAATCTGACAGAGGCACTGCGAGACAAGTTCGTAGGCGGATTGTCCAAGGAAGGGACGCAAAAGCGCCTACTCGAAGAGACCGACCTTACACTTGACAGGGCTGTCCTTATAGCCGCATCACACGAAGCCGCCGCGAAAGGAACGGCGGAAATGCAACTAAAGGCGGCGGCGCTCGGGGTGGACCAAATTACCTCGAGTACAACAAAATGCTATCGTTGTGGGAAGACAACACACGACCAGAATCAATGCTGGTTTAAGAACCAAGAATTTGGAAATGTGGCAAACTGGGTCACATCGCTAAGGTATGCCGGTCAGGGAAGAAGACCAACAACCAAAGGAAGCCATCACAAGAAAAGTACAACAAGGTATACAAGGGGGCTGAGCAGAGTTCAGACGAACAGAATCCAGACTCAGATCCAAACGGCCAGGAGCTGGGTAGTCTGAGTATCCACCATGTGAGTAAGGAAGCTGACCTACAAACTATCTGGGTCATGCTAAAAATAGCTGGAGTCCAAGTGAAAATGGAGTTGGACACTGGATCAGCTGTATCAGTCATAAATCGAGGGGATTACCACCGGCTATTCTCACACATACCCTTAAGAGATACCAAGTTCGTATTGCAGACATACACGGGGCATAAAGTATACCCCATGGGAAAAATAAGAGTCAAGGTGAGAGATAGGGGTAAAAAACACCCAAGAATGAACTTGTATGTACTACATGAGGGAGGACCACCACTTCTAGGACGGGAGTGGATCAAGAAAATAGACATGGAATGGCACTACCTACAAGCAATGACGAGTGAGGACTCGGTGCAGACAAGCAGCTCAGACTCTGAGCCGGAAGACGATAAGTCCAGCCCACGTATGAAAAACAAGGTTAACATGAACTCACTGACTAAGGTTGGAAAAACGATGGCGTGCATAAAGACAGAGAATTCTGAGTCTGTTCAAGTCACAGACATATGCTTTACGGAGGAACACCGAGCTCAAACTCAACGTTATTTCAAAGTACGACAACAATTCGAACAATTAAGTTACCGTCTCGTACAAGAGATGAAAACAATGAAAAAGTTCTATGACACCGAATGGGAGAGTCTGGAAAGACAACAGAACCTGCTGGCTCAAGCAGAGAGCGACCATAGAGCCATCGTGACCAATTACCGATCACACCTCCCTTATGATGTTCAGGAGTTAGAATATTTGCATGATCTAGAGATACAGCATAAAGGCAAACCACGCTACACTGAGGATTTTGTTCTGCAATTGGAGACGGAGCTAGTGCAGGCAAGGTTAAGAGAAGCTGAATCGCAGTGTGCACTTAAAGAGATGCAGAAAAAAATCTTGGACATGGAAAAGAGAAACGCTTCTTTACCTGATGTGAATAATGTGGCCATGTTGCAAGAGGAGCTTATCACTCAGTTAAATGAAAATAAACGGAAAATGACTGAGATAGACTGCAAGAATAAAGAAGATTTGATGGCAGTGAGACTTCAAGAGGCAGATAGCATAGCAGCCTTGGCTGAACTCCAACAGGAAATTGCGAAAGAAGCAAATGAAGAGGAATCTTCAGGAAGCCGGGATTTTATTCCAGTTCTTCTCTACGACTCCTTACAAGCAGAGTGTGAGAAGTTGAAAGAACAGTATGAACAGGCCCAGGCTACAATTCTGGAGGGGATTAACTCGGCAACCTCCGAAAAGCTAGTTTCAGTAGAAGCATATGAACAACTAAAGGTTGAACATGAGCAAGAAGTCCAAAGGCTGCAGGAAATTCTTGATGAGCTCAAGGCCAAGACAGACTCATCGGTAGAAGTTCCATCCATAGATGAGAATTTAGAGGTGAAAGTCATGGCAGAACATGAAAGACAAGATGTCCAAGAACTCATAAAAATATTGAAGGAAACCCAAGACAAATATGAGGCGGCAATGACCGAGGTTCAACGACTTGAAGAGCAGAGTCAACTGGGAATCCTTTCAGTGGAAGGGAAGGAAACTGTAAGAAACACAGAGACTGTAAGAATGGGCTCTGAACATGAGCTTGGGAGCATCAAGGCGCAACTTCTTCGAGCGCTTGAAACCAAAGTACAAGAGGAAAGGAAGGTGAAAGCATTGGAGGGCAAGGTGGATGAAATGGTGAAGACTCTGATCCACAGAGTCCCCGTGGAAGAGTTAACGGTCAGCCAACTCCTTCACATGCTGAGAGACAAGACTCCACAATGGGAACACGAGCTTCAATCTGCAAAGGGAAGGAATTCGGAGCTCCCAAAAGTTACGGAAATAACTGAGGTGGCAACACAGATTTTGTGTTACAGTTTACTCTATGAAGAGTTCGTTGAATCACGTCAATGTGAACAGAAGAATGTTGAAACAGCTGCTTCAGTAGAAGGATTAAATAGCCTGATACCGCAATCCCTGGTGGAAGGGAAGGTATTGAACTCACAAATGAGGTCAGTAGTGAAGGAATGGCAGACAACCCAGGAAGAGCGGGATGAATATGAATGCATGAAGAAGTCTTTTCAAGAAAGATGTCTAGGGAAGGAACCACCGTCAGCTAACGTCCAGACGGGTGAGGAGGAAGAAGAAGGCTCTCTCGCTGGCCTAACTCAGGACGAACCCGAATATTACCATGACCTGTTGAGTGACACTGAATATTACGAGGATGTGGTCTGCCCAGCTTGTGATGAAAACTCCCAAAGTGCTGAAATCCGGAGGAAGCACTTAAGGTCTAAGGAACATAGAGAGTTGGTGGCGCTACAGCTGGCAGCCGAGAAAGGAGCTCCAAGAGTTTCAAAAAGGCAGAAAAGAAAAAGAAGAAGCAGAAGATAATAACTGTCTAAAATATTAGCACTTCTACCATCTCAGGCGGGACACTACGAAAGGAGCTAAATTAGTTGAAAAACTGGAAAATGTCAAGACAGCCAGTTGGTTGTAAAAGTCCGCACTGCTGGTTCAACAGGACGAAAGTTCAAGCTGTTACGTCAAGAAAAAGGCTATGGAGGAGTCACGCTAGCCAGGTGAACCGGCTACACCAAAGAAATGTTGTTCGGAACGAGTCAAGATCAGAGACTGAATCTATGAACTGTTCCCGCAGAGACTGAACCTGTGAACTGTTCCCACCGAGATTATATCTGTAAATTGTTTTATATGACATTGACTCCACCGAGATTATATCTGTAATTTGTTTATAGGAAGTTGAAGATATGTATGTTTAACGGAGACTCTGTAAGTAATAAGCTAAAAAGGGAGGATTGTAGTGTATGTACCCGTCTACCTTTAAGGGAACTATTGAATGTAACCGTTCACCTTTAAGAGAACTACTTTAGGTGTGGCACTATTTGTTTGGCTTCTGTATACTGTAATACCGATAGTGACCACACCAGTATATAAGTGTTGTGGCAGGATTGCTGGGGCAGATTCGCCCGGACCTTCGAATAGTAAAGACCTGTTTGTTTGTTACTTCTGAAGTCTGTGTATTTATTAACTGCACAACCCACAGACTTTACAGTGTCCAAACAGGTCAGTCAGGAAAACATTACATCAAAGAACAATGAGGTGGGGTCACAAGGCGTCAAATATTGCAGATGCTGGGGTCTGTATGAAAAATAAAAGAACAGACAAAAAAACATTTTTTTTGCTGGAAATCACAGCAGGTCCGGCCGCATCTGTGTAGAGAGAACAAGCCAATGTCGACTCGAGTCTGGATGACCCTGGAATGGGGACGGGATATGGGAATCATGCAAGCATATCAGTGCACATACCTGGTGGAAGGGACTTTGTGCATCTGAGGCCCTGTCACCCATTGCATCGGTGATACTCCAAATCCCACCTTCATCAGCGGCCTCTGAATGAAACTGGTCACTTTTTGGGAATACGCATACAAAGGTGCGCAACAGGCTGACTAACAAGAGAGTGGAGAAACTGATGGCTATTCGGGTGAACCTACAACTTATTGAGCCAGATGCAGAAGTGTCCACCACACAGCTAGACACTGACACAGAGGAGGAAATGGACACGTCAGAGCCAGAGTCAGAGAATCAGGAGGAGCAATGATGAGTAGAAGACTCAGAAGACTCATGAGTAGAAGACTCAAAGGGACAAAATAAGGACAAATTACAGGCTAAGTAAGCTGATGCTCTTTTTATTTTATTTTAGATGGGTCTTTTTTGTGGGGGTTCAATAAAGTTCAAAATTATAACCTAAATAAAGTTTTGAAAGCCTGTTTTTATTTGTATGGAACAGTATGTCTATTCTGATGACAAAGATAATATAAGGGTCAGAGACAAAAACCAACAGTGTGCAAAAAAACTCAAAATTCCCTAAATTCCCAAAAATTTCAATGGAAAGTTTCCTCTTTTAAAAATTCCTGGAATTTTGCAACCCTAATTAGGACACTGCAACTTAAATGTCCCAGTTTCATAAATTTGAATCACTGCTCAATTTAAGGTTAAACTAAATATAAAATACTCAAATAGTCTGACTTTTATAACACTTTAGGAATCCACTGTGGCACTTTAAAATATAACAGTATTGTAGAATTTGCAATTTGTGCTGTAAGTTTGGCTCAGTTAGTACCACTCTTGCCAGTTATTAGTTGTGGATACAAGCCTCCCTCCAGGTCTTGAACATGTAATGCGTACTGAGGGAGTGCTAATTGTCAAGAGTGCCATCCTTTAGATGAACTATTGAACGAGTGGTTCAGCTGTGCATCAAAGATCCATGTGAAGGGCAAGGAGCTCTCCCCATGTTAACATTCCCCCAGCCCCCACCCCCTCCACCAACACCACCAAAAAATAGACTAACCAGTCAGTATATCAACAACAATTAGCATTTACATCATTATCATCAATGGTCTGCCTAAGGCAGGTACTGGCTCAATTTACCCTTCTCTAAACTACTCTGTCTTGTACTTCTCCATGCGATCTCCTATTCGTCAGGTGGTCCAGAAGTCTCCTTCTTTTCCTCCCTCTTGGTCTTTTTTCTTCCATCCACCCATCTATCACCTCTTTCAACATACCATCCCCTCTCAGCATATGCCTAAACCAATTAATTTGCCTTTTTATGATAACATCAATCAAACCACTTTCTTCTTGTATCATTGCTAGCACCTCCTCATTACTTTTCTTGTCTATCCATTTTGCTTCTGCATGTGTCTCCAAACCCACATCTCAAAGCTCTCTAGAAACCTGACGTCAACATCCATGTTTCAGCAGCACATGCTATATCAAACTCTTCACTAATCTTTTCTTCAGTTCTCTATTCAGTTGTCCAGTCTTCCTTCTATTAAATGCAACTTTTCCCATTGTAATCCTAGCTCTCACCTCCTTGGCACATCTGCCATCTTATATCCCACTTATTCCAATATTATTCTGCTCTTGCAGAAAACAGAGAGTAGGGATAAACGGATCTTTTTCAGGTTGGCAGGCTGTAACTAGTGGGGTGCCGCAAGGATCAGTGTTGGGGCCTCAGCTATTTACAATCTATATTAATGACCTAGATGAAGGGACCGAGTGTGATGTATCCAAATTTGCTGACGATACAAAGCTAGGTGGGACAGTAAGCTGTGAGGAGAATACCATGGGTTTGATTTTGCCATTGGTGACGGGTTGGGTGCAGGTCAGGTGGTCGGCGGGTCCCGATCCCGTCTCCGCTGTTGGGCAGGATAAATTGCGATTTTGCCCTAATTGGGCAATTGATTCCCTGCGTGTGTGCACCCCTGGTCCAATTAGCCTTTTGGGTCTGAAACTCACCTCTGCTGACGTCATTTCTCCAGCTGCATTTAAGGCCTCCAAGCAGCATTGCTTCATTTTGTGCCTATGTTCTTCCAAAGTGACAACTGCTTAAAGTGTGTGTTACTGCTGAAATATCGAGCTCAAGGGCCAAGGCCTCACCACATTTCGATGATGACTCCCTCCATGCTCTGGTGGAGGGAGCCAGAGTTCTAAAGGAGGTTCTCTTTCCTTCCTCTGGGAGGAAAATACCTCCCCAGCAAACCAAAGCTGTGTGGCTGCAACTGGCTCAGGAGGTGAGCTCCAGATCAATGTGCAGCAGAACCTGGCTGCAGTGCTGAAAGAGGTTCAATGACTTTGTTCGCACAGGAAAAGTGAGTATAGCATTGTGGCGACACGCCACCATTGGACATAATCCGCTCACGGCGGCACGGACAGTTTACGCAGGCGCACTGCCGGCAGCAGCCGCCCCCAGCCGGGGGCCCTTTCCTCCGGCAACTTGTTTCCCGCAGGGACAGGCTGCCGGGAGCACTTCCTGTCTGGGGAGTATTTAAGTGGTTGCGCGGGCTTTTCAAGCTCTCTTTTTGCCATGATGTAAATTAAAGCAGTTGTGTTCCATCAACTCTGGTCTCAACTCCCACGTTTGCCGCAGTATCTCAACGCTGGTGACCCTGACGCTCAGGACGAATCCTAAGCTAGCATGGCGGATACAAACGCAGTCACGGTTAAACTACCGGACTTTTGGGAGAACCTGGCCGAGGCCTGGTTCGTTCAAGCCGAGTCCAGATTCCGGCTGAGAAGCATTACAGTCAACGCCACGAAGTACGACTACCTCGTCGCCTCTCTCACCTGCGCCACAGTCCCCAAGGTTTGGGCAGTGCTGCAGGATCCACCAGAGGAAGGCAAGTACGAACATCTGAAGGCCGCCCTTCTTAAAAAATTTCAGGCGTCCTCTTACCAGCGCAACTGCCAACTCCTCGACCTCCCAGGCCTTGGTGACACTTCACCATCAGACCTGCTTTCCCACATGCTGTCCCTCTCGGACGACAAAAACCCCGGCGCCCTCTTTCGCACGCTTTTCATTCGGCAGCTCCCCGCCAGCATCCGCCCGCTCATTGTGGAGTCTGGCTCCACGGACCTGAATGAGATAGCCGAAAAGGCCGACCGGCTGCTCTCCGCGCAGACCGCCCGCGACATCGCGCCCGACCTCACGGCAACGACCACGCGGTCCCCCCGGCCCACTAGGCCCGACCGCCCTTCCACTCCAGGTCACTGCTACTACCACACCCGTTTTGGCACTAGGGCCCAACGCTGCACGCCACCGTGCACTTTCAAACCCCCCCCCCGCACCGGCCCCCACGATGGCCGCGGGGCAAAAGGGGCCCCTACTGTACGTCACCGACGACAGCACCAACCGCCGATTCCTGTGCGACACAGGAGCCCAGCACAGCATCACCCCCGCCTCCGCCCTCGAAATCCAACGCGGCGCACGGGGTATCACGCTGGCCGCAGCCAATGGCTCTGACATCCGCACATATGGCACCCGCATGGTCACGCTCGACCTCGCAAGCCGCCGCTACCGCTGGGAGTTCCTCACAGCCAAGGTCCTCTGCCCACTCATCGGCGCCGACTTCCTACGCGCCCACGGCCTCCTTGTCGACATTCCGAGGCACCGCCTCGTCGACATCAACACTATGGCCCCCATCCCTGGCGCATTCACCCCGGCCCGTTCAGCCGGCCTGACGACCTACTGCCTCGCCAGAGCCACGGACGACTACTCGGCACTACTAGCCGAGTTTCCCGCCCTCACTAACCCGACCTTTTCGGCCAAAGCCGCCAAACACGGTGTGGAGCACTATATCCCCACCACCGGCCCCCCGGTCTCTGCCCATGCCCGCAGACTCAACCCGGCCAAGCTGGAAATCGCGCGGGCCGAGTTCACCACCATGGAGCAACTCGGCATCATCCGCCGCTCCAGCAGCCCTTGGGCCTCGCCCCTCCACATCGCCCCCAAGCCCGGCGGAGGCTGGCGCACCTGCGGGGACTACCGCCACCTCAACGACGCCACCACCCCCGACCGATACCCGGTGCCGCACATCCAGGACTTCTCGGCCCGACTGGCCGGACGAACCGTCTTCTCCAAGGTCGACCTGGTGCGCGGTTACCACCAAGTCCCCGTACACCCCGCGGACATCCCCAAAACGGCCGTCATCACCCCATTCGGCCTGTTCGAGTTCCTGAGGATGCCCTTCGGCCTCAAGAATGCAGCCCAGGCTTTGCAGCGCCTTATGGACTCAGTCCTCCGGGACTTGAACTTCCTATTCGTCTATCTAGACGACATTCTCGTGGCCAGCTCCTCCAAACAGGAACACCTCGAACACCTTTGCATCCTGTTCGGGCGCCTAGCCCAACACGGGCTCATCCTCAGCCCGGCGAAGTGCCAATTCGGCCTAGCCGAGATCGATTTTCTCGGCCACCACATCACCCCTGCTGGGGCCATCCCCCTGCCCAACAAGGTGCAGGCCATCCAGCAATTCCCCCGCCCCAAAACCATCAAGGGCCTCCAGGAGTTCCTCGGGATGGTGAACTTCTGCAACAGGTTCATCCCCAGAGCTGCAGCCCTCATGAAGCCCCTATACGACTCCCTCCGAGGTAAATCCAGCAAGATGGCCGTAGCCTGGACCGCTGACATGTCAGCCGCCTTCGACGCCACCAAAAACGCGCTCGCCGACGCCACCCTGCTCGCGCACCCGAGGGCCGATGCCCGGGTCGCGCTCACCCCCGACGCCTCCGACCATGCGGTCGGAGCCGTGTTCGAGCAGTGGGTCAATGGCGCGTGGCAGCCACTTGCCTTCTACAGCTGCCAACTGCGCCCCCCCGGAGGTCAAATACTCTACTTTCGACCACGAGCTCCTTGCGCTCCACCTGTCGGTCCGCCATTTCAGGTTCCTCCTGGAGGGCCGCCCCTTTACCACGTACGTGGACCACAAGCCGCTCACATACGCGATGGCCAAGAACACCGAACCCTGGTCCGCTAGGCAGCAACGCCAGCTCGCGGCTGTGTCCGAGTTTACCATGTACATCCAGCACGTCTCCGGTAGAGACAACATTGTCGCCGACTGCCTTTCCCGTCCTGCCATCTGCGCGAATCACCTAGCGGTCGACTACGCGCAACTAGCAGCGGCCCAGCTCACGGACCCAGACCTCCTCTCGGCGGCTACCAGCCTGCCAGGGCTACGCCTAGCCAAGGTCGCGCACGGGCCCGAAGCCACGGCAGTCACTTGCGACGTCTCACTCGGCCAACCCAGGCCGGTCGTCCCTGCAACCTGGCGCCGCCGCATCTTCGATGCGCTCCACGGGCTCTCCCACCCGGGTTCCCGCGCATTCGTCAAACTCCTCTCCCAGCGCTTCGTCTGGCGCGGCCTCAGCAAAGATGTTCGGACTTGGGCCACCTCCTGCCTCGCCTGCCAACGGTCTAAGGTACAGCTGCACACAAAAGCACCCCTGGGAGACTTCGAGGTACCCAGCCGCCGCTTCGACCACGTACACGTCGACATCGTCGGTCCTCTGCCGCCATCGCAAGGCCAAACTTATCTCCTCACGATGGTCGACCGCTACACACACTGGCCTGAGGCAGTGCCGCTGACCTCCACCACCACAGCCGACATCGCCAGGGCGTTCGCTAACACCTGGGTCGCGAGGTTCGGCATACCGGCCGACATAACCTCCGACAGAGGCGCCCAGTTCACCTCCGAACTCTGGACGGCCACAGCACGCAACCTCGGGGTGACGCGCCACCAAACCACGGCGTACCACCCGCAGGCCAACGGGCTGTGTGAACGCTTCCACAGGTCACTCAAGGCCTCACTCCACGCCAGCCTGCAGGACAGTACCTGGACTGACCGCCTACCGTGGGTGCTACTAGGCCTACGCACCGCGGTCAAGGAAGACTTCCAGTCCTCAGCAGCGGAGTTAGTCTACGGACAACCGCTGCGCGTACCAGGCGAATTCCTCCCGGAGGCTACCACGCCTTGGTCAGCCGAACAGCAGCGGCTCAACTCTTTCTCTTTCGCTCAACAGTTCGCCCCACTTCCGGTCAACCAACACGGCGAACTCACACCTCACGTCCCGCCAAACTTACAGCAGGCACGCTTCGTCTTCGTGCGACACGACGCGCACCGCAGACCCCTGCGACCCCCGTACGACGGACCGTACGAGGTACTACAAACCGGGGACAAGGTCTTCAAGCTGCGACTCGGCGACAGGGTCGAAACAGTCTCCATCGACCGACTCAAACCAGCACACACAGAACCAGGGGAACAGGTCCCCGTGGCCCGACCTCCAACTAGAGGCCGTCCCGCCAGCAAGCCAGCACAGCCGGCGGCGAACTGCCCGGCCCCGCCAACTAGACCGGCGGCCACTCAGAGCCGCTCCGGCAGAACCATTAGACTACCATCACGACTCGTCCACTCCTCCTAAGCGGATTCTGGGGGGAGCTCTGTGGCGACACGCCACCATTGGACATAATCCGCTCACGGCGGCACGGACAGTTTACGCAGGCGCACTGCCGGCAGCAGCCGCCCCCAGCCGGGGGCCCTTTCCTCCGGCAACTTGTTTCCCGCAGGGACAGGCTGCTGGGAGCACTTCCTGTCTGGGGAGTATTTACGTGGTTGCGCGGGCTTTTCAAGCTCTCTTTTTGCCATGATGTAAATTAAAGCAGTTGTGTTCCATCAACTCTGGTCTCGACTCCCGCGTTTGCTGCGGTATCTCAACAGCATCACCTTTACCCTCATTCTGCTCCCCATCTACTCTCAGCACCAGCACTCTGCATTGCCAACCTACTCCTACACATCCCACTTTACCCTTACATCTCTTGCAACCTTAACCATTCCCTCCCTCTCTATGTACACAATCACTTCACTATTTGACTATGCCGCCCTCACACTCCCTATCACTGTTATGCAATGACAACAACTAACAACACACAGGGAGGGCCCTTGGTATTGGGACCTCACTCCATCTTTGTTTCCTTCTAAGCATCTATATTATGGATTCTCTACACTCACTCCATCATTATCACTCAAACTCCACTTGTGTCCCTCATTGCAGGAAGAGAGAGCCCACAATAAGAGGGAAAGGACGAAGACAGGAGGAGGGCCACCCTCAATAGCCCATCTCACCAGCGCTGAGGAGGCGGCCCGAGAGATCGTTGGAGCCGAGGAGGATGTGGAAGTGGGGGACCTCAGAGGGCACATCAGAGCAAGCTGGTGACAGAATAGTTTTGTATCTCTCTCATTGACATTGCATGAGTGACTGATATGGCTTCTGATGCACATACAGATTGACTTATGATCATCTGCACAAGTCCATGTGCATGCTACTTTAATATCACATGTCTAACTTATGCCTTTATTCCCCCACAGGACCATCGACAGCCCCCCTCCCCATTGTCCAGGAGGAAGAGCTGGAGCTGGAAGTCTCCTCAGAGGAACCTGCAACCTCAGAGCGCAGCGTCAGCACAATTAAGCGCACCCAGCACCAGCACAGAGACGCACACCTCGGTGGGACCTTCAGGAGATAGAGTAGTGTTGTCACCTAGTGTATCACAGCTCACAAGTGAGCATCAACAGATGGTGGAGACAGGGACAGCAGTGGCGAGTCCTCATCGGAGGCCGCTGGGCGCTCCCAGCTCTGCTCAGCTGCATGTGGACCCTGTGCCTCTGGGGCCATCCAGAAAGAGAACGGTGCTGGAACTCCAGGAACAAGTGCAGGAGTCTCTGGCAGGTTTTGCATCCAGGGTTACTGCGAGTGTGGAGAGGATGGAGGAGTCCAACTCTAACATGAGCAGTGCCTTTGTGGAGGCAATGGCGCATGAACGCAGCACCATGGAAAGGATGGCAACCTCCGTGGAAATGATGGCTACCTCTCTGGAAAGGTTGGCAATGATAGAGGAGAGAATGGCTATGACCATGGAGGAAATAAATCGCCAGAGTCTGGAAAACACGGTGAATGTTCAGAATAGACTGACATCTCTGAAGGAGTGATGGACAACTATTGAGCAGAGAAACCAGAGCTTCATGGAAGTCCTTTTGAGGAGAACTGCCAGTGCAGATACGGGTCATCATGGCCCCCGTGATGTGCAACAAGGTGCTGTCAAGCCATTTGCTAGCACTGAAGTGGGGCTGACCCATGAGAGGGATGTTGGTGGCAAGCAACAAGGAAGTGGGGGCTCCTCTCCAAGTGCTCACACTCCTATGCCACTAGGTAGCCCTCAGTCAGAGCCCCACCAGAGTCCTCACCCAACTGAGATGGGCGTCTCAGCCCCTGCACAGATGCAGGAGGGGCAGACTGTTGCCGAGCCCTCACAGGCTCGCAAACCCAGAGGATGCCCGCCAAAGGTGTCGAAGCAAGAGCAGCATGAAAGTGAGCAAGGTGCCTCCACATCTGCTGAAGCCACAGGGGAAGCACCACGTAGAAGCACGCGTAAGAGGAAGATAAAGCACAATTAGTCGGGGGGGGTCAAAGACAATGGGTTCGGTCTTCCTGATTTACTAGAGGGAAACTACAACTCATGCAGGACTGGATGCCGAACAAGCAGGCTGACAACACACAGGCAATGAAGGGGTCGATAGAGGTTGTGGGGAGGTAGATCTGGGTATCGCCAGCGTACATCTGAACCTGCCATCAGTTCTTCGATGATGTCGCCGAGGGGCAGCATCTAGATGAGAAATAGTAAAGGGCCAAGGATAGATCCTTGGGGACCTCAAGTGGTGACTGTAGATAGTATCATAAAAGAGCCATGTGCTCACAAACTGTCCTGAATCAATGTCTACAAGTGCAAATTTTCCAACAGAAATCACTGGGATCTCTGACTGATGCATTCCTTCCCTAACCAAGTAGTACAGAGGTGAATTATATTATAAGATCAGCTCTATGACTATGATCAGCTAATTCAATACAAACCAGATGTTAAACCTAGGACCTATTGGTCTTTATAGCTCAGCTACACATTGCTTTTACCAACTGAACCATCTGGAGAGCTGCTATTTTGTTTTCTAACACAAAGATGTATTAGCACCTGGAAATAATTTTCACAAATTAACTTTTTGTTTTGTTTTTAATTTATAAATTTAGTATAACTTAAAACCAATAAAATTATATAATTTCACTGGCATCTAATTGTGTCTAAAATTTCTTAAGACAGTAATTTTCTTTTTCATTTAGATGAACCCACAGCAAACCTTGCAGAATCCATACCTTTGTTTGTACAGCAAGCTGCGGCAGCAAAAGTTATAGGGTAAGTCATGTGACAAATGATTTTATTAAAGACAAAATCCAAGTGCGTTTCTGCATTTCCACTAATGTTGCAAATCATTGTAATTGAGCAACAGCTGACAAACCAAGGAAAATGTTATGGTATACTGAATAATCTCCTGTGGCATTGCTCACAGGGAGTTGGCGAATACCCTTTTATGACATTAGGGGTGTTTAAGCCATGTGGGAGATAACATCTCGATGCAAGATTCTGTTTGAAATGTTTTAATTTTTGTTTAAAATCTTATGTTGGACTCCAGAAATTTCAGTTACTGAGAAACAAAATGACGGACATTTTTTTTTCAAAAAGCATTTGGAGAGATCCAATTATAAAATGTTGATAATGCTGGAGATACTCAGCAGGTCAGGCAGCATCTGTGAAGAGAGAAACAGAGTTACAGATTTTTAAGCAAATGTAGGGGCTGGGAAAGGGGGGAGGGGATGAAAGAACCTGTCCCATTACCATGTCCTTTTGCCCTGAATATCTCTTAATGTCTCTTAACCTCTCCTGCCTTCTATCCTATCACATACCTTCCCTTTTGTTCTTTCATTCCCTCCCCCCTTTCCCAGCCCCTACACTTGCTTAAAAATTTGTTCCATTTCCTCTTTTTTCCAGTTCTGACGAAAGGTCATCGACCTGAAACATTAACTTTGTTTCTCTCTTCACAGATGCTGCCTGACCTGCTGAGTATCTCCAGCATTTTCTGTTTTTATTTCAGATTTCCAGCATCTGCAGTATTTTCTTTTTATAAAATGTTGATATTGGTTTTCCCATTAGAAATGTTTACATAGCAATTTCCATTGTAAATGTTGACATGAAAAGTGTTACAAGAAATTACTCTTTTGACAGGATGTGTATACCATATGCAAGATTATTAATATATCGATAAATTGATTGAAAGGGCTGATTCCATACTTTTAGCAGGGAGCAGCGCATGCAGTTAATACATGGTGAAAATTCATGGACGCACAGTCCACATATTCCATCCATTTTTAATGTATTTCCTATTGGAAGCACAGACTCGGCCCTTAAAAACGTTTTAACATACTGGTAAATGAAGGTCACAGTTCAGGCTAGAGCATTGTGTGGGGAGGTTACAGTATGCACATTCAATATTGTTGACAAAGAAATCAGTTACCTGAGCAATTTATAAAATAGACACAATCTGCCTCACAGTTCCATAATTTATCATCTTTTTAAATCTTCCTTTCTCTCTTTAGAGCCATCACATCACACACCCTTCACATGCTGAAACAATGGGCAGTAACATGCCATCAGGCTGAGCTACATCGTTCTTTAATCAGAAGAAGCTGTGGACTGGGGGCATGGTCAACCCTCCTGGCTCTAAGATCTTATATGAGATTGGTTTGGGGAACTTCAGCTTAGTTTTTACTTTGGGAGGGCACCAAACTTTCAATAATTGATACAAACATTTCAGTATCAATTAGAATGGATAGTGTGGACAGGAAAAATTCACACCACTACACTAGAAAATGTTCTTTTGAGTGTGTGTGTAAGGTACATATTGACACAATAAAGAGTGCTCTGCATTGCATCTGGCTACTGTTATATCTGACCTAGGATGCTTGATGCCAACAGTCACAAAAGTGTTATATTTCCCAGCACTGACATCCAGATGAGAATTTAATTTTTTTGGTGGGAGAAATAAAACAAAGTATTATTAATTCATTCTAATTGTAGAATTTGTAATTGCCTTATATCTGTTTTATTACCCCATACCTTTCACAGTATGATCATTCAAGAATCTGCTGAGGTAGCTGAGGAATTGCTGCAGCTCAGAGTGGTGCATTGTCTCATGATTGCTATGGGAAACCTGGATCACGCTGACAGCCAAAGACAGGCTAGTTTGGCATTGGAAGTAAGCATATCTTTGTGGGAGTATTTTTCCAAGTCTGTGCTGCTAGCAGGGAGCTTCACTTGTCAGCAGTTGGGAAATTAGGAGAAATGAGCCCATGATTTCCCAATACGTGCTGCCGGTGGACGATGTTCCCTGCCAGCAGTGCGAAATCTGCGTAATCACTCCTTACATCTCAGAGGATGACTGCAAAGGACAGGTGAACCCATGTTCCAGTAACTGTACAGTGATTATATTCATTCATGATAAAAATGTTATTCGATGCACAGTACAGTAATTAAAGGTGAAGAAAAAAATCAGTTAGAAGCTAGGCCAAAATGTTTCTTTTTGTGTATTTTCAAAGTACCGATTAGAAAATGCTAAAACATAGATTTGTTAATTTTGATGATGGAAATATTAAAATTTTCATTTGAATACAAGCATGTTCCCAAGATGGCTCCTAAGTGACCTTTCTGTGTGCAAATTGGCTGTCGCGTTTCCCTACATTACAACAGTGACTACACTTCAAAAGTACTTCATTGGCTGTGATGCACTTTGGAATGCCTGAGGTCTTGAAAGCTGCTATCGAAATGCAAGTTCTTAGTTTCTCAAAGGTCCATTACAATTATTATGAAATTGAACCAATTCAGTCAAAATATTCATTATCATATCAGGTACAGTAGTGTAGGAGTTATGTTACTGGATCAGTAATCCAGAGGCCTGGACTAATAATCCAGTGAGCGCGAGTTCAAATCCCACCATGGCAGTTTAAGAATTTGAACTCAGTTTAAAAATATCTTTAAAAAATGGTATCAGTAAAAGTGACCATGAAGCTGTGGACTAGTTCGCTTTTAGTGAAGGAAAGCAGCATATCTCTTCTGGGACTCTGGAAAGTGCATCAACATGGATGAGGACGAGGATAGAATCAGGCTCAGCTGTGCTGCTTCCTGTTGGCACTGACTGTCTGGGCTCACACGTTTAAAGATTGTGGTACCCAAAGGCTGCCAATATCCATACAGTCAAGAATTGGCAGCAAAGGGGAGAAAATTAAAGAAAAAAACAAATTTGGAAACCAGTAAATAAAAGCATCACGACAGCGTCCAGCATGCCACGAATTCAGGTACAAGAAGCTCTACCTGTCATCACAAATGAGCTGCACATTTAGGGAATGGAAGCCGTTGTGGTCCATATAAATATATTTGGGGCACACAGCGCTACATGGGTGCCAATCAATAGTCCTAACAATCCTGGGGCATGCAGCAATTCTGAAAAAGTTGATGACCTGCGTGTGGGAGCATTGTCAAATGATATAAATTGAGCTGTCTTGGCAAATCGGGTATGGGTGATGTCTTATATAGAGTTGTACACAGCAAATTGGCTGATATGGCAAAAATCCCCTGTGGCTCCCTGGAAGGTGCCTGTGGCATAAAAATTGAGAGCTGTGGTTACTTTCTGTGCCACAGTGAGGGTTGTACGTGCTGTGGACCTCAGTTGCCGATCTGGCTGCAGCAATGAACAGACTTCCTCCAAAGCTTCATGACTAAAGCACAGCTTCCGGAGATAAAGCTCCTGGGAAAAGTCTTGGAAAGTACCCCTGGGTATAAACATTCTGCTGGATGGGCATTGCTGGGATGGTCTGGCTCTTCTCTGGTGCTGCCTGATTAATCTGGCTTCCCTTACAGCCTCCTGCTGCTCCTCTATAAAACATGCAACGCTCAGTTCCCATTAGGAATCCCATTGTGCAACCCTCAGATCCTAGCTCAGTAATTGGCTTGAGATGCATTGCTTTCCAAGGGTAATGCAGAATTTAGGGAAGGCTTCCTGAGCATAAGTGTTTTAAAAACAGTTTTGCAATACCTGCAGTGAGCCCAGGATATGAACAAAAGCGTCCACAAGCAATCTCAGTTGCGAAGTGCTCCTTTAATCAAGTACTTCTGCCTTGATGAATGGGTCCTCGCAAATTGTGCCTTTTAAACAGTGGCACACATCCTCATGGGTGGGTGGGAAGGCGGATGTCATGGAATTTTGGACGGGTGACGTCATTTCTTCAGCGCGGTCATTTGCATATGGCTGCCACTGAGATGGCAGGTGATTCTTCAATTCACCCTGAAAAGAATGGAATTTAAGCTGACAATTCTCCAGCAGAACCCCAGCGTACATTGGCTACATCAGTTATTGCTGGCCCTAAGAAAGTGTCATTGCTGACATACGCCCTTACGCAACCCCAGGAATATCAGGGCCTAAGTCTTGAGCAGAAAGAAAATGTCAGGGGTCTGGAACACTGCTTAATCAAAAGCATTGTAGCACAGTGGAATTGGCGTATTCTGCCCATCAAGGGTTTAGATGAACGTTTAGCCCTGTGACTCTGTTCTCAATCAGTGTCCAACGTTGATAAAGGGCAAAACAGACGTATGATGATTCCCTGTAGGAAGGAGAGAAAATTAGAGTGCCCACTGCACAGTCTTATCCATTCCAAAAAGCTAAAAACACTACTCTGCCAGACTTTGACATTCAGACTAAAACTAAAGGCCCGGAATTTGATGTCAGTGGCAAAGCAAAGGCATTCGCCACTGGCCCCGAAGTAAGCTTTGCACAAAGATCTCGTGATCTCAGTGTCGAAGTTTGGGTTTTCCGACATTCAAATCAACGGAATATAGTGGGGATCCTCTAGTGCGAGATGCTGTGACATCAACAAACTGTCTAAGCAGCCAATCCAAATGCAGAATTCTCAGACACAGTAAACAAGGAAATGAGTAAGCTTTTAAAATTCTAAAATGTTAAAAATGTTCGAGAGAGCAAAACAAAGATTGGGGCTCTCAAATGGGGAAAAGGCAAACCTGAAATAAAGATGAACAAACTTTTAAAAAAATTAATTTTTTTTAAAGCTTCTTAAAATGTTTAATTTTTATTAAAATGGATACATTTCCACACTGCACAAAATTAAAATTAGTTTGAGGCCCATAACATTTGTTTAGCAGTCAATACGCTGTTAAAACCCCAGTTACACCCAATCCCTTATGAGTATAGCTTTTAGTGGGAAATTTAACAGCGTAATTACTGCGGAAGAGCCGAAGTTTTCATCAGTTTCCCTGATTTAAGAGATTACACTGATTGCTGGCTCTGTGGGAGGTGGGGGGCCCACAGTGCAGCCTGTGACCGATAAGCCTGACATTGGTAGTGGGGAAAATGCTGGAGTCCATTGTAAAAAATGTAACAGCAGAGCACTTGGAAAACAGTGACAGGATCGGACAAAGTCAACATGGATTTACAAAAGGTACATTATGCTTGACTAATCTACTGGAATTTTTTGAGGATGTAACTGGTAGAATAGATAAGGGAGAACCAGTGGATGTGGTGTATTTGGACTTTCAGAAGGCTTTTGATAAGGTCCCGCATAAGAGATTAGCGTGCAAAGTTAAAGCACATGGGATTGGGGGTAAGGTACTGACTTGGATAGAGAACTGGTTGGCAGACAGGAAGCAAAGAGTTGGAATAAACGGGTCTTTTTCCAAGTGGCAGGCAGGTAGGTACCGCAGGGATCGGTGCTAGGACCCCAGTTATTCACAATATATATTAATGATCTAGACGAGGGAACTAGATGTAATATCTCCAAGTTTGCAGACGACACAAAGCTGGGTGGGCGTGTGTGCTGTGAGGAGGATGCAGAGAAACTCCAGTATGATTTGGACAGGTTGGGTGATTGGGCAGATGCATGGCAGATGCAGTATAATGTGGATAAATGCAAGGTTATCCACTTTGGTGGCAAAAACAGGAAGGCAGAATATTATCTGAATGGCAATAGATTGGGAGAAGGGGAAGTGCAATGAGACCTGGGTGTCCTTGTGCACCAGTCGCTGAAGGTAAGCATGCAGGTGCAGCAGGCGGTTAAGAAGGCAAATGGTATGTTGGCCTTCATAGCGAGAGGATTCAAGTACAGGAGCAAGGGTGACTTGCTGCAGTTGTACAGGGCCTTGGTGAGACCACACCTTGAGTACTGTGTGCAGTTTTGGTCGCCTTATCTGAGGAAGGATGTTCTTGCCATGGAGGGAGTGCAGCGAAGATTCACCAGACTGATACCTGGGATGGCAGGAATGACGTATGAGGAGAGATTGGGTCGATTGGGGTTATATTCGCTAGAGTTTAGAAGAATGAGAGGGGATCTCATTGAAACGTATAAAATTCTAACAGGACTAGACAGACTAGATGCAGGAAGGATGTTCCCGATGGCAGGGGAGTCCAGAATCAGGGGTCACAGTCTAAATATAAGGGGTAAGCCATTCAGGACAGAGATGAGGAGGAATTTCTTCACCCAGAGAGTGGTGAACCTGTGGAATTCTCTACCACACAAGGCAGTTGAGGCCAATTCATTAAATATATTCAAGAAGGAGTTAGATATATTTCTTAAGGCTAAAGGGCTCAAGGGATTTGGGGAGAAAGCAGGGACAGGGTACTGAATTTGGATGATCAGCCATGATCTCATTAAATGGCGGAACAGGCTCGAGGGGCCGAATGGCCTACTCCTGCTCCTATCTTCTATGTTTCTATGTGTCGGTGCAGTGAATGCCAGACCGCAACTTCAGGGTTTCCGCATCCGCCTGCTCCAAATCCCGACGTTGCGGTCAGTTTCAAAGGCGGAATGATGGCGAACGCTGCCAGTTCACCATCATCTGGACCGCAAATTCTGGGCCATTATTGCATTTATTTACAAGGAATATGGTTATGCAGATGCAAAGTAATACAGCAAGTAACCAGCAGTACAGTATCTGACGTGCATAATGCCGCTCCAAAACAAAATGAGTCTAGTCTTGTATCAGAAATACACAGAAGTTACAACATGTAAACATGCCATGCGCCCCAACCTGTCCATGTTATCATTTACTCTTCATGCGAACAAATATTCCTGATAGCATTTAACCACCATGTTCCCATATCCCTTCAACTACCTACATACCTTCTGCCTCCACCACTAACCCTGGAAATGAATTTCACAGCTTCACAACTCTCTAAAGAAATGTTTCTTGGACTCTGTTCTAAACTGCTTACATTTAATCTTGTATCCACAGCCACTCATTCTGCTACTAGAAACAATCTGCTTCTATCTACGCCATCATATCCTTTCATAATTTTAAATACTTCTATCATATTGCCCCTTAATCTGCGTTGTTCCAATGAAAAAATCCCAATTTTTCAAGTCTTTGTATTTCTTCATACCAGATGGCATCCTGGTGAATCTGCATTGTATCCTAAGATCTCAATATCCTTTCTATTGTGTGGAGCCCAATAATGCACAGAGTATTCTATTTGAGGTCTTAAAGTTTTATAGAAAAAGAAATTGCATATAGCGCCTTTCAAAACCTCAGGACGTTCCAGAGCATTTCATACCCAATGAAGGTTTTTGAAGTGTAGTTACCGTTATAATGTAGAGAAATGCGGCAGCCAATTTGCACACAGTAAGGTCTCACAAACAGCAATGAGCTAAATGACCAGGTAATCCATTTTTGGTCATGTTGGTTGAGGGATAAATGTTAGCCAGGACACCTTGCTCTGCTTCAAATAGTGCCATGGGATCTTTTACTTCCACATGAGGGGGCAGACAAGATCTTAATTTAACATCCCAGTACTGCACTGATGTTTCAGCATTGGTTCATCATTACCTCTTTTATATTTTATACCTCTTCTGACAACACCTAGAATTCAATTAACTTATTTTTACATCCTTAACAATGAGGTGCTGCCTTTAATGTCCTGTGATCTTGTACCCCCAAATCCTTCTGCTCTTCCACAGCACTGAGCCTACTTCCATTACGAGTATAAAATGTATCATTTCACACTTACTGACATTGAATTCCATCTTCCGCTTTATTCATCCATTCCCTCATTTTATCAATATCCCTTTACAGCCTCCTTTGGTCTTCTAAAGAATTAACTATATCTCCAATTTTGGTATCATCTGCAAATGTTGATACCTCTCTCCCTAGGCCTATATCCAAATCATTGACATACACTGTGAGCAAAGGTGGCTGCAGAACTGAAGGGTGTGGGACACTACTACTCACTTCCAACCACTTTGAAAAACTGTCCTCAACTCCTACTCTCCCTTCTAACCAATTTTTAATCCATGCTTGCTGCCTCTCCCTAATTCCATACTCTGATCTCTAATAATCTCACTTGGGGAAGCTGGTCAAAGGCTTACCTAAAGTCTATATACATTGCATTTTGCCCATCGATCATGTCTACCTCCTCGAAGAATTCTATGAGGTTTGTCGAGCACTATCATCCGTTTTGAAATCCATACTGACTACTTCTATTTTCCCTTTATCTAGATACAGGGTAAATTTCATTCTTAAAGACCATAAATGTTAAGGTAACTGGCCTGCAATTACCCAGATTAGCTGTGCCTCCTTTTTTTTTTAAATGGGTACTACATTAGCCACTCTCCAGTCCTCTGGCAAACATCCACACTCAATATACCCCTGAAATATAATTTCTACAGTCTCAGTAATTTTCTTGCTCATCTCCCAGGATGTTGGGTCCTGATGCTTTGTCTTGTTTTAGCCTAACTTATCTAAAATTTTCTTTTTATCTATCATATCGTTCATCTCACTTTCAACCACTACAGGATTCACCTCCTCTCTTATACACCTTTCTTTAGTAAAGACAAATGTGAAGTACTTACTAAAAAAAAAAATCCATGGCCATTTTTTGATCATCGACAAATTGACGATCGTCTCCTCTTTTAGCAATTCTCCTTTTACTGGTATATTTGTTACTTCACTGTGCCTATTGATGTTTTTTGATTTTTTCCCCTCATACTCCATTAGCCTCTTTTCTAATTTCTCATATTCCTCTTTAGTTTTCTCATTATTTGTATAGTCCTTAAAGTCTCTTTTCAATTTTAATTAGTTTCTAACCTCTTTATTTATCTATGGTATCTTGAAACCACTAGTAGTTTCCTTCTCTTTTTAATAGAATATACTTATTCTGTACTGTTGCAATCTTTAAAAAAAAATCCTACGATTCTCTAAATCTAAATTCAGAACATTTTCGCTGAATTTATGATGAATGCAACATGGTTGCTTGACTCCATGGAATCTCTCCCACCACTACTACATTGGGAAACAGACAGGCAAATGAAACCGAACATTCTAGGACTGCTGCTCAGATATATATTTGTCTTTCTTGAAGTGGAGGTCAGCTGCTAGAAAGAACAAAGGGATATTTTTTCTCAGGTAATCACTATTAATTATTTCTGTCATTCAATTGGATAGGGAGTGAACAGCTGCCCCTTGGCTGTCTGTTGAGCTGTTTACCTGACCAAGGCCTAAAACAAAGCATATTGGAATTTCAATTGGCATGATACTTGTTTGATGGTTGCAGCAATGAATGATAATTAATTTTGTCTTTCCCCCAGTTATACACTATTCATTCTCACTTCAAGGAATTTCTGATGCAATTAATTTGTGAAATCATGTAACAGGAAACCAGCTACACCCAGTCAGATCCCATAGAAATAGAAATATTCCTAGATGCTATTCATGTACTGCCACAAGACAGGGAACCCTTTTAAGAATACAGCTAACTGAAGTCCATTTTACAACACATTTTATCTTAAAGGCATATAGAAAAATACAGAAAAGTCCACATTTTGAGGCATGATAGAGCTGTGCTGTTACACTCTGTTCTAAAAATAATTTCATAATATCTGATATGTTTGTATAAAAAAAGAGAATTAAAAACTATACATCTTTCATTTCAGCACCTGGTTCGTACATTTCCAGTTGTAGAAGAACATGTCCGAAAAGCCATGGGAGAAACACTTTATGAATTGTATATGGTAATTCTTTAATTATCTTTGTTATAGCAACTTAAGGCAATAACAAGTAGAATTGTATTTTTTGTTATGCTTTCTTTTCTTTGAGTATTTTATAGTTGTATTTTTTCTAAAATATATAAATATTATAATATACTGCCATTCAGTAGACAATGCTTTGTTTTTACATAAAAAATATGGTTTTGAAATCACATTTTTAATAAATGTTCTGTTGGATTATATGTATATAATCTTTGAGTAGGTAGTGTGAATAATTATTTACTTTTGATCATGTGCCTTTTTATATTTTCCCTCCCATTTAAGATATTTTGTTTGACTCCCTTGATTGAATAGAGTGTATAGCCATCATCTGTTGTCACGCTGACCATAGAAGCTCCCACATTCAGTCTCGTCTCTGTTCAGTTAGCTGACCTCAACAGTGGCCTTAGACTGGGCAGGGAAAAGAATCCATCAGGACTCTTGGGCCTAATAGATTTCCAGTGACCCCCTGCTGGAAGGCGTGCATGAAAATATTGGGTAAATTAGTATCAGGCTTGGGTGTGATGTACTGAAAAGTTGAATAACCTGCGAACACTCATTGTCTAGGCTTATACATGAAGAATGGTTACTTGTGCTAGGCACTGGAGGGCTGGCAGTGGCATTGTACTTTCAAGAGTTCAGATAATTGCAGGCAACTTGCCCCACCCCACCCCACCCACACTATTTCTCTCTTTGCAGAATTGCATTCCCATATGAGGAAACCTAAATAGCTGCGAGATGACTTTTGATATGCGGGGGAAATTGGAAAAAAAAAACCTACACTGGTTTTATTCCAAATCAGTAGACTTGAATCCTAACCTACACCTGTGTTCACTCATTTGCTTCTGTTTTTGTGTCATGTGACAGAACAACATTTGGGGAGGTGAGGGAAGGAGAAAAAAATGTCAGGACCAATCCCTCTTCACAGTGGTGGGATTTATGTTGGCAAATACAGATTTGCAACAGCCCTGGAGAGATACATAGACTGAATACATACCAAAAATACAACTTACATTTTTAAACTACTCTTGAAATACAGAAAGCCACCTTCATAGGGCAGAGGAAATAAGTAGACATGAGCAGAAGAGAAATATGATACATTTTGTAGTCTTGTACTTATATATGTATCCTTTATATCAATGTAGAGAAATCCAGAGAATTTGTACTTGAAGATTGACTTGATCCAAGCTGGTGTTTTAGTTGGCAACAAAGTCAATATTCCAGGACGTAAGGCAGAGTTAATTTTCCACTTTAGAAATACTATGTAGTAAGCAGAATAAATACACGTTTCAGCAGTTGAACAATTGCATTAATGTAATAATTTATTATGTTTTGCCCCAACAGTTGAAGAAGTACCAGAATAAACACCAGGTTTTCAGTAGCAGCATGACAAGATGGAGCCCATTTTTAAGCAGATTAAAAGTATCAATGCAAAATTTTTCTGAATGAATTACATTTTCAAATAGACTTCAGGTACAAAGAACAAAATAGTGATTGGATTAGCTCAAGCTCTGTCCCATCCCATCTTAAAACATGGTGGAAATGGATTCTAACCATTACTGATGGATTGCACCTTTAGCTACCATGCTGCAGCAGTTGAGCTGTTTTTAAGAATGTGAACTTTCACCATGGGTTTAATACCAGCTCTGTACACTGACAGAATTACCAGGATTCAATATCTATTAATTATTTATGAAACTTGTACTTCTCTAGTAATAGTGTGAACATGTATTACATAAAATGTACAAATATAATTTCTGGCATCACATAACATTTCCATGGTTCCTGTATTTCAACCTGTTAAAAAATAAAATAAATGTGCAACTGTTTGGTGAATATTGACTCAACGCTGCAATCGGAGCAGGAATGTCACTAACAAAAAAAATGAATATTTCATCAATGGTTTCTAATTTTTATTAACTATGGCTGAGAAAGTGGTTTCACGCTGGAAAATGGCGAGCTGCAGATTCCAATGGAGCGTACCAATGCAGGTCTGGGAGGGAGGCATTGTTGTAGAGCCAGGAGCACTCCTGCTCCTTGTGGCTCCACATTAACACCAGTAATAAAAATATTTCTTATCTTTTGGTCACTGGCCTCCAGTGGTCCCTTTAAGTTCTACCCAAAAGGCTATTAGTTAATCACAAATCCATGCAAATTCAGGGTTAATCTTGGCTATGAATACAAAATTGGCTGAAAGGTAGCATACAATGAGTACTTGAGTTACAGCAGGGTGGAGGGAAGTACTGAATGGTCTCTTCCAGGGATCGGTGTTAGAAGTTGGAATCATTATTATTTCTAAACTACATCAGTGACTTGGAGTCACTGATGTAATTTAGGTGTTGGCCGTAGCTCAGTTGGCAGCATTCTCACTTCTGAAGGTTGTGGGTTGAACTGCCACCCCAGAAAATTGAGCACAAAATCTGAACTGACCTGCACTGTCAGAGGTGCTGTCTTTTGGATGAGATGTTAAACCGAGGCCCCATTGGCCATCTCAGGTGGATGTAAAAAAATCCCATGACACGAGAGTAGGAGAGTTCTCCCTTGTGTCCTGGCCAATATTTATCCCTCAACCAACATCATTAAATCAGATGGTCATATCACATTGCGGTTTGTGGCACCTTGCTGTGTGTAAACTGGCTGCCACGTTTTCTACATTACAGACAACAGTGACTACACTTCAAAAGTACTTCTTTTGCTGTAAAGCACTTTGGGACGTCCGGAGGTCGTGAAAAGCTCGACATAAATACAAGTCTTTCTTTCAGAAACCCAATGGAAATTGGTCAGATTTGTATTGTTATCATAATGTCAAACTGGGGAGGAGAGGGAAATGGAATCAGAGAAGTCAGCTCAGAAATAACAGGAATAAGCTGGACAAAATATGCAAGTTTGCAGAACAATGACAGATGAAATTTAATACAAACATTAAGTACTGCACATTGTAAGGAAATATGGGCAAGATATTTACTCCATAAATAATTATGAAATGGCTACAGGTGAAGTTGATAAAAGTCCAGGAGACAAAATGTCCAATCAATGCAGAGCAGCAATCAACAAAGCCACTAAAATGTTGTAGCTTAAACATTAGAACATAAATCATGATCAAACTGCAGTGCTCTGGTCAGACCACACCTCGAGTACTGTGTCCAGTTCTGGTTGCCAAGACACAGATGTCGGGGACATGATTTTATAGTTGTACAAGATTTTAAAAACGATATGGAAAAGGTAAATGCAGAAAATTACCTTAAATTGCAAGAGTAGGACAATGGTACACAGGTTTAAACCAGTAAAAGGCAAATTTAGGACTGATATCAGGAAGTTTTTCTTCACATTTAAAATGATCAATACATGGAAGAGACTCCTGAAGGGTAGTGGAGGTGAATCATTTAATAACCAATTGGATGCTGCAAGGGGGGAAACCTTAGGGTCATTCTGGATGGATGAGCTAAGTTGGGCCAAATGGTCTTACTCATTGTTGTGGAGTATTTTAAATCAACACTCGATACAAGGTTTTAGATCGATAGCCAAGTTGTCTTTATTGCACCGGTGGGGAAAGTCTGCTCTGTCTTAGCCAGACCTTTCCAAATTGTTATAGAAAACACTACATTTTTATACATTACAATAAACATAGCCACCTCATGTTAAATTCATTCCTGCCACCTGATTGGATCTTGGCCTGCATGCACCTTCATGGATTGGTTACGAATCTTAATATAAACATGTATAAGCTGCCTCCTCAATCACTCAAACTGCTGAATGCTAATTAAAAGATACCTTGGAATGTAACCTAGGTAATAAAGTTCTTACGGGCAGTTGAAATGCTGGACATCCTGTCTCCATTTAATTGTTTTATATCTCTCCAAAGGTCAGCTATCTTTGACCGCATCTTTATGGATGTGGTCTCTCATGGTAGTCCCCATCTTCCTTACACTATTCAGTGAAACTGCCAGCGATGTCAGTTTAACTCTTTCCCCACTGCACTCATCCGTAATTATCTTATATTCAAAATGGAAGTTATGTATTCATTTAAAAGCCAAGATATGGCTAGAGAGCCAAAGGTCTACAATAACATTTTGAAGGGACAACGTATCCTTAATATGCAAATATTTTGAATGCAAAACTTGTTGAGCGTGAATGTATCACTTGAAACTATTGCCGTGATGCAATCAAGGAGGATGTTCTTGGCCTGATCCCAAGAGTCAGTTGAGTAGTACTTTGAACCAAGTGTCAAAGGGAAGCATTAAATGGCTCAAACGCCACGTTATCATAATGTCTTTGTGTTTATATATAAAAACATTGTTGATCCAACTAAGGACCCTGCATGTTAAAACAGAGCATTGTGCAAGCGCTCACAACACCTGTTTTTCACCATTCAAGCAGGTTGGGACAAGGTAGTGAGTGGATCATAGAGGACAAGGTATGCCCACTTAAGCCGTGTCACCTTTCCATGTCACTAACAACGAAGCACAGGAAAGGTACAACTGTGCACAAGTGTCAACCTATGGAAAGGACCATCAAGCTGCTTAAATACACTGATTTCCGGTGCCTGGATAAGTCGGGGGTATGTTACAGTATGCCTGCTAGAGTGGCAAAAATTGTAGTGATCTGCTGTGCGCTGCTCAATTTTTTCCAAGTGGTCTATATGGTCACACGCTGCACAAGCATCCTCCCACTCTAATTTCCTCTACCCAGCCTGGTTACATAGGGTGCTTAGTGTGTTTATAGAATGGAGCAAGAAGCAAAACACATTTATAAAGTTATAAATTGGAGTCTGCAGATCAAAAAAAACCTGAAACCATGAAATCAAATTTGCTTATGATGTGCCAAAACATAATCTAATTTGTGAAAGGACTGCTCCACCAGAGCAGTCAAAAAGTGGAAGAAATTGTAGAATAATTTGTATGAAGTCTCTTTGAACTGGTGGAACATTGTGAATCAACTAAAGGAAAACGGAGCAAACTCATGACAGTCTTTTGATAAAGGCCCAGTACATAAACTGCAGATTAATTCAGAGCAGATTGACAAAGTAATCCAAACTATCAGGTAGCAGGTAAGAGCTAACTAAAGAGCTACAGAAAGTTGTACAAAAGTATAGGTTTAGGCATAAGAGAAATGACATGGAAACAACCCTCAAGGACAGAGCTTCATCAAGTCAGAAAGCATGGTGCCTTTTACATGGTGTAATCATAAACACAGCCAAGAGAAATGTCCAGCGTACATTTAAAAATTCAGGAAATGAAATGGGGCATTTTGAAACAGTCTGTTAAAGCAATGGGCACTAGTGATAAATCATATGATCTTTCTCGCTCCAGTTTGTGTGTGATGACAACATTGGCAAATCATGGTGATTAAACCTGAAATAAATGGCAAGACTACATTTTAATATTGATACAGGTGCAAACATCACTTACGTCACAACATAGGTACTGCAGTCCATCAATATCTCAATTTTTAAAGTGGAAGTGCATTCTCATCACTGTAAATTCACTTTTGAAAAAAAGCCTATAATACTAGAAGACTTATCTATAAGAACTCTATGTCAAGTGGTACAATATATGTGAGACTGGCACATAACCAAGTTATAAGTAAAAAAAAAATTATAAAGTAAATTTAAACTCTAAATAACCAATCCAAATTCATAGGACACATTCCCATTAGCACCATCATTCGGGTTAAGGAAATTTGCTTAGTAAAAAAACTCGTGTGAGTGATGGTGGAAAACAGATAGCCGTGTTCTGCTTTTACAGAAAAAGGGACACATCAGTAAAGTGACTACCCCGGGGGACAGCAGAGGTATTGGTGGAGAAGAATATGGAGCTCGGTGATAAAATTTGCAATGGTGAGTTACAGTAGGTAAAGCGACCAATAATTGTTGAAGAGCTGGCTATACCGAACCACGACTGGATCTTGCCGCCATTTACTCCTCGCACACAAAAAACCTGATCTCATTCGTACATTGGGTTACATCGCCTTTGTCTCAGCTCCATCTTTTGTCTGACTGAGCCGCTTGTGAAGCTCTCTGAGACGTTTTTTTCTACTTTGACAAGGCTGTATAAATGCGAGTTGCCGCTATGCTCCATTAATCTCGAGCAACTGTCACATTTAAACATTAAAATCCTTTTTAACAGCACAGCCGCGCCCCTCCCTTTCTACTCAGGCGCAACGTGATCGGCAAAAATCGCTGGCCACGGGAGCGCCAATCAGCGACACGTGGCTTTTTCCACATCTCCGCCTGAATGCGAAGGGCGGCGAGAAGAAAGTGCAATGCACGATGGGAAATGAAGTGCTCCTTGGTCAGGTGTGGAGGCAGGCGGCCGAGTAGGGAACTACATCCCCCAGAATGCTAGGCGGCCGAGTAGGGAACTACATCCCCCAGAATGCTGGGCGGCCTATGTGCGCGGACCTTTCGCTGGAGCAACGCCCACTTGGGTTAGAAATGCCGGTTTCCAAGCGGGCGGTTTTAGAAGAGCGGATTTTGAGATTTATTTTTTGTCAAACACGAAAAGGATAATTCTGGTTGATAGAATGCAGTATGCCAGATTTATTTAGTTGCCTGTTTAATGCGCTCCATTAAAGACAGCGAGTGCGCAGACGCCCTTGGCACGGTCAGGACCCCTTGGATCTGTCACTGGAGGCCCGAGGTGTCTGCAAGAAATTTAAAGCAGCAGCGATTCCGTCTGTGCAGCCGCTCGTCCTCCCGAGGCACCGAGCGCCCGCCATTGTTATTGTTGAAGTGTGTGCGTGTGGTTTTAAAGGCGGACGATGCGGCGCTCTCTGATAATTTAGCGGGAAGCGTGCGAGGTGGTCGAGGAGCGGTGCACAAAGGAGGTCCGAGGGGCTGCCTCAGCTGTCAGACTGAGGTGGAGGGAAGCGAGAGCTGGTACAGGGTCATCCTGACTGTCAGCAACCCCTCCCCTCCCCTTCCCCCCCTCTCCATCCCCATCACTACAGGGCTGTTGGTAAACTGAAGGGAAAGAGCAACAATAGTAATATTCTTCCTTCCCAGCCCGGTAAAAATGGATCGTGAAAGAGGAGCGAGCGAAGATAATTTAGATTACTCAGTGGCAAATGTAGAAAAGGTAAGACTATATATCAGAGTTTCATTTATTTGTAACACGGTGCCTTTCGTCATCCTATTTTGTTTTTTATGAACTCAGCGAGACATAAAGTGTAGGTCAATTAAAACCATTTCATGGCAAGTACATGTCCAGTTCTATCAATGCTTATTCATAAATGTAACAATATAAGGAATATTGTGTTTTTTTTTGCCTAGTTAGTAATGAAAAGGATTGTAACTATTGTAGTCAGATTGTAAATATTTGTATTTATTTTGTAATATGGTATCATAATCTACCTACAGTTTGCCTTTGGCACAATTATTGTAGATAAGCTTCTGATATGTGAATGGATATAACTTGGTGGCTTTAAAAGTAATCATTTTATCTTTTATTCCATTATACTACCTGGGTAAACCTGTATCTGCTGTTTGTAAATTTCTAATGCTGAAGTAAAGTTAGATTCCAGAATGGACCTAGAAACATTTTAGCATGCTTTACCCTGGGGGAAAATACATATTTGTCTATTTCTCAAATATAATCATTCTACTGTACACCAATGGTATTTTTTTAGGCACATCATACAGGAAGCATGCTGGCTTGTACGCCTGTATATCTTGAAATATAGAGCTATTTGTCAACATAACAAGTTTTATTTTTAATGAAAGTGATCCTTTATTTTCCAGATCTATTATCTTAAAATAACATTGAATGGGATTATTTGCGACTGCAGTAACAATTGGCTGTGTAAACCAAACCATTTTTACTAGTTTGTGGTGTTATGGCCATGAGCTAATGAGGTTTTGAAGCTGCTCTGATAATAGCAGGAAACAGGGCAAACAAGATCATGGCCATGGGAGGTTAAGCAATGTGAAATTGAGGTCGGGAGAGTCTGATTTAGAACAGGGAAAGTGTAATTAGGCCAGAATAGAGTTCTAAAGCTTTTTTTTCCACAATTGGAGTCCTACAAAGTGAATAAACTTCTGAAGGTTTCTTCTGTCCTTAGGCAGGATTCCTCACCTTCATGCAGTTTGATCTTATCCTCTGAATGATGATCTACAGTAGGCTTGCCTCAGGACTGTATTTGACCCTGAACCTGGCTCAGATGATCTTTGGTGCTTACCTCCTGTACTAATCTAGTTTTGTTAAATCTAGTTTTGTGGCTGTTGTCACCAAATCACACCTTGGTCTGTCCCCTACTCCTCCGGCACTTTCTCCTCCTTTGAGCATCTCACCTTATTCCACCCCTTTCACCTCTCATTTAAAATTCTCATTCTCTACCACCCACCCTAGTACCATTAAAAATATTATTACCGAGATATCTTCACTGACTTCCTCCCTCAGCCTCTGTACCAAACGACTTCTCATCCTCAGTGATTTCAACCTCCATCTCAATTCATCATGTCTCTCTCCTGAGTTCACTAGCCTCCTATCCTCCCTTAATCACTCCCTCCATGTAAACTCCCCAACCCATATTCATGGCCATCCCCTTGACCTTGCCCCCTCTCATGGTCTCGCTACTCCTATCGTGTCAATCGCAGGTAAGTCCAGCTCTGACCACTTCCTCGTACCGCTTTCCACGCACCCCCGCTCCCCCAACCAACCCTATTTTCCTCTCTGTCCCTGGAAAAAACTCTCTCCCAACTGCACTTATGAAATTCCAACTGTCCAGCCTTTGGCCCTCCATTCACAATGACATTTCTGCAGCTACTGATCTGCTCAACCACACCCTGACCACCACCTTTGATGCCCTAGTCCCTATTAAAACAATTATTCTCACTCACTCTGGCCGTTCCCTCGGTACGGCCCTCATTTTCGCTCCCTTAAGTCCAAGGGACGCAGACTTGAATGGATATGGCGGACAACTGGTTTAGCCATTCACCACCAGGTCTGACTGGACCACAAAGCATTATCGGTCCTGCTCTCGTCTGCCAAAATTGCTCACTATTCCAGAATCATTCTGGAATGCAACGATAAACCCTGGCTTCTATTCTCTACTGCAAAGGGTCTTCTTAAACCCCTCTCCCCTGTCTCCTGCACCCTCCCCTCTGACAACAAGTGCGAGGAGCTCATGGATTTCTTTGTCTCTAAGATTAAGACCATCCGTTCAGCTGCCTCTGCCACTTCCCTTCCTTCCCCAGCCCACCGAGCCAAACTTCCTCTAAGGTTTCCCCCTGCCCTAGCCTTGAACTCACATCTTTCTCCAGTTTCTCTCCGATCTCTCCTCAGGACCTGTCCGCACTCACCTTATCCACGAGACCCACTTCATCTTCCTTCGACCCTGTTGCCACCAAACTGCTGACCACCCAACTTCCTTTTCTGACACCCATGTTAGCTGACATTGTTAACGGTTCTCTCTTCAGGTACTGTCCCCCTCTCCCTCAAATCTGCCGTCATCACCCCTCTCCTCAAAAAAACAACCCTTGACCCTCTCTGCCCTTGCAAACTACCACCCCATCTCCAACCTCCCTTTCCTCTCAAGTCCTTGAACGTGTTGTCTCCTCCCAAATCCGTGCCCATATTTCCCGCAGTTCCATGTTTGACTCCCTCCAATCACGTTTCCTCCCTTGTCACAGTACCGAAATGGCTCTCATCAAAGTCTCAAATGACATCCTTTGTGACTGTGTCCCTTCTCGTCCTTCTTGACTTGTCTGCAGCCTTTGACACAGTTGACCACTCCATCCTTCTCCACCGTTGTCCAGCTGGGTCTCGCCTGGTTCCATTCTTATCTAATCATTGCCAGAGAATCACTTGCAACGGCTTCTCTTCCTGCTCCCGCATCGTTACTTCTGGTGTCCCCCAAGGATCTATCCTTGGCCCCCTCCTATTTCTCATCTACATGTTGCCCCTTGGCGACATCATCCAAAAACAGAGCCTCAGTTTCCACATGTACGCCGACGACACCCAGCTCTACCTCACTAACTCTTCTCTCGACTCCTCCGCGGTCTCTAAATTGTCAGACTGCATATCCGACATCCAGTTCTGGATGAGCAGAAATTTCTCCAATTAAATATTGGGAAGACCGAAGCCATTGTTTTCGGTCCTAGCCATTGACTCCATCCCTCTCCCTAACATCTGTCTGAGGCTGAACCACTCTGTTCGCAACCTTGGTGTCATAGTTGACCCTGAAATGAGCTTCTGACCACATGCAGCATAACTAAGACTGCCTATTTCCACCTCCGTAACATCGCCTGTCTCCGCCCTTGCCTCGGCTCATCTGCTGCTGAAACCTTCATCCATGCCGTTGTTACCTCTGGACTTGACTATTCCAACGCACTCCCGGCTGGCCTCCCACATTCTACTCTACGTAAACTTGAGGTGATCCAAAAACTCAGCTGCCTGTGTCCCAACTCGCACCAAGTCCCGTTCACCCATCACTCCTGTGCTCGCTGACCTACATTGGCTCCCGGTTAAGCAATGCCTCGATTTCAAAATTCTCATCCTTGTTTTCAAATCCCTCCATATCCCTCTAATCTCCTTCAACCCCCGCCCCCCCCCCCCCCCCCGAGATATCTGCGCTCCTCTAATTCTTCCCTCTTGAGCATCCCTGATTATAATCGCTCAACCATTGGTGGCCGTGCCTTCTGTTGCCTCGGCCCTAAGCTCTGGAATTCCCTGCCTAAACCTCTCTGCCTCTCTTTCCTCCTTTTAAGACGCTCCTTAAAATCTACCTCTTTGACCAAGCTTTTGGTCACCTGCCCTAATTTCTCCTACTGTGGCTTGGTGTCAAATTTTTTGTCTTGTAAAGTGCCTTGGGACGTTTTACTATGTTAAAGGTGCTATATAAATACAAGTTGTTGTTCATCTTTGGTGCTTACCTCCTGCACTAATCTAGTTTTGTTAAAAGGGATTGGCATATCTGGAAGGTACGTTACCTATTTTTAAAATGTAAGTGATCCCATTATAGAGGACTAGGTTTGTTACCTCTCTGAAGTATGCGTGCAGGTTTTCATGGCTATAAATAACTAGATAGTTCATAAACAGCACCAAGTTGTATTTATGGCTTTAATGTAGAAAAATGTCCCAAAGCTGCTGCTGCAGTCAAATAATCGATCCTAAGCCAAAGATGATGATAGGAGAGATGACCAAAAGCTTGGTCCAAGAGGTGGATTTTGAGGAGGGTCTTAAGAGGAGAGGGAGGTAGAGAGATGAAAGAGCTTGGGGAGGAGAGGGAGGTAGAGAGGTGAAAGAGCTTGTGGGGGGGGGGGGGAGGGAGGTGAAAGAGCTTGGGGAGGAGAGGGAGGTAGAGAGGTGAAAGAGCTTGGGGAGGGGAGGGAGGTAGAGAGGGGAAAGAGCTTGGGGAGGGGAGGGGAGGGGAGGGAGGTAGAGAGGTGAAAGAGCTTGGGGAGGGCGGGAGGTAGGTAGAGAGGTGAAAGAGCTTGGGGAGGGGAGGGAGGTAGAGAGGGGAAAGAGCTTGGGGAGGGGAGGGAGGTAGAGAGGGGAAAGAGCTTGGGGAGGGGAGGGAGGTAGAGAGGGGAAAGAGCTTGGGGAGGGGAGGGAGGTAGAGAGGGGAAAGAGCTTGGGGAGGGAGGTAGAGAGGTGAAAGAGCTTGGGGAGGGCGGGAGGTAGGTAGAGAGGTGAAAGAGCTTGGGGAGGGGAGGGAGGTAGAGAGGTGAAAGAGCTTGGGGAGGGCGGGAGGTAGGTAGAGAGGTGAAAGAGCTTGGGGAGGGGAGGGAGGTGAAAGAGCTTGGGGAGGGGAGGGAGGTAGAGAGGGGAAAGAGCTTGGGGAGGGGAGGGAGGTAGAGAGGTGAAAGAGCTTAGGGAGGGAGGGAGGTAGAGAGGGGAAAGAGCTTGGGGAGGGGAGGGAGGTAGAGAGGTGAAAGAGCTTGGGGAGGGAGGGAGGTAGAGAGGGGAAAGAGCTTGGGGAGGGGAGGGAGGTAGAGAGGTGAAAGAGCTTGGGGAGGGAATGCCAGAGCCTAGGTGTCTGAAGGCATGTGGGAAGAGTTGATGCACCAGAGGCCAGTGTCACAGGAACAGAGTTTTTTTTGGGGGGTGGGTGGTGGCGCGGTGGGTTTGTAGGACCGAAGGGATTACAGACATGCAGTTTTGGATGATTTCTTAAGGTTAAACATTGGTAAGATTAAAGCCATTGTCTTTGAGTCCCGCCACAAACGCCATCCTCTTGCCACCAATCCTATCACTTCCCCATCCACTGTCTTGGGCTAAACCATACTGTTCGCAATCTATTATTCAACCCCAAGCCATCCAACTTCCCTTCCTGGCTCCCTTGCTAGGTGACATTGTAAATGGTTCCCTCTCCTCCGGTACTGTGCCCCTTTTCAAAACCTCCGGCATCTCCCTGGTCCTCAAAAGACTAACCCTCCTTAGCCCCTCCATCATTGCAAAGTACCACCCCATCTTCAGTCCCCCTTTCCTCGCAAGTCCTGGAATGTGTTGCCTCCCAAATCTCTACTCTCCTGCAACTCCATGTTTGAATCTCAGATTTCTGTCCCTGCCACAGCACTGAAGTGGCTCTAACCAAAGTTGCAAATGATATCCTCTTTGACTATGACACATTATCCCTCTTGGTCCTCCTTGACCTCTCTGTAGCCTTTGACATGGTCGACCATGCCATTGTCCTCCAATGCCTTTCCTCTGTTGTGCAGCTCCGGTAGATTGCACTTGGTTGGTTGCACTCGTAGCTATATGATGATTGTAGCGAGAGCATCTCCAGCAATGTCTTCTCTTCCAGCCCCTGTGCTGTTATTTCTGGAGGCCCTAAAGGCCAGCATTTATTGCCCATCCCTAATTGCCCTTGAGAAGGTGGTGGTGAACCGCTGCAGTCCAAGAGGTGAAGTCAGGATGGTGTGCGACTTGGAGGGGAATTTGCAGGTGGTGGTGTTCCCATGCACCTGCTGCCCTTGTCCTTCTAGCTGGTAGAAGTCGTGGGTTTGGGAGGTGCTGTCGAAGAAGCCTTGGCAAGTTGCTGCAGCGCATCTTGTAGATGGTACATACTGCAGCCACGGTACGCCGGTGGTGGAGGGAGTGAATGTTTAAGGTGGTGGATGGGGTGCCAATCAAGCAGGCTGCTTTGTCCTGGATGGTGTTGATCTTCTTGAGTGTTGTTAGAGCTGCACTCATTCCAGGCAAGTGGAGAGTGTTCCATCACACTCCTGACTTGTGCCTTGTAGATGGTGGAAAGGCTTTGGGGAGTCAGGCGGTGAGTCACTTGCCGCAGAATATCCAGCCTCTGACCTGCTCTTATAGCCACAGTATTAATATGGCTGGTCCAATTAAGTTTCTGGTCAACGGTGACCCTCCAGGATGTTGATGGTGGAGGATTCGGCGATGCTAATCTGTTGAATGTCAAAGGGAGGTGACAAGACTCTATTATTGGAGATGGTCATTGCCTGGCATTTGTGTGGTGCAAATGTTCCTTGCCATTTATCCCAAGCCTGAATGTTGTCCAGGTCTTGCTGCATGCGGGCATGGACTGCTTCATTATCTGAGGAGTTGCGACTGGAACTGAACATGGAATCTGTCTTTGGCCCCCTTCACTTCCTCATCTACATGTTGCCCCTTGGTGACATTATCCCCAGATAATGTCACCTAGCTTCGGGGGACAGTGGTATACAGTTGGATTGGAGTGGTCCTGGGAGTCCTTAATATTGACTCCGGACCCCATGAAATCTCCTGGATCGATGTCCATCACCAAGTGTAACTTGGTAATAGCACCACTGACCGAGCTGGACCGAGCTGCCAGACTGGGCTTGTGGCAGGTGGTGAGAGAACCAACACCAGGGATAACGTACGTGACATCGTCCTTGACAATCTACCTGTCACAGATCAATCTGTGCATGACAATATTAGTGACCACCGCACAGTCCTTGTGGAGAATAAGTCCCATCTTTACATTGAAGACACTCTCCATCATACCTTGTGGCACTTTCACCGTGCTAAGTATAATAGATTAACAACAGATCTAGCAGTTCAAAACTGGGCATCCATGAGTTGCTATGGGCCAACACCAGCGTTCCATTGCATTCCACCAGTCTGTAAACTCATGGCCTGGCATATCCCTCGCTCCTCCATCACCATCAAGCCAGATGACCAACCCTGGTTCAATGAGTGTGGAAGAGCATGCCAGGAGCAGCACCAAACATATCTGAAAATAAGACGACAATCTGGTGAAGCTATTACCAAGTATTACATGCATGCTAAACAGCAGAAGCAGCATGCTATAGACTGAGCTAAGCGGTCCCACAACCAATGGATCAGGTCAAGCTCTGCAATCCTGCCATGTCCAGTCATGAATGGTGGTGGACAATTAAGCAACCAACGGGAGGAGAAGTCTCCATGAACGTCCCTATCCTCAATGATGGCAGAGCTGAAGTATTCATAACCATCCCTCTGCCAAATGATCGATCTTGGTGGTCTCCTGAGGTCCCCACTATCACAGATGTTAGTCTTCAGCCAATTTGATTTACTCCACGTGATATCAAGAAATGGCTTAGTGCACTGGACACAGTAAAGGCTACGGGTACCAACAACATCCTGGCTGTAGTACTGAAGACCTGTGCTCTAGAACTAGCCCCACCTCCAGCTTATCTGTTCCAGTACAGCAACAACACTGGCATCTACCCAACAAAGTGGAAAATTGGCCAGGTGTATCCTGCCTACAAAGAAAAGCGGGACAAATGCAACCCTGCCAATTACCGCCCTATCAGGCTACTTCCAATCATCAGCAAAGTGATGGAAGGTGTCATCAACAGTGCTATCAAGCGGCACTTGCTCACTGATAACCTGCTCACTGATGCCCAGTTTGGGTTCACCAGAATTCCAGAAGTGAGGTGAGAGTGACTGTCCTTGACATCAAGACAGCATTTGACCGAGTGTGGCATCAAGCAGCCCTAGTAAAACTGAAGTCAATGGGAATCGGGGGAAACGCTCCACTGGCTGGAGTCATACCTAGCACAAAGGAAGATGGTTGTGGTTGTTGGAGACCAATCATCTCCACCAGGCCATCGCTGCAGGAGTTTTCAGGGCAACATCCTAGGCCCAACTATCTTCAGCTGCTTCATAGTTGACCTTCGCTTCAACATAAGGTCAGTGTTCAGTTCCATTTGCAATCTTCAGATAATGGAGTCCATGCCCGCATGCAGCAAGACCTGGACAACATCTAGGCTTGCGCTGATAAGTGGCAAGTACATTGCCTGGCACTTGTGTGGCGCAAATGATCATCTCCAACTGAAGAGAAACTAACTACCTCCCTTTGACATTCAAATGCCATTACCATCAACATCTTGGGGGTTACCATTGACCAGAAACTCAATTGAACATGTCAAATAAATTCCGTGGCTATGAGCAGGTCAGAGGGCTGGGTATTCTGTGGCGAGTGGCTCACCTCCTGACTACCCAAAGCCTCACTACCACTTACAAAGCACAAGTCAGTAGTTTGATGGAATACTCTCCACTTTCCTGGATGGGTGCAGATACAACACTTGAAGCTTGACATTATCCAGGACAAAGCAGTCCACTTGATCGGCACATCACCCAGCCTAAACATTCACTCCTCCCATCAGTGGCAAAGTTTGACCGCAGCATGTACTATCTATAGGATGCACTGCAGCAACTTGCCAAGACTTCTTCAGCAGCATCTCCCAAACCCACAACCTCCACCACCTAGAAGAACAAGGACAGCAGCTACATGGGATCCCCATCACCTCCAATCCACAAACCACCCTGACTTGGACATATATTGTCATTCCTTCATTGTCACTGGGTCAAAAAAAAACAAAATAGGAAAAGTGAGCATAGGAAAGAATTAAGTAAGGGAGGATATTGACGTCAAGGGAGCAAATAGAGTTAAAGAACAGGAGTCTAAAAAGATGGTTAAACATAAAGTGAGAGGAAATCCTATTAGTTAAACTGTCTGTACAGCAATGCACACAGTGTCCGTAATAAAACAGAGGAGCTGGAGGCAATCATGCGTTGGGAGGAACCCGACATAGTAGGGATTACTGAGACATGGCTACAGAAAAATCAGGACTGGGAATTAAACATTGCAGGGTATGACATATTTAGAAAAGATAGAGGGGAAAATGGGGAGGTGGAGTAGCTGTACTTATTTCTACTGCCATTCTGTTATCCCTAATAAGTGTCGCAGCTATCAGCAAGACAAAAATAGAATCCATATGGATAGAGATAAAATATAATAAAAGATCAATCACATTAATAGGCGTAGTCTACAGACCACCTAATAGTGGAAGGGAGGTGGAGGAAGAAATATACAGACAAATTAGAGAAATGAGTAAAAAACATAGAATAATAATCATGGGGGATTTCAACTACCCTGATATTAGACAGAAGAGGTAGATAAAGGGGATAAGGGTATGGAGTTCCTACAATGTCTACAGGACTCCTTTCTAACCCAATATGTAAAAAGTCCAACAAGGGAGGATTTGCTATTGGACCTAGTAATGGGGAATGAGCCAGAGCAGATAAGAGAAGTAAAAGTAGGGGAACATATAGGCAATAGTGACCATAATATAATATGCTACAAGATGATAATGGAGAAGGACATAAGTATGACAAAAACCAGGTTAATAGATTGGAGAAAAGCTGATTTTTGAGGGGCTGAGAATAGAACTTGGGAAGATAAAATGGGCAACAATATTGGCAAACAACTATGTAGAACAGCAATGGGAAACATTTAAGATGGTGTTCAACAGAGTGCAGGAAAAATATATTCCGCTAAAAGGAAAGAAACAAACTAAACACGAATGAGACTCCATAGATGAGTAAAGACATAAGGGAACAATTGAGGGTAAGGAAAGAGGCATACATTAAGTACAGAGACAGCAGAGGAGTGCATGATAGAGAGAATACGAAGGGATTAGGAGAGAAGTCAAAAAAACAATTTAGGAAGGCAAAGAGGAACTATGAAATTAAATTATCAAGGAACATAAAACAAAATAGTAAAATATTTTACAGGCACATCAATTAAAAAAAAAAAAAAAGGAAGGTTGGGATGGGAATAGGGCAATTAAGGGATGGACAGGACAATATCACAGGTAACGATAGGGAGATGGCAGAAATATTAAATCCTGATTTAACTTCGGTATTTACCAGGGAGATAGAACAGGTGGACATGACATTGGATGATATGAGTAATGAGATAAGTTCATTTAAAATAAAAAAGGGGATATATAAACTAATCAAACTCAGAGTATAAAACCCCTGGTCCGGATGGATTGCATCCACGCATTTTAAAATAATCTAGGGAAGAGCTAGCCGAGGCATTACTACACATTTAATAATTCGTTAGAAAAAGATGTAGTACCAGAGGACTGGCGGATAGCTAACGTAATAATACCTATATTTATGAAGGGGGATAGAACATGTCCAGGGAATTATAGACCAGTCAGCTTAACATTGGTGGTAGGAAAAATAATGGAATCCCTACTAAAGGAGAAAACAGAAGAACATCTAGAAACAAAGTATAATCAGATTTCAAAAGGGAAAATCTTACTTGACCAACCTTATTGAATTTTTTGAAGAGGTAACAGAGAGTAGACAATGGTAATGCAGTAGATGTAATTTATGTAGATTTTCAAAAGGCCTTCGATAAGGCACCCCATAATAGACTGATGAATAAGGTCAGAGAATGCGGAGTCAGGGGACAAGTAGCAGAATGGATTGCTAGCTGGTTTCAGGACAGAAAGCAGAGAGTAGGGGTAAAGGGGCAGCTATTCAGAGTGGCAGAAGGTGGGTAGTGGTGTTCCACAGGATCAGTGCTGGGACCACTGCTGTTCACCATTTACATTAATGATTTAGACTTTGGAATCAAACACAATTTCTAAATTTGCGGATGATCCCAAATTGGGGGGAATAGTCAATACTGAGGAGGACTGCAACAAATTACAGGAGGACATTAATAAACTTGCAGAATGGGCAAATAATTGGCAAATGAAGTTCAACACCAAAATGTGAGGGATTACATTTTGGTAGGAAGAATAGGGAGGTCACATCTCTTGGAGGGTACGAGTCTAGGTGGGGTAGAGGAACAAAGGGATCTCTGAATACAAATAAACAAATCACTAAAAGTTGCGCCACAGGTTAGCAAGGCAATTTAAAAAAAGCAAAATAACAACAGAAAATGCTGGAAAAACTGAGCAGGTCAGGCAACATCTGTGGAGAGAAATTTGAGTTGACATTTCAGGTCGAACCCTTCTTCAAAACTGGAAAGAAAAGAAAATAGATCGAAGGCAGGGCTGCGATCGGACAAAAGAAGTGAAAGAGCTAGACGAGATGGTAATAGGCTGAGATTAGGTGTAAAGTGTACTGGCAGGGCAAGAGATAGCTGCCAGGTGTGAGAGAGAAACAAAAGGAAAGGGGGGGGGGGGGGGGGAAGGAGTGGAAAAATTACAAGAAAAAATGTGTAATAGGGGCCGAGGTTATGATCTGAAATTGTTGAACTCGATATTGAGTCCGGAAGGCTGCAGAGTGCCTAATCGGAAGATGAGGTGCTGTTCCTCGAGTTTACGTTGAGCTTCCGTGGAACAATACAAGAGGCCAAGGACGGTGAGGTCCGAGTGGGAATGGAGCGGTGAATTAAAATGACAGGCGACCGGAAGCTCGGGGTCACCCTTACGGACTGAACGGAGATGTTCCGCAAAGCGGTCACCCAAAAAGCAAACCAAGCACTAGGGTTTATTTCTCGAGGGATAGAATTCAAAAGTAGGGAAGTTATGCTAAACCTATATCGAACCTTGGTTAGACCACACCTAGGGCTGGATTTTCATTGAGGAGGTGGGTAGGAGGCGGGACTACAACTTTTGGGGTTGTAGTCCCGCCTCCATCCGAGATGCAGCCAATCCACACGATTTTGACTTGCTTGACCATGTTGAGCCCGCCTAGTGGGCTCAGCAGGCCAATTAACGGCCACCCGGCAACCGGTGACGTCACAGATTGATATTTCATCTGTCAAGACATTTTGACAGATGAAATATCAGCGTTCAACAGCTGTTTGAAGCTGTCAAACACTGACAATTTGTACTCCAAGTTAATTCCTTCCTCTCAGGATGATTTAGAGATCTCTCCGGAACAGAAAGCTGAATGCTACAATTTTTGACAGATCGCGGCCATTCTGCTTTCTGTGCCGGTGAGATGAGGGACTCCCGAGACCTGAAGGAAGGAAGGCTGTAAAGGTAAGTAAAACTTCTTTAAACACTTTAAACACACCAAACACACTTACCTCTTCACTCATGCACCCATCACTCACTTGAACACCAGACATCTCGACCCCTCCAAGCCCTTCATCCCGACGGCCCGCCTCGCTAACTTGGCGTGGTTTGGAGACGTCAGGAATCCCACATTTCACCAATGAAAATAGGGATTAGGCTAAAAACTGCCTGTTAACTACCTGCTAACAGGCAGTTAATTGGCACTAATCCCCTTCCCGCCTTGGGGAGGCGGGTCCCAGTGCGGGTCGGGTACCCGCCTCCTTTGAAACTGGCATGGAGGCGGGTTAGAAACATAGAAGATAGGAGCAGGAGTAGGCCACTCGGCCCCTCCAGACTGCTCCACCATTCAATGCGATCATGGCTGATCATCCAAGTTCAGTACCTGGTCCCTGCTTTCTCCCTATACCCCTTGATCCCTTTAGCCTTAAGAAATATATCCAACTCCTTCTTGAATATATTTAATGAATTGGCCTCTACTGCCTTCTGTGGTAGAGAATTCCACAGGTTCACCACTCTCTGGGTGAAGAAATTCCTCCTCATCTCTGTCCTAAAAGGCCTACCCCTTATCCTTAGACTGTGACTCCTGGTTCTGCATTCCCCGACCATCGGGAACATCCTCCCTGCATCTAGTCTGTCCAGTCCTGCCAGAATTTTATAAGTTTCAATGAGATCCCCTCTCATTCTTCTAAACTCCAGCGAGTACAAGCCCAATCGACCCAATCTCTCCTCGTACGTCATTCCTGCCATCCCAGGTATCAACCTGGTGAAGCTTCGCTGAACTCCTTCCATGGCAAGAATATCCTTCCTCGGATAAGGTGACCAAAACTGCACACAATACTCAAGATGTGGTCTCACCAAGGCCCTGTACAACTGCAGCAAGACATCCTTGTTCTTGTACTCAAACCCTCTCGCTATGAAGGCCAACATACCATTTGCCTTCTAAAGCGCCTGCTGCACCTGCATGCTTACCTTCAGCGACTGGTGCACAAGGACACCCAGGTCTCATTGCACTTCCCCTTCTCCCAATCTATTGCCATTCAGATAATCTGCCTTCCTGTTTTTGACACCAAAGTGGATAACCTCACATTTATCCACGTTATATTGCATCTGCCATGCTTCTGCCCAATCACCCAACATGTCCAAATCATCCTGGAGTTTCTCGGCATCCTCCACACAGCACACACGCCCACCCAGCTTTGTCATCTGCAAACTTGGAGATATTACATCTAGTTCCCTTGTCCAGATCATTAATATATATTGTGAATAGCTGGGGTCCAAGGACCCTGCGGTACCCCACTAGTCACTGCCTGCCACTCGGAAAAAGACCCGTTTATTCCAACTCTTTGCTTTCTATCTGCCAACCAGTTCTCTATCCAAGTCAATACCTTGCCCCCAATCCCATGTGCCTTAATTTTACACGCTAATCTCTTATGTGGGACCTTATCAAAAGCCTTCTGAAAGTCCAAATACACCAGATCCACTGGTTCTCCCTTATCTATTTTACTAGTTACACCCTCAAAAAATTCCAGTAGATTAGTCAAGCACGATTTACCTTTTGTAAATCCATGTTGACTTTGTCCAATCCTGTCACTGTTTTCCAAGTGCTCTGCTATTACATCTTTTATAATGGACTCTAGCATTTTCCCCACTACCGATGTCAGGCTTACTGGTCTGTAATTCCCCATTTTCTCTCTACCACCTTTTTTGAATAGTGGGGTAACATTAGCTACCCTCCAATCCATGGGTACTGTTCCAGATTCCATCGAATGTTGGAAGATGATCAGCAATGCATCTACTATTTCTAGGGCCACTTCCTTAAGTACCCTAAGATGTAGATTATCAGGCCCTGGGGATTTATTGGCCTTCAATCCCATCAATTTCCCTAACACCATTTCCCTACAAATACTGATTTCTTTCAGTTCCTCCCTTTCATCAGACCCTATGTTCCCCGACATTTCTGGGAGGTTATTTGTGTCCTCTTTTGTGAAGACAGAACCAAAATATGTATTTAATTGGTCTGCCATTTCTTTGTTCCCCATTATAAATTCCCCTGATTCTGACTGCAAGGGAGCTACGCTTGACTTCACCAATCTTTTTCTCTTCACATATCTATAAAAGCTTTTACAGTCAGTTTTTATGTTCCCTGCAAGCTTACACTCATTCTATTTTCCCTTTCTTAATAATTAATTCATCCCGGGGGCGGGATGGGTTTGTGCCCCCGATTTTCAGGATTTTAACCCCCCACACACCTCCAATCCTGCCTCCACGGCCCAATGAAAATCCTGCCCTTGGAGTACTGCGTACAGTTCTGGTCGCCATATTATAAAAAGGGTATAGAGGCGCTGGAGAGGGTGCAGTGAAGATTTGCAAGGATGATACCAGAAATGCAAGGGTATACATATAAGGAAAGGATGAACTGGCTGGGTCTCTTTTTTTTCTCTTGAAAGAAGTCTGAGGGGTGACCTAATAGAGGTCTTTAAAATTATGAAAGGTTTTGATAGAATGGATAGAGAGAGAATGTTTCCACTTGTGGGGAAGAGCATAACTAGAGCCCATCAATATAAGATAGTCACCAAGAAATCCAATAGGGAATTCAGAGAAAACTTTTTTACCCAAAGAGTGGTGAGAGTGTGGAACTCGCTACCACAGGGAATGGTTGAAGTGAATAGTATAGATGCATTTAAGGGGAGGCTGGACAAGCATGTGAGGGAGAAGGGAATAGAGGGTTACGCTGATAGATTTAGATGAGGTAAGATGGAAGGAGGCTCGAGTGGAGCATAAACGTTGGCATGGACTGGTTGGGCTGTATAGCCAATGTAAAATCCTGGAACTCCCTACCTAACAGCACATAGAAACATAGAAGATAGGAGCAGGAGTAGGCCATTCGGCCCCTCGAGCCTGCTCCGCCATTCAATGAGATCATGGCTGATCATCCAAATTCAGTACCCTGTTCCTGCCTTCTCCCCATATCCCTTGATCCCTTTAGCCTTAAGAAATATATCTAACTCCTTCTTGAATATATTTAATGAATTGGCCTCAACGGCCTTCTGTGGTAGAGAATTCCACAGGTTCACCACTCTCTGGGTGAAGAAATTCCTCCTCATCTCTGCCCTAAATGGCTTACCCCTTATCCTTGGACTGTGACCCCTGGTTCTGGACTCCCCCGCCATTGGGAACATCCTTCCTGCATCTAGTCTGTCTAGTCCTGTTAGAATTTTATAATTAGCACTATGGGAGTACATTCACCACATGGACTGCAGTGGTTCAAGAAGACGACCCACCACCACCTTCTCAGCAAATAGGGATGGGCAATACATGCCGACCTTGCCAATGACTCGCACATCCCAAGATTAAAAAAAAATAATCATTGTCTCCTGGTGGCAAATGCTCGTTGATGAAGCAATATGTTACAGAACTTTGCGTACATAGACTCTGGGTACTTGGTTACAAGTTTTAATGTAATCTTTAGCATTGTGTTCTGTTAAATGACTGCTAATATTTCCAGAAGTTCTTGGAGCTCCATAAAAGTTATCTTTGCCAGAGAACTTTGACCTTAAATGTCAGCACTCCCGCCTCTGAGTCAGAAGGTTGTAAGTTCATGTACCACTCCAGAGACGAGCACAAAATCTAGGCTGATACATCAGTGCTTTAGTGAAGGGAGTGTTGCACTGAAGTGCTGTCTTTTGGATAAGATGCTAAACTGAGGCCCCGTCTACCTCTCGGGTGGACGTGCAAGATCACATGGCCCTGTTCAAACAAGAGTGGGGTGTTTTCCTGGTGTCCTGGCCAAAATTTATCCTGCAACCAACGCCTAAAATAGATCTGGCCATTTATTTCATTGCGGTTTGTGGGCGCCTCCTCCCCCCGCCCATTAGACATGTGCCTGTTGTTGATTCAAAAATGCAGCTTTTAAGTTCTTTTTCAAGGAAAATTCTAAATTTCCACTGCATGTTATTTTATGGTGTGGAGATGCCGGAGTTGGACTGGGGTGGACAAATGTAAGAAGTCACACAACACCAGGTTATAATCCAACAGCTTTATTTGAAATTACAAGCTTTCGGAGCGCTGCTCCTTCGTCAGGTGTTGTGTGACTTCTTACATGTTATTTTATCACCTTTCTTCATCTCCTGACTCTGTCGACTCTTCTAAGGTATGGACCCATGTCCCCTTCCGGCACCTCGCACAAGTGACTAGTCATATGCGAGTCTTGACGGTGTGTATTGGCAGGCTATAAAGCTATGGGGACATTGCAGCAGAGCCCCATCTGTCCTTGCCTGATGACCACGTGCACTTTCAGCAGGTGCCACTGACTACTGATCAGAAGTGAGAGTTTTGAATGACTTTCCCACTCTGGAGCCTTCAGGTGCCTGTACTACTCCCTCAGCCCCAGCTGAAATGAGCTAAATCCGAACAGACTGGGGGTCAGATCTGAGACCTACTCTATACAGCAGAGATAGTCACTGGATAAACTTGCTGTGCCATTTGGGGATGCACAAGACATTTTTAACTGGAGTCTTGTTAGAATTTTGTTTTTACGCAATTGATCCTTTTTGTGAAATAAAGGGGATCAATTTGGCATAGAACGAGTTTCTTTAAAGGGGAAGAAAAATCAGGAGAAAGGGAGTGTTTTCTGTACAAAGTACTTTTCAGATTGTCACTTTTATATAAAAAAAAAATGTATTTTATCCTGTGTTAAACCTTTTTTTACCTTAATGGAAATGTCTTTGTGAGGTGAGTAGATGGATAATTAGCACTTTCCCAGAAAATTAACTATAACATGCATTTTAAAAGCTGCACTTCTAAATTGATGGCTGGGAAAAAGACTGTCTGAGTTTCCTAATTGCATACCTTTCTTCATGTGAGCTGAGGCAGTGCGTTGACAGGCTATTCAACTCTTTGTGTTGTTGCTGCTGAGATTGATTCTGTACTTGGCTGACATCCAGACAAGTGCACTTCTACCAAGGGTGTCTGGATAGCAATCAGTAGCAGGGACTTGGTTGACTTTAGTCACATGGAGACTTATATCCACTTCAGAGCTGCTCCAGCAACGTATGGGGACGACGTGTATTTGGAGTGGCTGCATTGATTTTTTTTTGTGAGATCCAGCTCTCAAACCTGTGGTTACAATCATAGAATGGTTACAGCACAAAGAATGGTTACAGCACAGAAGGAGGCCATTCAGCCCATCAAGCCCATGGCGGCTCTGAGAGCACTTCAGCTAATCCCACACCCCCGCCCTTGCCCTGTAGCCCTGCAAATTTTTTTCTTTCAGGTACTTATCCAATTCCCTTTTGAAAGCCACGATTGAGCCTGCCTCCACCACCCTTTCAGACAGTGCATCCCAAGTCCTAACCACTCGCTGTATAAATAAGTTTTTACTTATGTCGCCTTTGGTTCTTTTGCCAATCACCTTAAATGTGTGTCCTCTGGTTCTCGGCCCTTACGCCAATGGGAACAGTTTCCCTCTACTCTGTCTACACCCCTCATGATTTTGAACACCTATCAAATCTCCTCTCAAGCTTCTGTGCTCTAAGGAGAACAACCCCAGCCTCTCCAGTTTATCCACATAGCTGAAGTCCCTCATCCCTGGTACCATATTTGTAAATCTTTTCTGCACCCTCTCTAAGGCCTTCACATCCTTCTTATAGTGCGATGCCCAAAATTGGACACAATACTCCAGTTGAGGCCCAACCAGTGTTTTATAAAGGTTCATCATAACTTCCACGCTTTTGTACTCTATGCCTCTATTTATGAAGCCCAGAATCCCGAATGCTTTTATAACTGCTTTCTCAACCTGCCCTGCCGCCTTCAACAATTTGTGCACATATACCCCCAGGTCTCTCTGTTCCTGCACCCCCCTATAGAATTGTACCCTTTAGTTTATATTGCCTCTCCTCGTTCTTCCTACCAAGATGTGTCATTTTGCACTTTGCTGTGTTACATATCATCTGCCCATTTCACCAGTCTATGTCCTCTTAAAGTCTATCACCCATCCTCCTGATTGTCCACAATCATCTGCAAATTTTGAAATTGTGCCCTGTACTCCCAAGTCTAAGTCATTAATGGGGCAGAAATTCCTCCCCAAACGCGTGAGTACGGAAGGGGTACTCACGCGTCTGGCCGGAGGAAATGCCGGTTTTCAGCGTGCACAGTGCATGCGCTGAAAACCGGCATTTCCTCTCCTCCAGCCCAAGAGTTGAAGAGGCTAGCGCGTGCGCTGTAGGGGGCAGCGCATGCGTCTTGGATTTCCTCTGTTTTGGGGGATTTGCGCATGTGTAAAGGCCTCTGGTCTTTACGCTTGTAAAAAGCACACGTAAGTATTTATTTTTACAGGTAAGTGGTGTTTTAGTGTAATTTAGAATTTTTTTTTCCACAGGTTTATTATTTTAAAGAATCTACAATAAGGTCAGTTTAGTTTTAGACCCTTTTTATTAAAAATTTATTTTTTTCAAAAAAAAATTATTGTTTAAATTATTTTTTAAAACTTATTTATACTTAATTTAATGATTGGGATGTTTTTTAAATTTTTATTTAAAGTTTAAATAGTGTTTTGGGCCCCCGTAGTTTTCATGAGTTTGACAGTTCTTACACTCAAACTCATGAATGAACCTTCCCCTGATCCCAGCCGGCACATCGCACTAACTACGCCGCTGGATCAGGTAAGCACTGCGCGCTGACATCTGAACCGGGCCTGTGACAGGAAATGCAAGCAGGCCCGGGCTTCAGATGTCAGCGTGCAGGGTGAGTGCAGATCGGGAGCTTGCACCCGCGGGAAGCCCCCGACCCAAATTTTTGGCCCAATATATATCAAGAAAATCGACCTCTGGGGAACCCCACTGGTATACCTTCCTCCAGTCCAAAAACAACTGTTCACCACTACTCTCTCTTTCCTGTCGCTTAGCCAATTTCGTATCCATGCTGCCACTGTCCCTTTTATTCCATGGGTTTCAACTTTGCTGGCAAGCCTATTATGTGGCACTTTATCAAATGCCTTTTTGGACGTCCATGTACACCTCATCAACCCTCTCTGTTACCTCATCAAAAAACTCAATCAAGTTAGTTAAACACGATTGCCTTTAACAAATCCGTGCTGAGTTTCCTTAATTAATCCACACTTGTCCAAGTGACTCTTAATTTTATCCCTGATTATTGTTTCTAAAAGCTTCCCCACTACAAACTGCCTGGCCTGTAGTTATTGGGTTTATCCTTGCACCCATTTTTGAACAATTTTGTTATTCTCCAGTCCTCTGGCACCACGCCTGTATCTAAGAAGGATTGGAAGATTATGGCCAGTACCTCAGCAATTTCCACCTTTACTTCCCTCAGCATCCTAGGATGCATCCCATCCAGTCCTGGTGACTTATTTACTTTAAGTACAGCCAGCCTTTCTAGTACCTCCTCTATCAAGTTTTATCCCATCCAGTATCTCCATTACCTCCTCTTTCACTATGATTTTGGTAGCATCTTCATTGGTGAAGACAGATGCAAAGTACTCATTTAATACCTCAGCCATGCCCTCTGCCTCCATGTGTAGGTCTCCTTTTTGGTCCCTAATCGGCCCCACCCCTCCTCTTACTACAGGTACAACACCGGTAATCCGGCACCCGACGGTCCGGCACCTTCAGTGGTCCGGCACGAATTGAAACCGGCAGAGTGCCGGCTGCGTTCCAAGAGCCCGGCACTTCTCGGTGCCGGGCCCTTGTGCTGGCACTCGCGATCCTCGGGGGCCCAGCTGGGCCCCAGATCGCGCTGAACAAGGCCCCTCCCCTTTCCGGCGGGCGGCCGCGAATGCTTCCGGGGTGCTACTTTTAGCGCCCTGGCGAGGCTGGCGCCCCAAACGGGGCTATAGACAATTTCTAGGCCATTGGGTTTAATTATGCTCTGTGACTGCATGGCGAAGTGTTTATTCCACTTGTAAACACTTCCAGTACTGCAACCAGCTCGGCCTCCAGAAAGTCCTCGTTGCACTTCCCCCTCGAATTTTGGTTTCAGTACAAGGAACCCTTCAGTGGTTTGGAATTTTCAATGGTCCGGCACCGGCCTGGTCCCGAGGGTGCCGGATTACCGAGGTTGTACCTGTACCCGTTTACTATTTATATGCCTATAGAAGACTTTTGAATTCCTTTTATGCTAGCTGCCAATCTATTCTCATACTCTCTCTTTGCCCCTCTTTTCTTTTTCACTTCCTCTCTGAACTTTCTATATTCAGCCTGGTTCTCACCTATATTCTCAACCTGACATCTGTCATATGTGCCCTTTTTCTGCTTCATCTTACTCTCTATCTCTTGTCAACTAGGGAGCTCTGATTTTGGTTGCCTTAAATTTCCCCCTCGTGGGAACATACCTCGATTGTACCCGAACCATCTCCTCTTGAAAGGCAGCCCATTGTTTGATTACAGTTTTGCCTGCCAATCTTTGATTACAGTTTACCCGGGCCAGATCCGTCCTCAACCTACTGAAATTGGCCTTCCTCCAATTAAATATTTTTACTCTAGGTTGCTCCCTGTCCTTTTCCATAGCTAATCTAAACCTTATGATGCTATGATCACTGTTCTCTGAATGTTCCCCTACTGACACTTGCTCCCCAGAACCAGATCCAGTAATCCCTCCTTCCTCGTTGGGCTGGAAACCTACTGATCAAGAAAGTTCTCCTGAGCACACTAAAGAAATCCTTCCCCCTCTCTGCCCTTTACACTATTACTATCCCAGTCTATATTAGGATAGTGGAAGTCCCCCATTATCACTGCTCTATAGTTCTTGCACCTCTCTGTAATTTCCCTGCAAATTTGCTCCTATATATCCTTCCCACTAGTTGGTGGCCTGTAGAATACACCTAGTGGTGTAATGGCACCTCTATTGTTTCTTAACTCCAACCAAATATATTCTGTCCTTGACCCTCCAGGACATCCCCTCTCCAGCACTGTAACATTCTCCTTAACCAATACTGCCACCCCACCTCCCTTCTTTCCCTCTTTCACTATCTTTCCTTTCCTATTGTTCCTGAACACCTTGTATCTAGGAATATTTAGTACCCAATCCTGCCCTTTTTTGAGCCAGGTCTCTGTTATCGCCACGACATCATGTTCCCATGTGGCTATTTACACCTGAAGCTCACTAACCTTAATAAGCACACTTCGTGCACTTACACATGCACTGTAAACTTATCTTAGGCCCTCTTGTATTCTTAGTCTGACCCCACCTAATACCTTACTATTTCTTACTCTAGTGCTATCTGTCTCTCCCAATCCTTTGTGCACTTAGTTCTCCTTTTTAATGCTACATCCTGGTGCCCATCCCCCTGCCAAATTAGTTTAAACCTGCCCCAACAGCACTAGCAAACCCTCGTGAGGATATTGGTCCCGGTTCTGTTGTGGTGCAACCCGTCCGGCCTGTACAGGTCCCACCTCCCCCAGAACATGTCCCAGGAATCTAAAGCCCTCCCTCCTGCACCATCTCTCTAGCCAAGCATTCAACTGCTCTATCCTTCTATTTTTATGCTCACTAGCTTGTGGCACCGGGAGTAATCTGGAGATTACTACCTTTTGAGGTCCTGCTTTTTAATCTCTTTCCTAGCTCCCTAAAATCTGCCTGCAGGACCGCAGGACCTCATCCCTCTTTCTACCTATGTCGTTGATATGGACCATGACCTCAGGCTGTTCACCCTCCCCCCTCAGAATGACCAACCAGCGAAAGTGAGGTTTTGATGGCTCTAAGGTGACATGCCTGGTGATGGAAGTTTGGAATCCAGTTGATACATTTGGCAAATTTGGTAATCTGATACCTGTTTTGATTTCTTTTTGGGTTCAATAAAGACTCATTTCTGAAAGAGAATGTTGTTTAATCTAAAGTCTTGTTCAAGACCTTCTACAGCTTTTTACAGAACACACTATCTGTGATGCATCTAGAATGAAACTGAAAGTAAAACTCCTCTGGACTGCTTGTCTCTCACATGACCTCTGCTGGTCAGGCACAAGTAATCAAAAACACAGACAAATATGCTGTAAGGCATAAATAATCAAACACAGACAAACATCATCACTATTTGCTGATATCATTACAATACCTGAACAAGTCAGAGCACTCTCATCGATTGGCCAGCTGGCCTCACTCACTAATGGAACATGGTGGGGTAAACCTGTCACCGGGACTGGGATTCTTCCCACTCTGCTCCAGATACCTCTACAAGCTAGTGCCTTGATGGGTAAAGTGATCCTGGCAGTTCAAGTAGCAGGAACCTGTACTCTTGGTAAGCTGCGTGGTTTTAGCTGGTTAAGATCTAGCAGTACTCATTGGGGGGTGGGTAGTGTGTAAGTTTTCTGGCCTTGGGTAAGTGGAATGTCTCCCTAGGGGAGAGGGGTATATCAATTTTGGGCAAACAAATTCTATCCATGTGGAATTTTGACTAGCTTAGTTGGAAACTCTTAAACATGGTGATCAGTTTCTGTCCATTTGCCTTGGTGTGGGGTGAGGGTGGGGGGTTGTGGTGGGGTTAAGAGACAAGGAGTTTTGTCTGTCTAATGAACTCGAGGAGCAAATTATCACTTGAAATGGGATATGGCAAAACTTAAATTCTTTTGAGCCTTGCTTTGGATCATCCAGTTAAGTAACTTATAAACTTTTTTCACCTCTGTACCTCTTTTTTTTGAAGATGTATAGTGTTGTAAATACCATAGTGAGTGTGATCTGTTCTCCGATGTCTTGAGATGGGTGTATAATGAGCAGAATCCACGTGTCAAACTAATTCAGGTGTGAATATAATTCATAAACTATGAAGGTATTTTGCTCTAGTCAGTTGCAGAGTAATGAACATATTAAGAAAGTATGGAACTTGACCGTCATTTGGCCCATTGAGACTGCTGACTGACCTGGACGTTTCCCAAACTTATTTCATCTCCTGATGGAGACAAATAAACTGGAGTGGAATTTCCAAGAACAATAAGGATGGGCAATAAATGTGGCTTTGCCAGCATCATCTACATCCTGTGAGCAAATAAAATATGCCAGCTTTTGTTGTGATCAGTTTGCTTTTGTGGTAAATATATGACTGATAAATAATTGGTTAATGTTCTTGCATATTTTTGGAGGACTTTATGCTTTATTGAGCTGAGAGATTTTTTAATGTGGACTGGAATATTTTTGTGGGTTTTTTTTTGCATCCAGTATACCATTGGGCACATTTATAATAAAACTCCCTTTTTTGTGCCCCTACTCAATCATCAAGGAGAATATTTTATATCACCATGGGACCTTTTAGTTTATCACACCACCTATCGCTACTGGCCTTTTGTGAGGAAGACTAATAATTTAGTGACCAAGGTACACTCCAGTTGTACTGAAGCAATTAGCACCAGGAGTATGCCTTTTGCGCCATCAAACCCGACCTATCATCCTTGCCAGGGCTGTTCTTTTTAATCACTATTCTCTGCCTTTTCTTCTTAACCCTTAATGCCTGTGCTTCCTAAGTATCTAACTTCTTTTAAACACCTCAGTTGACTTTGTATCTATGAACTTCTGGAGTGCTGTGTTCCACATTTTCTCAACCCTTTGAAGTTTTTCATGGATTTCCTTTTAACTAATGAAACTGTAATTCAAGATTGTGCTCTTGTTCTGAAGTTCTGAATGTCCCTACTGGAAGGTAAAGTCTGTCCCTATCTACCCTGTCAATTCCCTTCATAACTCCTCAATCATATCACATCACCTCATTTCTAGTGAACATAATCTTAAATTTACCCAAGCTCCCATCGTAACTCAGACCCTTCATTCTAGTTATCATATTGGTAAATCATCACTGGACTTTCTCTAAGGTCAGTATTTCTTTCCTAAGGTGGGATGCCCAAAATTGAACACCATACTCCAAATGAGGTCTGATCAGCCATATATAACTGCAGTAGTTCTTCCTTGCGCTTATATTCCAAACCTCTTGTGATGAATATCGCTCGTATCCGCCCCTGCCTCAGCCCATCTGCTGCTGCAACCCTCATCCATGCATTTCTTATCTCCAGACTCCATGATTCCAATGCTCCCCTGGTCGGCCAGGTCAGAGGTAGGGCATTGCAGTTGATCTTTAGAATCTCTGGATTAGAGAACCAGTAAAATTAGCCATGGTTTCTGCTCCTGATTGCTATTCAGAGACTCCTGCTGGAAACTGGTTGCTGAATGATGATGAAGTTATGCTCTGTTCTGATGCTACAGTTGAACAGTCTGCCAGAGCACGCTGTTTAGGCTCACTCATTAATGACTACTTGAGCAAAGTACCAGAGGGTTGCTGGCACCCTTGTAAGCATAGTCCTAAATGAGATCATCTTGAAGAGAATTGGGGAGAAAATTGGAGCGATGAGAAGTTCCAACAATTTTTAGTTGGTCTCCCTCAGCCTAACTTGGTCAAAGGATATTTTAACATAAAAGTAATTTGTCTCCAATGGTGTAGCTCAGACCAGGAAGGTTGCATATTCAGCCCCTGATCTGAGATTAGTTAACTGAACACAGAAGGGGTATTGGTGAGGGTATATAATTGGAGTTTGTGTCCCTCACTCACTAAAATGAGGTCGCTTTTCTATGTCCTCAGTGTACAGTATCTAACTACATTTACTTAAAGAATGGGAAGGACTGTTTTCATGAATACATTTGTTTTGCATGATCACTATGAATATTTGTTGCATGTAATATTTTTAAACCAGCAAAGGCTATTGAGGTGTCTAGGATGTGTTTTGCTCCAGCAAAAATATCAATTCACAGTGTACCAGATATTACCAGCCTAGTCACACTCCTAATTGGATTTTCCTTATAGGATTCTTAAATTGGGAATTGGATGACTAATGAGACTGTTAAATCTCATGGCTGTTAGGTACCTGATATCTGCAGTGAGACTTTGTATAACTGAAGCAGCTGAAATGGAAATTTTGAGTTGCTGAGTTTTCAGAATGTATCTAATTGTAGCAGTCTAATTGAGGTGCTTTTAAAATTAGTTTTTGACAAAAGGAAGCTAGTAAACCAGTGGCTAATTGTGGTTGTGCTACAAAAGGAAAAGGAATAAGAGCCAAGTTTAGAAATAATGGGTCAAAACCGCAATACACCAACCACGAGATACTGGGTTCAAACTATCGCCATGCAGGACAGATTAAATAAATGGTGGGATGGAATTGAGTGAGTAAATTTGGAAGTAGGACAGAACCAGGAGATAGTCAAACTGTCATTAAGATAAATGAGCAAAACTAAAACAAGTGTTTAAAAATAATAGAACATTTACATCGTGGATTGGAAAGAAAACTTGTATAAACTGGTGTGTCTGCATTTTGAGGTCCTAATAGGCCAACGTTCCATAATTGCTCTTTGTTTTATTTTCTTCTTCTGTGTCTTCCACAATGCCAGCTTCCTCCCTGATTTGAAGCACAATTCTTAATAAAAATTCCCAACCTGGATTCCGGCTAACTGCTACGAGTTTGTTTGGCTTTTTTTCTTTCTTTCTTGTTTACCTTTCTCTGTTTTTCTCCTGGTATCACATAGCATAGGGTTTTAAACTGGGATCTGTAAGAAGATCCTGGGGTCTGCAAGGTCATCAGATTTCTACCTGCCTCATTTCTGTATTTTTGTGTATTTGACGACTTGACCTGTTGTACTCTAGTGGCATTAATGCAATTTTTAAAAACCAATTTCCCGTAGGTAGCTGACACTATCTTTTGAAAATCGGGATAGGGATCTTGGGAGAACATATTTGCAGGGGATGACTCGCACAGAAAAGTCATAAAATCTGATATATTTTACACTCATTTTGAGCCAGAAATGGGAATTTCTGTGTCTGTTGGATTGGGTCGGAGCCTGCAGTCTGACTCCAAGGGCTGGATTTTCATTCAGAAGTCGGGAAGGAGGCGGGACTACAACTTTCGGGTTGCAGTCCCGCCTCCATCGAGATGCGGCCAATCCACGCGATTTTCACTTGATTGACCTTGTTGAGCCCTCCCAGTGGGCTCAGCAGGCCAATTAAGGGACAGCCGGCAACAGGTGACATCACAGACTGAAATTTCATCTGTCAAGACGTGTTGACAGATGAAATATCAGTGTTTCACAGCTGTTTGCAGCTGTCAAACACTGACAGTCTTACTTCTAACCTGAGTCCTTCTACACACTCAGTTAGAAATCTCACCGGCACTGAAAGCTGCAGGCTGTCACCTTTGACAGTTCGCAGCCATTTTGCTTTCTGTGCCGGCTGAATGATGGACTCGTGAAACCTAGAGGAAGGAAGGCTGTAAAGGTAAGTACAGGTACTTTAAACTTCTTTACACACTTTAAACACACCAAACACACTTACCTTTGCACTCATGCAACCATCACTCACCTGTACACCGACATCTCGACCCCTCCAAGTCCTTCAACCCGACGGCCCGACTCTTCTAACTTGGCGTGGTTTGGAGCTGTCGGGAATCCCACACGACAACCTTCAAAATAGGGATTAGGCTAAAAACTGCCTGTTAACAGGCAGTTAATTGGCACTAATCCCTTCCTGCCGCGGGTCCCAGTGCGGGGCGGGTACCTGCCTCCTTTGAAACTTGCATGGAGGCGGGTTTTGGGTGGGATGGTGTCGGGACCCCCGAATTCGGGATTTTAACCCCCCGCATGCCTAAAAGCCTGCCTCATGGCACACTGAAAATCGACCCCAAGTCTCTGGGAGCTGAGACAAAATGGGGGGTGGGGGAGAACAGGAGAAAGATGTGAACAAAGAGAACCGGAAACGAGCAGAGAAGGAAAGACTTGCAGGATGAAAGAGGGGGGAAAAAAAGGAAACAAATGGATAACGGAGTGCTGTGCATGAGGCATAGAGAGAGACAAAAAAAGACCAGAGAAGTTACAGGAAGAGAGAGACTTACTGTTGTATGTGAGCAGTGCCATTGGTATCGATTAGTATATGTTGTGTTAAATTATGTAATATATACTTGTTGCTTATGGTTCAGTCTTTTTTACATTGGAGAGACAAACACTGTCCATTTTGCTGAATATCTTTGACCATCCTGTAGATCATGTTTAATACATGCAAGTAGGATCATGTGTTTTTTTGGTGTGACATGCAACTTTCTGCTAAGTTTACTATTTTTAAATGATGCAATCAACTGAAGTAAAGCTATTATGGTGCTCTTGCTTTAAAAAAAACAATCTGAAGAAATGGATGTTCAGTATTAGACGATCATTTAGGAACACGTATAGGACTGGAAAAGACGATTTTAATCCGTCTGGCTGGCTGAGTTCAGAAGCAGAATATAGTTAATTCCTTAATTGATTTTTTCACCATATGCAGGATCAATTGTCCTTTAAAATTACTGATATTATCAGCCTCAATCACTTCCATAGGTAGTCCATTCCAAGCATTCATCACCCTCTTGTGTGAAGTAGTTATGCTTTTGATCTGTCCATTCACTTTCCCACTGAGCTTCATTGCAAGACCACTTGTTATTTTCCAGGGTTCAACTTGTTGATATCCTTGTGTCCTTAATATGTCTAAGATTCAATCTCCAATTTCTCCAGTGTAAATAAGCGGAGTTACAAGGAGAGACTTTCGAAGCTCAAGTCACTGATGGCCTAATATCAAACAAGTAGTCCTCTGTTGCACTTTTTTCAGCACCATGATGTCCTTGTAATATGGAGACTAGAACTGCACACAGTACTCCAGCTAAGGATGAATCAATACCTTGTGAAGATTCAGTACCACACTTTTGTAATTTATGTTCTATTCCAAACTCTACTATAGGACCATAAGAAACAGGAGCAGGAGTAGGCCAATCGGCCCCTCGAGCCTGCTCTGCCATTCAATAAGATCATGGCTGATCCAATCTTGGCCTCAACACCACTTTCCCGCTCTCTCCCCATACCCCTTGACTCCCTTGTAGTTCAAATGTCTGTCAGTCTCCGCCTTGAATATATTCAGTGACTCCGCCTCCATGGCTCTCTGGGGTAGAGAATTCCAAAGATTCTCTGTCTTAAATGGGCGACCCCTTATTCTGAAACTATGCCCCCTAGTTCTAGATACCCCCACTAGGGGAAACATCCTCTCCGCATCCACCCTGTTAATCCCCCTCAGAATCTTGTGTTTCAATAAGATCCCCTCTCATTCTTCTAAACTCCAGTGAGTATAGGCCCAACCTGCTCAACCTTTCGTCATAAGTCAACCCCGTCATTCCAGGAATCAACCTAGTGAACTTTCTCTGCACTGCTTCCAATGCAAGTATATCCTTCCTTAAATATGGAGACCAGAACTGTACATATTACTCCAGGTGCGGTCTCGCCAGCGCCCTGTAAAGTTGCATCAAAACGTCCCCACTTTTATACTCCATACCCCTTGCAATAAAAGCTAACATTCCATTAGCCTTCCTAATTACTTGCTGTACCTGCATGCTAACTTTGTGTTTCGTGTACTAGGACTCCCAGATCCCTTTGTACCGCAGCATTTTGTAGTCTCACTCCATTTAAATAATTATTTGCTTTTTCATTCTTCCTTCCAAAGTGGATAACATTACATTTTCCCACATTATACTCCATCTGCCACATTTTTGCCCACTCACTTAACCTACATAGAAACATAGAAGACAGGAGCAGGAGTAGGCCATTTGGCCCCTTGAGCCTGCTCCGCCATTTAATGCGATCATGGCTGATCATCCAAATTCAGTACCCTGTCCCTGCTTTCTCCCATCCCCCTTGATCCCTTTAGCCTTGAGAAATATATACAACTCCTTCTTGAATATATTTAATGAATTGGCCTCTACTGCCTTCTGTGGTAGAGAATTCCACAGGTTCACTACTCTCTGGGTGAAGAAATTCCTCCTCATTTCTGTCCTAAATGGCTTACCCCTTATCCTTAGACTGTGACCCCTGGTTCTGGACTCCCCGACCATCGGGAACATCCTTCCTGCATCTAGTCTGTCCAGTCCTGTCAGAATTTTATACGTTTCAATGAGATCCCCTCTCATTCTTCTAAACTCCAGCGAATAGAAGCCCAGTCGACCCAATCTCTCCTCATACGTCATTCCTGCCATCCCAGGTATCAGCCTGGTGAATCTTCGCTGAACTCCTTCCATGGCAAGAACATCCTTCCTCAGATAAGGCGACCAAAACTGCACACAATACTCAAGGTGTGGTCTCACCAAGGCCCTGTACAACTGCAGCAAGACATCCTTGTTCCTGTACTCAAACCCTCTCGCTACGAAGGCCAACATACCATTTGCCTTCTTAACCGCCTGCTGCACCTGCATGCTTACCTTCAGCGACTGGTGCACAAGGACACCCAGGTTTCGTTGCACTTCCCCCTTCTCCCAATCTATTGCCATTCAGATAATAATCTGCCTTCCTGTTTTTGCCACCAAAGTGGATAACCTCGCATTTATCCACGTTCTATTGCATCTGCCATGCTTCTGCCCAATCACCCAACCTGTCCAAATCATACTGGAGTTTCTTGGCATCCTCCTCACAGCACACACACCCACCCAGCTTTGTGTCATCTGCAAACTTGGAGATATGACACCTAGTTCCCTTGTCTAGATCATTAATATATATTGTGAATAGCTGGGGTCCTAGCACCGATCCCTGCGGTACCCCACTAGTCACTGCCTGCCACTCGGAAAAAGACCCGTTATTCCAACTCTTCGCTTTCCGTCTGCCAACCAGTTCTCTATCCAAGTCAATACCTTGCCCCCAATCCCATGTGCCTTAACTTTACATGCTAATCTCTTATGTGGGACCTTATCGAAAGCCTTTTGAAAGTCCAATTACACCACATCCACTGGTTCTCCCTTATCTATTTTACCAGTTACATCCTCAAAAAATTCCAGTAGATTAGTCAAGCATGATTTATCTTTTGTAAATCCATGTTAACTTTGTCCGATCCGGTCCTGTCACTGTTTTCCAAGTGCTCTGCTATTACATCTTTTATAATGGACTCTAGCATTTTCCCCACTACCGATGTCAGGCTTACCGGTCTGTAATTCCCTGTTTTCTCTCTACCACCTTTTTTGAATAGTGGGGGTTACATTAGCTACCCTCCAATCCATGGGAACTGTTCCAGAGTCTATAGAATTTTGGAAGATGATCAGCAATGCATCTACTATTTCTAGGGCCACTTCCTTAAGTACGCTAGGATGTAGATTATCAGTCCCTGGGGATTTATTGGCCTTCAATCCCGTCAATTTCCCTACAAATACTGATTTCTTTCAGTTCCTCCCTTTCATCAAACCCTATGTTCCCCGACATCTCTGGGAGATTATTTGTGTCCTCCTTTGTGAAGACCGAACCAAAATATGTATTTAATTGGCCTGCCATTTCTTTGTTCCCCATTATAAATTCCCCTGATTCTTACTTCATGGGACCTACGCTTGACTTCACCAATCTTTTTCTCTTCACATATCTATAAAAGCTTTTACAGTCAGTTTTTATGTTCCCTGCAAGCTTACTCTCGTATTCTATTTTCCCCTTCTTAATTAATCCCTTTGTCCTCCTTTGTTGAATCCTAAACTGTTCCTAATCCTCAGGTTTACTGCTTTTTCTGGCCAATTTATATGTCCTCTCCTTGGATCTTATGCTATCCCTAATTTCCCTTGTTAGCCACTGTTGAGTCAACTTTTTTGTTTTATTTTTATGCCAAACTGGGATGAACAAATTCTGTAGTTCATCCATGCGGTCTTTGAATGTTTGCCATTGCCTATCCACTGTCAACCCTTTGAGTGACCTTCCCCAATCAATCCTACCCAACTCGCGCCTCATACCATCGTAGTTTCCTTTATTTAAATTCAGGACCCTAGTCTCTGAGTCAACTACTTCATTCTCCATCTTAATGAAGAATTCGATCATATTATGATCGCTCCGACCCAAAGGGCCTCGTACAACAAGATTGCTGATTAATCCTTTCTCATTACATAATACCCAGTCTAAGATGGCTTGATCTCTGGTTGGTTCCTCAACATATTGGTCCAGGAAACCATCCCGTATACACTCCAGGAATTCCTCCTCCACAGTATTGTTACTAATTTGGTTAGCCCAATCTATATGTAGATTAAAGTCACCCATGATGATTGCTGTGCCCTTATTGCACGCTTCTCTAATTTCCCTTTTTAATGCCATCCCCAACCTCCGCATTACTGTTTGGAGGTCTATATACCACTCCCACTAACGTTTTCTGCCCCTTGGTATTTCTCAGTTCTACCCATACAGATTCCACATCATCAGAGCTAATATCCTTCCTTACAATTGTGTTAATCCCTTCTTTAACCAGCAATGCTACCCCACCTCCCTTTTTTGCCTATCTTTCCTGAATATTGAATACCCCTGGATGTTGAGTTCCCAGCCTTGGCCACCCTGGAGCCATGTTTCCGTAATCGCAATCAAATCATATTTGTTTACCTCTATTTGCGCAGCTAATTCATCCACCTTATTACGAATGCTCCTCGCATTAAGACACAAAGCCTTCAGGCTTGTTTTTTTAACGCTCTTAGACCTATTAGAATGATTATTTACTGTGGCCATGTTTGATTTAAACCGTTGATTTCTCTGACTGCCACTTTTGTTTTTCTCCTTGCTATCTTTTGCTTTTATCCTTGTTTCCCTTTCCTCTATCTCCCTGCTCGGGTTCCTAACCCCCTGCCATTTTAGTTTCAACCCTCCCCCAGAGCACTAGCAAACACTCCCCCTAGGACAAAGGTCCCGGCCCTGCCCGGCTGCAAACCGTCCGGTCTGTCCCGTTGTACTGGTCCCACCTCCCCCAGAACCGGTTCCAATGTCCCAGGAATTTGAATCCCTCCCCCTTGCACCATTCCTCTAGCCACGTATTCATCTGAAAGATCCTTCTATTTCTACTCTGACTAGCTCGTGGCACTGGTAGCAATCCTGAGATTACTACCTTTTTGAGGTCCTATTTTTTAATTTACCTCCTAACTCCCTATATGCACCACAACAACTGGCTGTTCACCCTCCCCTTCCAAAATGTTTTGCAGCCGCTCCGAGTCATCCTTGACCCTTGCACCAGGGAGGCAACACACCATCCTGGAGTCTAGTTTGCGGCCGCAGAAACGCCCATCTATTCCCCTTGCAATAGAATCCCCTATTACTTTCGCTCTACTCCTTTTTCCTCCCGTCCTGTGCAGCAGAGCCACCCCTGGTGCCAGGAAGTTGGCTGCTGCTGCCTTCCTCTGATGAGCCATCCCCCTCAACAGTATTTAAAGCGGTATATCTGTTTGAGAGGGGGATGTCCACAGGGGACTCCTGCACTACCTACCTGCGCCTACCACTCTGTCTGTTGGTCACCCCTTCCCTTTCTGCCTGTCCAACCTTTGCCTGCGGTGTGACCAACTGCTTAAACATGATATCCACGACGTCCTCAGCATCGCGAATGGTCCAGTATGTATCCAGTCGCAGCTCCAGCGCCGCATTGTGGTCTGCCAGTAGCTGCAGCTGGACACACTTCCTGCACACATGGTTGTCGGACACAGGAAGTGTCCCTGAGTTCCCACATAGCACAGGAGGAGCATACCACGGGGCCGGGCTCTCCTGCCATGACTTACCCTTTAATTAATTGAAATTAAATTAAATCAAATCAATCCCACCAATTACACTACAGTTAAATGATATATTTAAGGGCCCTGGTTTACCAACAGTCACCGCTACACCGAGAACCTAGAAACTATAAACCACAGAGTTAAAGTTTAAAAAGAGAGAAATACTCACCAACCAGATCACTTATCTGCTTTCTGGTGACATCACACTTCAATTACTTTTTACTTCTGAGATTGGAGATTGGTAAGCCTACCTGAGCCTCGCCGCTGGTTTTATACCTCGCCGCCGCCTTGTCTCCCGCAGGTCCGCCACTGCCACCGCTCTCTTATCTATATCCCTTTGCAGACTCTTTGTCCTCCTCACAACTTGCTAACCCATCTATCTTTATATCACCTGCAAATCTGGCTACAGCCCACTCGGTCCCTTCATCTAAATCATTAATATAGATTGTAAATAGTTGAGGCCCCAGCACTGATCCCTGTGGCACCCCACTAGCTACTCATTGCCAACCGGAAAATGACCCATTTATCCCGACTCTCTTTTCTGTTAGTTAGCCAATCACCTGTCCATGCCAATATATTGCCCCCAACCCTGTAAGCTCTTATCTTGTGTAGTAACCTTTTCTGTGGTTACATCCTCAAAGAACTCTAGCAAATTTGCCAAACACTATTTCCCTTTCATAAAACCGTGTTGACTCTGCTTGATTGTCTTATGATTTTCTAAATGTCCTGCTATTACCTCCTTTAATAATGGATTTCAGCATTTTCCCAATAACAGATGTTAGACTAACTGGCCTATAGTTTCCTGCTTTCTGTCTCCCTCCTTTCTTGAATAGGGGCATTACATTTGCAGTTTTCCAATCCGCTGGGACCTCTCCAGAATCCAGGGAATTTTGGTAGATTACAATCAACGTATCCACTATCACAGCAGCCATTTCTTTTAAGACCCTAGGGTGCAGGCCATCAGGTCCAGGGGACTTGTCGGCCTTTAGCCCCATTAGTTTGCTTAGTACTTTTTCTCTAGTGATGGTGATTATTTTAAGTTCCTCCCTCCCTGTAGCCCCTTGATTATCTATTATTATTGGGATGCTTTTAGTGTCTTCTACCATGAAGACCGATCCAAAATAATTGTTTAGAGTCTCTGCCATTTCTCTATTTCCCATTATTAATTCCCCAGTCTCCTCCTCCTCTAAGGGACCAACGTTTACTTTAGCTACTCTCTTCCTTTTTATATACCTGTAGAAGCTCTTACTGTCTGTTTTTATATTATTTGCTAGTTTACTCTCGTACTCTATCTTCTCCCTCTTTATAATTTTTTTAGTCATCCTTTGCTGGGAAATTTTTAGAAACCAATCATGTGGCCTACCACTAATCTTCAACATTGTATGCCTTTTCTTTCAATTTGATACCATCCTTAATTTCCTTAGCCATGGATGGTACATCCTTCTCGTAGAGCCTTTCTTTCTCACTGGAATATACCTTTGCTGAGATTTATGAAATATCTCCTTAAATGTCTGCCACTGCTGATCTACCGTCTTACCCTTTAATCTATTTTCCCAGTCCACTTTAGCCAACTCTGTCCTCATACCCTTGTAATTGCCTTTATTTAAGTTTAGGCCACTAGTTTCAGACCCAAGTTTCTCGCCCTCAAACTGAATTTGAAATTCTATTCTCCTTTATAATTTTGTATTAATTTCCTGCAAAATCAGCCCTCACTTCTGGGAGAGGGTCAAGGGATTCCATGAACATTGTTGCAAAGAAATTGCTCAAGATATCTTGCATTTTCCAATTGCCTGACACTAGACCCATCATAGACCCTATTACTACCTTGATTTTTTGTTTATACTCTAAAAAGACGCTTCTATAAATGCATCTAATGTTCCCTTCAATCCTAATCTCATTGTCTGCCCAGTTTTGTTTGACATTCTCCACCCTATTTTTGTACTCCTGTCTGTCTTGCACTGAATCTGAAGATCTATATTTGAGGAACACTTTTTGCCCTTATTTCTTGTGTTAACTCCTTTGTTGCCCATGTGGTTGTTCTTCTTGTGTTTCTTACATGGTGGTATAAGTTAACTTGCGTAATTAAATATAAACCAATTCTCCTCCCAGCTTTGTCCCTCTAATGATCTATTTGACTCCAGTTCATTAACTGCTTCCTTGTTTACTCCTGAAGTCTACCCTGCTAAAATGGAGTCTTTGTACTTCTTCGTGGTGAGTCTGATAACTGAACTCTAATACAACTGTCAGCATTTTATTAAATTATTTTTAGGGCGAAAAATAGAATTTTTATATAATGTACATTGTCATTTTTGAAGCTGGTTTCAGGGGCATGTACAAATTTAATTTTGGCAACTTTCCAATGCACAGTATTTGGTGTAAAATGAAAATTGGAAATACTGTTCAATGGAACAAAAAGATCTTGAAGTGCAGAACTGAAAATTTACATAAGTTTCCTATGTTTCTTTTGAGACTTGACCAATATCACCATAAAATGGAGTTTAAGCACTCCTGAAATCCCATTCCTTTTCACTGTTCCAATTTAATGCATCAGTTTAATTCAAGGGGATGAACTGCTGCTAACTTTAAAAAAAAACCCTGAAAGAAACAGATTACTTTGTTCCTTGGTAAATAAGTAGTTAACCCTTTCTGCTTAGATTTACAATGATATCTAGTCCAAGTCGATTTTAGGTGAAAACTTTTTACTATCCATTATTTTACACTTTGTTTAACATTTTATTTTCCACTAATGGTGAACTGCAGATACAGTCGACAAGTATAGGGTGTTTTTCATTTCCATTCCTTTTTTTCCTCCTTGTCCCCCTCCTCCTGAATACAGGATGTTATTTTTCATATTTTCTCCTCTTTATCTTTGCAGGCATTACATCAGTTGTACTATGACCCAAATATTGATAACAAGAACCTGGCACAGAAATGGCTGATGCAGGCGCAAGTCTCTCCTCAAGCTTGGCAGTTTAGCTGGGCACTGCTCAGTCCGAATAAAGTGCCCGAGATCCAGTACTTTGGCGCCAGTGCTCTTCACATCAAGATCTCCCGCTACTGGAATGATATCCCTTCAGATCAGTATGAGACTCTGAAATCCCAGCTTTTCAATCAGATTGCATGTTTTGCCTCCAGCTCCAAGATCGTGCTCACCAGACTATGTGTGGCGTTAGCATCACTGGCTCTCAACATGATGCCAGAGAGATGGCCAAATGCAGTAGGTGACATGGTGAAGATGTTCCAGACTGAAAGTTCAGATGTGGATGGCAAAGCTAGATGTATGGCTTTGCTGGAACTACTAACTGTCCTCCCTGAAGAGTTCCAAACAAGCCGTCTGCCTCAGTATCGAAAAGGTGAAGTGCGAAATGCCCTAGCACAAGAGTCTGGTGCTGTCTTTCCTCTTCTACAGCAGCTGCTACAGACAGATTCCCCTGTGTTCATTAGCCAGAAAGCTCTCAAGTGCTTCTCAAGCTGGGTACAACTGGACGTTCCCCTCCTGGATTGTGAGTGTTTGATGCAGGCCTCGTTCACATCTCTACAGAATGTCGAGCTCTTTGACACAGCAGTTGAAGCCCTTGTCAATGCTATCTCCCAGCCTGATGCTCAAAGGTAAGCGAGTCACAACTTCAAGTCACTGTATCCAACATACTGCAGGTTTGTTGGGATCTATGGCTAGAACAGACAAGTTAATGTTTCAGGTGTAATGCTTTATCAGAACTCTGAACGGTCACACCTAATATGTTAACTTGTCCTCTCCACAGATGCTGACTGTTCTGCTAACTGCTTCAAGCATTTTCTGTTTTTTGTCTAATGCCCAGCATTTGAAGTCTTATTTTTTGGTGTAAATGCTACAGGTTTGCCAGGCTAATTGCATGCATGCTACATAGTAGCTGGAATCTAAACTTAATTTTGTTGACCTAATTCACATCCTATCTGTGTTTTGTCAGAGTAGTGGGATGGGCATTACCCATGCATTAAGTCTGTAGCAAGCCAAGCTCTGGCCAAAAGGCTCCCTGGGACAGGTGATTCTGTTAGGTAATCTGTCTCACAGCTATTAGCAGTTTAGTTATACCAAAGTATTAGCAGATTTTGGGGTGCAGTCTGCCTGCCTAAAGGAGTAATACATGGCAATGTGGGTTAGGGTGAAGTGTGTGTGTGACATAAGAAAACTACTCGGCACTTGGCCTGAGTATTAAACAAGGCTTTAATCAACTGTTTCAACATGGAGATCTAGTTGTGTCCTTCACTAGTTTCTGTTAAAGAATGTCCTGAGCAAGCTGGGCCCATGGGTGAGTATTTATACTCTCCCTGGACAGCGCCACCAGCAGGCCGCCCAGTATCATTTCATAAGTCATTTCCACACGAATGACAAGATTCATGTCATTGTGTTTGTGTGTGCGTGTGTGATCTCGCCTACCCATATTCATGGCCACCAACTGTCCGCCCCTGTATTTATAAAAAAAAAACAAAACAAAAAAAAACAAAAAAAACTCTCCCTGAACTACACTTCAAATTCCCAACTATCTGCCTTTGGCCCACAGTTCTTCATCACATTTCTGCAGCTATTGATCTGCTAAATCACACTCTCTCCACTACCTTTGATGCTCTTGTCTCCATTAAAACCATTACTCTCTCTCTCTCTTGCTCTGGTCGTTTCCTCTGGTATAACCCCTGATCTCTGCTCCCTTAAGTCCAAAGGAAACAGATATGAACATCTATGGAAGACAACTGGTTTAACCATTCATCGCCAGATCTGGTTGGACCACATAAAGCACCATTGGGTCCTGCTCTCCATTGCTAAAACTGCTGACTATTCAAAGATCATCCAGCAATGCAACTCTTCTCCAGTGCAAACTGTTGTCTTAAACCGCCCTTCCCTGCCTCCTCCACCCTCGCCTTCAAAAATAAGTGCAAGGAGCTCATGGATATTTTTGTCACAACAATCGAGACCATCCATTCTGCTGCTTCCCTCCCTTCCCCTAACCCACTGGGCCAAACTTCCCCTAATGTTTCCCCCTGCCCTAGCCCTGAACTTGCGTCTTTCTCTAGATTCTATCCCATCTCCTGCATCGCTCTCTCCGACCTCATCTTGTCCATGAAACCTACCTCCCTGTTCCCTCGATCCTATTCTGACCAAACTGTTGATCACCCAACTTCCTTTCCTGGGCCCCATGTTAGCTGATACTGTTGACAGTTCCCTCTCCTTGGCTACTGTTTCCACCTCGCGCCCTCCCCCACCGTCAAATCTGCCGTCCTCACCCTTCTCAAAAAAAAACACCTATGACCCCTCTGTCCTTGCAAACTGCAGCCCCATCTCCAATCTCCCTTTCCTCTTGAGTCCTTGAACGTGTTGTCGAGTCCCAAATACGTGCCCATCTTTCCTGCAATTCCGTGTTTGAATCCATCCAATCAGGTTTCCAGCCCTGCCACTGTACTGAAACGGCCATTATCAATGTCACAAATGACATTTTTTGTGACTGTGGTAAACTATCCCTCGTCATCCTTGTCGACCTATCTGCAGCCTTCCACACAGTTGACCACACTATCCTCCTCCAACGCCTCTCCTCCATTGTCCAGCTGGGTGGAACTGCCCTTGCTTGGTTCCAGTCTCATCTATCGAATCGTAGCCAGAGAATCGCCTGCAATGGCTTCTCTTCCCACTCCTGCAGTTACCTCCTGGAGTCCCCCAATGATCTGTCCTTGGCCCCCTTTTATTTCTCATTGACATGCTACCCCTTCAGCAATATCATCCAAAAACACATCAGGATCCACGCATAGCTGATGATGCTCAGCTCTATCTCACCGCCACCTCTCTGGACCCCTCTACTGTCTGATTTGTCGCATTGCTTATCCAACATCCAATATTGGATAAGCAGAAATTTCCTCCAACTAAATATTGGGAAGACTGAAGGCATTGTCTTTGATCCTCGCCACAAACTCCATTCTCTGACCACCGTTTCCATCCCTGGCAATTGTCTGAAACTGCGCCAGACCGTTTGCAATCTTGGTGTTGTGTTTGACCCCGAGATGAGCTTCTGACCACATCTGCTCCATCAGCAAGACCGCCTACTTTCACCTCCATAACATCACCCAACTCCGACCCTGCCTCAGCTCCTCTGCTGCTGAAGCCCTCATCCATGCCTTTGTTCCCTCTAGACTCGACTATTCCAATGCTCTCTCTTGGCCGGCCCCTCTAGACTAGACTATTCCAGTGCTCTCTTGACCGGCTGCTCTAGACTAGACTATTCCAATGCTCTCTTGGCCGGCCCCTCTAGACTAGACTATTCCAGTGCTCTCTTGACCGGCTGCTCTAGACTAGACTATTCCAATGCTCTCTTGGCCGGCCCCTCTAGACTAGACTATTCCAGTGCTCTCTTGGCCGGCCCCTCTAGACTAGACTATTCCAGTGCTCTCTTGACCGGCTGCTCTAGACTAGACTATTCCAATGCTCTCTTGACCGGCTGCTCTAGACTAGACTATTCCAATGCTCTCTTGGCCGGCCCCTCTAGACTCGACTATTCCAATGCTCTCTTGGCCGGCCCCTCTAGACTAGACTATTCCAATGCTCTCTTGACCGGCTGCTCTAGACTAGACTATTCCAGTGCTCTCTCTGCCGGCCCCTCTAGACTAGACTATTCCAGTGCTCTCTCTGCCGGCCCCTCTAGACCAGACTATTCCAGTGCTCTCTTGGCCGGCCCCTCTAGACTAGACTATTCCAGTGCTCTCTCTGCCGGCCCCTCTAGACTAGACTATTCCAGTGCTCTCTCTGCCGGCCCCTCTAGACTAGACTATTCCAATGCTCTCTTGGCCGGCCCCTCTAGACTAGACTATTCCAGTGCTCTCTTGGCCGGCCCCTCTAGACTAGACTATTCCAATGCTCTCTTGGCCGGCTGCTCTAGACTAGACTATTCCAATGCTCTCTTGGCCGGCCCCTCTAGACTAGACTATTCCAATGCTCTCTTGGCCGGCCCCTCTAGACTAGACTATTCCAATGCTCTCTTGACCGGCTGCTCTAGACTAGACTATTCCAGTGCTCTCTCTGCCGGCCCCTCTAGACTAGACTATTCCAGTGCTCTCTCTGCCGGCCCCTCTAGACTAGACTATTCCAGTGCTCTCTTGGCCAGCCCCTCTAGACTAGACTATTCCAGTGCTCTCTCTGCCGGCCCCTCTAGACTAGACTATTCCAGTGCTCTCTTGGCCGGCCTCCCATCTTCCACCCTACATAAACTTGGTGCTCATCCAAAACTCTGCTGCCTGTACCGTAACTGGCTCTAAGTCTCGTTCATCCATCATCCCTGTGCTTGCTGACCTACACTGGCTCTCTGCCCGACAGTGCCTCAATTTTAAAATCCTCATCCTTGTTTTCAAATCCCTCCATGACCTCACCCCTCCTTATCTCTATAATCTCCTACAGCCCTACAAGCCTTCGAGATCTCTGCGCTCCTCCAATTCTGGCCTCTTGCACATCCCTGATTTTACTCGCTCCACCATTGGCGGCTGTGCTTTCCACTGCCTTGGCCCTAAGCTCTGAAATGATCTCTCTGCCTCTCTACCTGTCTCTCCTCCTTAAGATGCTCCTTAAATTGACCTCTTTGACAAAGCTTTTGGTCATCTGTCCTGATATCCTTCTGTGGCTCAGTGTCAATTTAAAAAAAAAAAAAAAAAATTGATATCGCTCATTAAGCGCCGTGGGAAGTTTTGCTACATTAAAGGTGCTATATAAATGCAATTTGTTTGTTGTTTAAAAACTTTTAAAGTAAATTAAGAAATGGAGTTAGTGGGCAGGTTGTGATTTTTTTTTGAGCAATGACTCATTGAAACCAAGGTGTGGCCAGAACAGTAAGTTGGCTATAAATGATAAGATCTTAATAAATTCTCCTTATCAATGTTTAAAAATTTAATTGGGTAAAATACTGTAGCTGAGTTTAGTCGTCCACTTGTGTTCACAATGTTGGCAATGTGAGTGCTAATTGCATTATTGCAGGATGACCGGATTAGAATGTTTGAACATTGTCCTTAAATATATTTTCAGAAGAAAAATAACTCCTTTAATTAGAATAAGATGTCAGTTTCTTGAACTATGCAAAAAGCATTTCATGGAAATGACCAAGTACTGTACCGTCTGTTCAAGAATATCCAACTGATACGTGTTTGTCGTATCTGTTCTAAACAGCTGTTCTTTCCAGGTTACCAATAATTTAACTTCTCAAAATAAAATGAAATAATGGAATGTTTTGTGTATAAACTAACTCCATTCAGAAGTAATGTGGCTACCACAGCAATGTGCCAAAAAGTGCATAACAGACAGCAAAATCAATAATGCAACCAAACTTTTGCAGCCATTTTTGTAAGGATTAATTAACTCAAAAACTTAAAACATGAAGGTGCTGTAGCAAATTTGGGCTAGAAAGAAATTAGAATGCTGTGAAACTTCAAGAGAAACCATTCATCAGAATTTAACAGTTTTCTAATTTTTGAAAATAAGCATTTCTAGATTATTAAAGCAGAACTGTCTCATTTAATTGTTGGTATTCTCACTGATTTTTTAAATGTACTTGGTGACTGGAGAGGAGAGTAGGGAGGGATGGCTGTATAAATCTGTTCTTTTGGTTACCCGCCATGTAAAATGCAGATGAAAGCACTTTACTTGATGTTCCCAACTGATTAATTGCCTTGTCGGTGTTTTTTCTAATTCACTCATGGGACATGGACATCGCTGGCAAGGCCAGCATTTATTGCCCATCCCTAATTGCCCTTGACAAGGTGGTGGTGAGCCGCCGCCTTGAACCGCTGCAGTCCATGAGGTGAAGGTACTCCCATAGTGCTGTTGGGGAGGGAGTTTCAGGATTTTGACCCAGCGACGACCAAGGAACAGCTATATATTTCCAAGTCAGGATTGTGTGTGACTTTGGAGGTGGTGGTGGTGGCGTTCCCATGTGCCTGCTGCCCTTGTCCTTCTAGGTGGTAGAGGTTGCGGGTTTGCGAGGTGCTGTCGAAGAAGCCTTGGCGAGTTACTGCAGTGCATCTTGTAGATGGTACACACTGCAGCCACGGTGCGCCGGTGGTGGAGGGAGTGACTGTTTAAGGTGGTGGATGGGGTGCCAATCAAACTGGTTGCTTTGTCCTGGATGATGTCAAGCTGCTTGAGTGTTATTGGAGCTGCACTCATCCAGGCAAGTAGAAAGTATTCCATTACACTCCTGACTTGTGCCTTGTAGATGATAGAACGGCTTTGGGGAGTCAGGACGTGAGTCACTCACCGCAGAATACCCAGCCTCTGACCTGCTCTTGTAGCCACATTATTTATGTGGCTGGTCCAGTTAAGTTTCTGGTCAGTGGTGACCCCCAGGATGTTGATAGTGGGGGATTTGGCTGTGCTGATCCTGTTGAATGTTAAGGGGTGGTGGCTAGACTGTCTCTTGTTGGCGATGGTCATTGCCTGGCACTTGTGTGGCATGAATGTTACTTGCCACATATCAGCCCAAACCTCAATGTTATCCAGGTCTTGCATACAGGCACAGACTTCTTCGTTACCTGAGGAGTTGCGAATGGAACTGAACACTGCAATTCTCAGTGACTATCGCCACTTCTGACCTTCTGATGGAGGGAAGGTCATTGATGAAGCCGCTGAAGATGGTTAGGCCTAGGACACTACCCTGAGGAACTCCTGCAGCGATGTCCTAGAGCTGAGATGATTGGCCTCCAACAACCATAACTATCTTCCTTTGTGCTAGGTATGACTCCAGCCAGTGGAGATTTTTCCCCGATTCCCATTGACTTCAATTTTACTCAGGCTCCTTGATGCCACACTCAGTCAAATGCTGCCTTGATGTCCAGGGCAGTCACTCTTGCCTCACCTCTGGAATTCAGCTCTTTTGTCCATGTTTGGACCAAGGCTGTAATGAGGTCTGGAGCCGAGTGAAACTGGCAGAACCCAAACTGGGCATCAGTGAGCAGGTTATTGGTGAGTAAGTGCTGCTTAATAGCACTGTCGATGATGCCTTCCATCACTTTGCTGATTGAACGTAGGCTGATGGGGCCGGATAAAATTTGTCCTGCTTTTTGTGAACACAACATACCTGGCAATTTTCCACATTGTTTGGTAGATGCCAGTGTTGTAGCTGTACCAGAGCAACTTGGCTAGAAGCGCGGCTAGTTCTGCAGCACAAGTCTTCAGCACGACAGCTGGGATGTTGTCGGGGCCCATAGCCATTGCTGTATTCAGTGCACTCAGCTGTTTCTTGATAGCATGTGGTGTGAATCGAATTGGCTGAAGACTGGCTTCTGTGATGGTGGGGACCTCCGGAGGAGGTCGAGATGGATCATCTGCTCGGCACTTCTGGCTGAAGATGGTTGCAAATGCTTTAGTCTTGTCTTTTGTACTCGCGTGCTGGGCTCCGCCATCATTGAGGATAGGGATGTTCATGGAGCCTCCTCCTCCCATTGTTAGTTGTCCACCACCATTCAAGACTGGATGCGGCAGGACTGAAGAGCGTTGATCTGATCTGTTGGTTGTGGGATCGCTTAGCTTTGTCTATAACATGCTGCTCTGGCTGTTTAGCATGCATCTAGTCCCGTGATGTAGCTTCACCAGGTTGGCACCTCATTTTTAGGTACACCAGGTGCTGCTTCTGGCATGCTCTTCTACACTCCTTATTAAACCAGTGTTAGTCCCCTGGCTTGATGGTAATGGTAAAGTGAGGAATGTACTGAGCCATGAGGTTACAGATGGTAGTGGAATACAATTCTGCTGCTGATGGCCCACAGTGCCTCATGGCTGCCCAGTTTTGAGCTGCTAGATCTGTTCTGAATCTATCCCATTTAGCACGGTGGTCGTGCCACACAACACAATGGACGGTGTTGTCAGTGTGAAGTTGGGACTTTGTCTCCATAAGGACTGTGCGGTGGTCACTCCGACCAATACTGTCATGGACAGATGCATCTGCGACTCCTCAGATAATGAAGCAGTCCATGCCCGCATGCAGCAAGACCCGGACGACATTCAGGCTTGGGCTGATGTGTGGCGCAAATGTTACCTGCCACTTAAGCCAGGCAATGACTATCTCCAACAAGCGAGCGTCTAACCACCGCCCCTTGACATTCAATGACATTACCATTGCCGAATCCCCCACCATCAATATCCTGGGGGGGGTCCCCATTCACCAGAAACATAACTGGACCAGTCACACACATACTGTGGCAACAAGAGCAGGTCAGTGGCTGGGTATTCTGCAGCGAGTGTCTCACCTCCTGGCTCCCCAGAGCCTTTCCACCATCTACAAGGCACAAACAAGGAGTGTGATGGAATACTCTCCACTTGCCTGGATGAGTGCAGCTCCAACAACACTCAAGAAGCTCAACACCATCCAGGACCAAGCAGCCCGCTTGATTGGCACCTCATCCACCACCTTAAACTTTCACTCCCACCACCGCCGGTGTACCTTGGCTGCAGTGTGTACCATCTACAAGATGCACTGCAGCAACTCACCAAGGCTTCTTCGGCAGCACCTCCCAGACCTCTTCCACCTAGAAGGACAAGGGCAGCAGACGCATGGGAACACCACCACCTCCAAGTTCCCCTCCCAAGTCACACACCATCCTGACTTAGAAGTATATCGCCGTTCCTTCATTGTCGCTGGGTCAAAATCCTGGAACTCCCTCCGTAATAGCACTGTGGGCGTACCTTCACCACACGGACTGCAGCGGTTCAAGAAGGCGGCTCGCCACCACTTTGTCGAGGGCAAATAGGGATGGGCAATAAATGGTGGTCTTGCCAGCGACGCCCACATCCCAGGAATGAATGAAAAAAAAACCTGATGTAGGCTTTGTCTGGCAGCTATGTCCTTCAGGACTCGGCCAGTATTGGTGCTACTGTTGGTGATGGACATTGAAGTCTCCCATCCAGACTACATTCTGTGCCCTTGCTACGCTCGCTGCTTCTTCCAAGTGGTGTTCAACATGTAGGAGTACTGATTCATCAGTTGAGGGAGGGTGGTAGGCGGTAATCAACAGGAGGTTTCCACGCCCATGTTTGACCGGACACCATGAGATGTGTGCAGGGCAGAGAGTGGGAAGAATTTCTGAAGTGTTCAGGACAACTTTCTTGATCAGTATGTTTCTGCCCCAACGAGGAAGGAGGCATTGCTGGATCTGGTTTTGGTGAATGAAGTGGGTAAAGTAGAGCAAGTGTCAGTAGGGGAATGTTTAGGGAACAGTGATCACTAGTTTAGACTAGCTGTGGAAAAGGACAGGGAGCAATCTAGAGTAAAAATACTTAATTGGAGGAAGGCCAATTTCAGTGGGTGTGAATGGATCTGGCCCGGGTACATTGGAATCAAAGATTGGCAGGCAAAACTATAATCTAACAGTGGGCGGCTGCCTTTTAAAGAGGAGATGGTTTGGTTACAGTCAAAGTATATTCCCACAAGGGGGAAAGGTAGGGCAACCAAAGCCAGAGCTCCCTGGATAATGAAAGAGAGCAAGAGTAAGATGAAGCAGAAAAAAGGGGCGTATGACAGATGTCAGGTTGAGAATACAAATGAGAACCAGGCTGAATATAGAAAGTTGAGGGGGGAAGTGAAAAAGAAAATAAGAGGGGCAAAGAGAGAGTATGAGAATAGATTGGCAGCTAACATAAAAGGGAATTTAAAAGTCTTCTACAGGCATATAAATAGTAAACAGGTAGTAAGAGGAGGGGTGAGGCTTATTGGGGACCAAAATGGAGACCTACGCATGGAGGCAGAGGGCATGGCTGAGGTACTAAATGAGTACTTTGCATCTGTCTTTACCAAGGAAGAAGATGCTACCAAAGTCATAGTGAAAGAGGAGGTAGTGGAGATACTGGATGGGATAAAAATTGATAGAGGAGGTACTGGAAAGGCTGGCTGTACTTAAAGTAGATAAGTCACCAGGACCAGATGGGATGCATCCTAGGACGCTGAGGGAAGTAAAGATGGAAATTGTGGAGGTACTGGCCATAATCTTCCAATCCTCCTTGGATATGGGGCTGGTGCCAGAGGACTGGAGCATTGCAAATGTTACACCCTTGTTCAAGAAAGGGTGTAAGGATAAACCCAGCAACTACAAGCCAGTCAGTTTAACCTCGGTAGTGGGAAGCTTTTAGAAACGATAATCAGTGACAAAACTAACAGTCACTTGGACAAGTGTGGATTAATTAAGGAAAGCCAGTACGAATTTGTTAAAGACAAATCGCGTTTAACTAACTTGATCAAGCTTTTTGATGAGGTAACACAGAGGGTTGATGAGGGCAATGCGGTTGATGTGGTGTACATGGACTTTCCAAAAGGTGTTTGATAAAGTGCCATGTAATAGGCTTGCCAGCAAAGTTGAAGCCCATGGAATAAAAGGGACAGTGGCGGCATGGATACAAAATTGGCTAAGTGACAGAAAACAGAGTAGTGATGAACAGTTGTTTATCGGACTGGAGGAAGGTACACAGTGGGGTTCCCCAGGGGTCGGTACTAGGACCACTGCTTTTCCCACTGCAGGGCATTCTGGAGGGGGAGGGTGAACAGCCAATGGTCGTGGTCCACATTGGTACCAACGACATAGGTAAAAAGAGGGATGAGGTCCTGCATCAAGAATTTAGGGAGCTAGGTAACAGATTAAAGAGCAGGACCTCAAAGGTTGTAATCTCTGGATTACTCCCAGTGCCACGTGCTAGTAAGTATAGGAATGGGAGGATAGAGCAGATGAATGCGTGGCTAAAGAGTTGGTGTAGGGGGGAGGGTTTTACTTTCCTGGATCACTGGGCCTGCTTCTGGGAAAGGTGGGACTTGTACAAGTCGGACGGGTTGCACCTGAACCAGAGCGGGACAAATATCCTTGCGGGGAGGTTTGCTAGCACTGTTGGGGGGGGTTTAAACTAACTTGGCAGGGGGATGGGATACAGAGGGGAGCTGAAATAGGGGGGGATGTGCTGCCAATTATAGAGAAAAAAACAAGTCAGCTTGGTAGACAGGGCAAATATATAAGGGCAAGGCTGGATGGCATCTATTTTAATGCAAGGAGTCTTGCAAATAAGGTGGATGAACTGAAGGTGTTGATAAACACATGGGAGTATGATATTGTTGCTATCACGGAGACATGGTTGAGGGAAGGGCAAGACTGGCAGCTCAATATTCCGGGGTACAGAATCTTCAGGCGAGACAGAGGGGGAGGTATAAGAGGAGGGGGTGTCGCAATATTAATTAAGGAGTCAATTACTGCAGTAAGGAGGGATGATATATTAGCAGGGTCCTCTAATGAGGCCATATGGGTGGAGCTTAAAAACAAAAAGGGGGCAAGCACTTTGCTGGGAGTGTACTATAGGCCTCCAAAGAGTCAGGGGGAGATAGAGGAACAGATATGTAGGCAAATCTCAGAGAAATGTGCAAATAATAGGGTAATAATAATGGGGGATTTCAACTTCCCCAATATTAACTGGGATAGTCAGAGTGTGAAAGGCTCAGAGGGTGTAGAATTCTTAAAGTGCATCCAGGAGAGCTTTTTGAGCCAGCATGTAGAAAGTCCTACAAGAGAGGGGGCGGTACTGGACCTAATTCTAGGGAATGTGGCCGGCCAAGTGGAAAAAGTGCTAGTAGGTGAGCACTTTGGTGATAGTGACCATAATATGGTAAGATTTAAGGTGGTCATGGAAAAGGACAGGGATGGGCCGGAAATAAAGGTTCTAAATTGGGGGAAGGCCGATTTTAATAGGATAAGGCAGGATCTGGCCAAAATGGACTGGGATCAGCTACTTGTAGGAAAATCCGCATCGGAGCAATGGGAGGCTTTCAGAAGGGAGATTGAGATCATACAATGGCAACATGTTCCCGTAAAGGTCAAGGGTGGTTCCAAAAACCACAGGGAACCTTGGATGTCAGGGGATATACGAGAATGGATTAGGAAAAAAAGGAGGGCTTTTGGTAGATACAAAAGGCTAAAGACGGAGGAAGCCCTAGAGGAGTACAAAAAGTGCAGGGGGATACTTAAAAAAGAAATTAGGAGATCAAGGAGGGGCCATGAAATAACACTGGCAAGCAAAATAAAGGAAAATCCGAAGATGTTTTATAAGTATATTAAGGGTAAGAGGATAACTAGGGAAAAAATAGGGCCCATTAGGGACAAAAGTGGCAATCTGTGTGTGGAGCCGGAAGATGTAGGAGGGGTTCTAAATGAATTTTTTGCATCTGTTTTCACTATGGAGAAGGACGATGTAGACATAGAAATAGGGCGGGGGGACTGTGATATGCTCGAACATATTAACATCGAGAGGGAGGAGGTATTGGCGATTTTAGCTGGCCTAAAAATGGATAAATCCCCAGGCCCGGATGAAATGTATCCCAGGCTGCTGTGTGAGGCAAAGGAGGAGATTGCGGGGGCTCTAACACATATATTCAGGACCTCTCTGGCCACAGGGGATGTGCCAGAGGACTGGAGAACCGCTAATGTAGTACCATTATTCAAGAAGGGTAGTAGGGAAAAACCGGGGAACTACAGGCCAGTGAGCCTAACATCAGTGGTAGGAAAATTATTGGAAAAAATCCTGAGGGACAAAATTTGTCTCCACTTGGAGAGGCAAGGATTAATCAGGGATAGTCAACATGGCTTTGTCAAGGGAAGATCATGTCTGACTAATTTGATTGAATTTTTTGAGGGGGTGACTAGGTGTGTGGATGAGGGTAACGCAGTGGATGTGGTATACATGGATTTCAGTAAGGCCTTCGATAAAGTCCCGCACAGGAGACTGGTCAAGAAGGTAAGAGCCCATGGAATCCAGGGTGCCTTGGCACATTGGATACAAAACTGGCTTAGTGGCAGAAGGCAGAGGGTGATGGTCGAAGGTTGTTTTTGTGACTGGAAGCCTGTGGCCAGTGGGGTACCACAGGGATCGGTGCTGGGTCCCTTGCTGTTTGTGGTCTACATTAATGACTTGGATATGAATGTAAAGGGTATGATCAGTAAGTTCGCGGATGATACAAAAATTGGTAGGGTGGTAAATAGCGAGGAGGGTAGCCTCAGTCTGCAGGACGATATAGATGGGTTGGTCAGATGGGCGGAACAGTGGCAAATGGAATTTAACCCGGAAAAGTGCGAGGTGATGCACTTTGGGGGGACTAACAAGGCAAAGGAATACACAATGAATGGAAAGACCCTAGGCAAGACGGAGGGTCAGAGGGATCTGGGTGTGCAAGTACACAGATCCCTGAAGGCGGCGGAACAGGTGGATAAGGTGGTAAAAAAGGCATATGGGATACTTGCCTTCATTAGCCGAGGCATTGAATATAAGAGCAAGGAGGTTATGATGGAGCTGTATAAAACACTGGTTAGGCCACAGCTGGAATACTGTGTGCAGTTCTGGTCGCCACACTACAGGAAGGATGTGATCGCGTTCGAGAGGGTGCAGAGGAGGTTCACCAGGATGTTACCAGGGCTGGAGCGCTTCAGCTATGAAGAGAGACTGGGCAGATTGGGTTTGTTTTCCTTGGAGCAGAGGAGGCTGAGGGGGGACATGATTGAGGTGTACAAAATTATGAGGGGCATAGATAGGATGGATGCTGAGGAGCTTTTTCCCTTAGTAGAGGGGTCAATAACTAGGGGGCATAGATTCAAGGTAAAGGGCGGGAGGTTTAGAGGGGATTTGAGAAAGAACTTTTTCACCCAGAGGGTGGTTGGAGTCTGGAACTCACTGCCTGAAAGGGTTGTGGAGGCAGGAACCCTCACAACATTTAAGAAGCATTTGGATGTGCACTTGAAATGCCATAGCATACAAGGCTACGGGCCAAATGCTGGAATATGGGATTAGATTAGACAGGGCTTGATGGCCGGCGCGGACACGATGGGCCGAAGGGCCTCTATCCGTGCTGTATTACTCTATGACTCTATGACTCTTGATGTATATTAATGACCTGGACTTGGGTGTACAGGGCACAATTTCAAAATTTGCAGATGACACAAAACTTGGAAGTATAGTGAACAGTGAGGAGGATAGTGATGGACTTCAAGGGGATGTAGACAGGCTGGTGGAATGGGCAGACACGTGGCAAATTAAATTTATCTCAAAATAGTGCGAAGTGATACATTTTGGTAGGAAGAACAGAGGCAATATAAACAAAAGGGTACAATTCTAAAGGGTGTGCGTGAACAGACCTGGGAATATATGTGCACAAATCGTTGAAGATGGCAGGGCAGGTTGAGAAAGCGGTTAAAAAAGCATACGGGATCCTGGGCTTCATAAATGGAGGCAAAAAGTACAAAAGCAAGGAAGTTATGATGAACCTTTATAAAACACTGGTTCGGCCTCAACTGGAGTATTGTGTCCAATTCTGGGCACCGCACTTTAGGAAGGATGTGAAGGCCTTGGAGAGGGTGCAGAAAAGATTTACAAGAATGGTTCCAGGGATGAGGGACTTCAGTTATGTGGATAGACTGGAGAAACTGGGGGTTTTCTTCTTAAAGCAGAGAAGGTTGAGAGGAGATTTGACAGAGATGTTCAAAATCATGATGGGTCTAGAAAGAGTAGATAGAGAGAAACTGTTCCCATTGGCAGAAGGGTCGAGAACCAGAAGACACAGATTGAAGGTGATTGGCAGAAGAACCAAAGGCGACATCAGGATAAATCAGTTTTACGCAGCGAGTGGTTAGGATCTGGAATGCACTGCCTGAGCGGGTGGTGGAGGCAGATTCAATCGTGGCTTTCAAAAAGGGAATTGGATAAGTACCTGAAGGAAAACAATTTGCAGGGCTATGGGGAAAGGGCGGGGGAGCGGGACTAACTGAAGTGCTCTTGGGGAGCCGGAACGGGCTCGACGAGCTGAATGGCCTCGTTCTGTGCTGTAACCATTCTATGTTTCTACGTCATGGGGTCAGGAGTGAATTTTGAGGACTCCCAGGGCCACTCCTTCCTGTCTGCATGCCACATCTGATGAGTCTGTCCTGCCGGTGGGATAGGACATACCCAGGGATAGTGATGGAGGAGCCTGGGACAGTGCCCGAAAGGTATGATTCTGTGAGTATGATTGCGTCAGGCTGTTACTTGACTCGTCTGTGGGCCAGCTCTCCTAATTTTGGCACAAGTCCCCAGAGCTTGGTGAGGAGGACTTTTTAGGCTTTACTGGGCTGGGTGTGCTGTTGCCATGTCCGAATCCGGTGCCGAGGTCGATGCCAGGTGGCCCGTCCGTTTTTTACATTTTTTAAATTGTTTTTCCTAGTGGTCTGATACAACTGAGTGACTTGTTTAGGCCATTTCAGAGGGCAGTGAAGCGTCAACCACATTGCTGTTGGTCTGGAGTCACATAGGCCAGACTGGGTAAGGATGGCAAGCTTCCTTCCCTAAAGGTGAACCAGTTGGGTTTTTAACGACATGATCACCATTACTGATACAGGAAACTTTGTTATATCCGGCACCGACGGGACCGAGCTGTTGCCGATCTATCAAAACTGCCGGACATACAAAGTTAATGTTGAAGCATACGGAGACGCATCTGACAACAAACACTGTTGGCTTCAAACAGTCGGCCCGTACCTTGGAAGCGTCTCTCTAGCTTAGCAACAGCTTCAGAGAGACTTTCCAAAGCCTGACTGTTGGGGGAAAAAAAAAGCCACGAGAAGAAAAACAACCTAACAGAACGGCTCCTGATTTCTGCCGGTAGATCGAGGTTTCCGGACATACAACCTCCGGATAAACCAAAGTCTCCTGTACTAGCTTTTTATTTCAGATATATTTAAATAACTGAATTTAAATTCCCCAGCTGCCGTGGTGGGATTGCTAGTCCAGTAACATAACCACTATTCTACCGTTCCCATGATTGTTATCACCACAGACCTATGAACAGTTGGAAGTGGGAACTAGAGAGATTTGGTGTTCTATCCTATTGTATGACTGAAACTAACATGTATGGAAGATAGCGCAAAATTGGGTTGAAGGGAACGGCAGGAGACGTTGAAGAACATATCGGGATAATAATGGACTAACTCTGTCTGAGGAAGAGGAAACGGCTAATAGCCTACTGCTTTGACATCTAGCACACTTCCTGGGAAATGAGTCAGATTTGTAGTTGGATAAAAGCACAAAGTTGCGGTTCTCTCATCACCCGCTTTGAAACTAACAGCTATGTTAGGGTGGCAGCAGTGTACTCAGAATGGAATACTTTATAAAAAAAAAAACAACAAAAAAAACAACTATTTAAAAATAAATCATATTTGGTAGTTTGTATTGTTGTCTTTGGTCAGTAATGTTGAATTGCAGCATATTAATTCCAGGTTTCTGCTGTGTAGAAATGATTTATGTTTATTTTTTGTGTGTGAAAAATATAACCTTGTTAGAAATTTATTAGAAATTAGGGCTTGACAGTTTGACTAAAATCATAGCCAGCATCCTTAAATTGCTATAGAGTGAAGCTCCTAGATTAGCAATAAAGTACAATAAATGCATGAATACGTCCTCTTTTAAAACCCATGGGAATTAAATGCTGATGATTTCTCCTTTGCTTCATTTAATTTCAGTAGCCAGAGTGTCAATTTTGATTCATGGACCATAGCAGAAGAAAACCTATTTTACAAATTGACTGTGAATATTTAATGTTTGATACAGTTTGCTTTTGAATTACACAGGGCTGGTTCAGAGAGAGAATTATGTCATTAGTTTAAATATTCCTTTTTATTTCACACACGTTTCAGAAATATTTTCAGTTTTATTAGAATTATGTAGAATGCATTCCAATCATTCAGTTAAATCTTCACTGCCGTTCTCTAAAGGATCCTCAAAATGGTACCTGTACAAAGGAGCCAGAGAGAACAATTTGGAAGTGTATGATTTTTATGAATGGCTAGGATGAGAAATGGTTACAGATTGATGTAAAACTTTATTTCCTAGATGAAAATGTTGATTCTAGATACCATACAAGTTTGAAATTATTAAAAAAATCTTTGACAGGAAGGTGCTTGCGCCATGGCATTTGGGGGAAACGTAATACAATGTTGAATATGTATGTTGTCTTGGGGCATTCTGACACAAAATTGGAAAAATAATTCTCTGAGAATTAACAATCGAGTGGATCTTTTATATAGAGTTTACAATTTTAAATTAACCTACAAGTGACATAGAACTTGTGTTGGTTCTTATTTCTGTTGTCCCATTTTTAAAAATTTAACTGGGCTATCTATATCCTGCTGATATTTGTCCTGTAAAGTCACTTGTATCTTGCATAAAGACTCTAGGGGAGGGGGGTGGGTGGATCTGTTCTGAACAACCTGTGTAATTGTTTAATTAGAATTAGGTCAGTGTTTTAGGGTTGCACTATTTGTGTGTGTAAATAAATAGTTTCATACAGATTAGGATTAAAAAAATATCAAATGAAAGCTTTTTTTAGGGGGGCAGGGGAGGGTTCTAATGATTGTGTTGTGACTGTAGGGACAATTGGTTGCAGTGTGGTTGGATAAATGTTTGTTTAGAATGTGGGTGTAAGTAAAGCTGCATTTAGTACATCTGCATATATCGAATGGAAATAGCTAGTTTGTTGTAAAATTTCAACCTTGTAGGTTGAACAATGCAGCCTATGATTATAGATACAGTTTCTGTCACCAGTAAAGTAGGCTGAATGGCCTTTGCTGTTCTAATTTGTTTGTGTTGAGCAACAAAATAATTATTGGCATGCAAGCTAAGGGAATAATGGACTCTTCTGGGGTGTAAGTGGCTTCTGAACAATTAACTTGCTCTACATCAAAAGTTTAAAGCATTGTGCACCAAATTGCTTATCTCCCAAATAACATTAATTATAAGAGATATCTGGGACTAATGTCAATGGACATATTGAGTGATGGATATCTAGGCCTGATAAATATCTAGGAGCTGTTGGGGAGGGTTTAAACTAATTTGTCAGGGGGATGGGAACCAGGATGTACCATTAGAAGGGAGAAACAAAGTGCACAAGAGATTGGGAGAGACAGATAGCATTAGAGTAAGAAATAGTAGGGTATTAGGATGGGGTCAGACTAAGAATACAAGAAGGTCTAAGAAGTTTAGTGCATGTGTGTAAATGCACAAAGACTGGTAAATAAGGTTGGTGAGCTGCAGGTGCAAATAGCCACATGGGACTATGATGTCATGGCGATAACTGAGACCTGGCTCAAAAAAGGGCAGGATTGGGTATTAAATATTCCTGGATATAAGGTGTTCAGGAAAGAAAGGAGGTGGGATGGCAGTATTGATTAAGGAGTATGTTAGTGCTGGAGAGAGAGGATGTTCTGGAGGGGTCAAGGACAGAATCCATTTGGTTAGAGTTAAGAAATAATAGAGGTGCCATTACATTACTAGATGTATTCTATAGGCCATCAATTAGTGGGAAAGATAGAGGAGCAACTTTGCAGGGAAATTAGAGAGGTGCAAGAACTATAGAGTAGTGATAATGGAGGACTTCAACAATCCTAATATAGACTGGGATAGTAATCGTGTAAAGGGCATAGTAATAGTGTAAAGGGCAGAGAGTGGGAAGAATTTCTGAAGTTTGTTCAGGAGAACTTTCTTGATCAATATGTTTCCGGCCCAACGAGGAAGGAGGCATTGCTGGATCTAGTTCTAGGGAATGAGGTGGGTCAAGTGAAGCAAGTGTCAAAAGGGGAACATTTAGGGAACAGTGATCATCGCTAATCTAAACCTTTATGATACTATGGAAAAGGACAGGGAGCAATCTAGAGTAAAAATACTTAATTGGAGGTGAGCCAATTTCAGTGGGTTGAGAACGGATTTGGCCCGGGTAAATTGGAATCCAAGATTGGCAGGCAAAACTGTAACCGAACAATGGGCTGCCTTTTAAAGAGGAGATGGTTCAGGTACATTCCCACGAGGGTGGAACGGCAAGGCAACCAAAGTCTGAGCTCCCTAGATGACGATAGAGAGTAAGATGAAGCAGAAAAAGCACATATGACCGATGTCGGGTTGAGAATGCAATTGAGAATCGGGCTGAATATAGAAAGTTAGAGGGGAAGTGAAAAAGGAAATAAGAGGGGCAAAGAGAGTATGAGAATAGATTGGCAGCTAACATAAAAGGAATTCAAAAGTCTTCTACAGGCATATAAATAGTAAACGGGTAGTAAGAGGAGGGGTGGGGCCAATTAGGGACCAAAAAGGAGACCTACGCATGGAGGCAGAGTGTATGGCTGAGTTACTAAATGAGTACTTTGGCAGCATCTTCTTCCTTGGTAAAGACAGATGCAAAGTCATAGTGAAAGAGGAGGCAGTAGAGATACTGGATGGGATAAAAATTGATGGAGGTACTAGAATGGCTGGCTGTACTTAAAGTAGATACGTCACGAGGACTGGATGGGATGCTTCCTCGGATGCTGAGGGAAGTTAAGATGTAAATCGTGGAGGTACTGGCCATAATCTTCCAATCCTCCTTGGATACAGGGGTGGTGCCAGAGGACTGGAGAATTGTAACTGTTACACCCTTGTTTAAAAAAGGGTGTAAGGATAAACCCAGCAATTACAGGCCAGTCAGTTTAACCTCGGTAGTGGGGGAGCTTTTAGAAACAATAATCTGGGACAAAATTAATCACTTGGACAAGTGTGGATTAGTTGAGGAAAGCCAGCACAAATTTGTTAAAGGCAAATCGTGTTAAACTAACTTGATCGATGAGGTAACAGAGAGGGTTGATGAGGGCAATGTGGTTGATGTGTACATGGACTTCCAAAAGGGGATTGATAAAGTTCCAGATAATGGGCTTGCAAGCAAAGTTCAATCCCATGGAATAAAAGTGACAGTGCCAGCATGGATAAGAAATTGGCTAAGTGACTGGGAACAGAGTAGTGGTGAACGATTTGTTTTTCGGACTGGAGGAAGGTATATAGTGGTGTTCCCCAGGGGTCGGTACTAGAACTACTGCTTTTCTTGATATATATTAATGTCGCAGGGCACAATATCAAAATTTGCAGATGACACAAAACTTGGAAGTATAGTGAACAGTGAGGAGGATAATGATAGACTTCAAGAAGACATAGACAGGCTGGTGAAATGGGTGGACATGTGGCAGATGAAATTTAACGCAGAAAAATGCGAAGTGATACATTTTGGTAGGAAGAACAGGAGAAGATGTGGGTGTATGAACAGAGACCTGGGGGTATCTGTGGGTGTATGAACAGAGACCTGGGGGTATCTGTGGGTGTATGAACAGAGACCTGGGGGTATCTGGGCACAAATCATTGAAGGGGGCAGGGCAGGTTGAGAAAGTGGTTAAAAAAGCATACGGGATCCTGGGCTTCCTAAATAAAGGCATCGAGTATAAAAGCAAGGAAGTTATGATGAACCTTTATAAAACACTGGTTCGGCCTCAGCTGGAGTATTATGTCCAATTCTGGGCACCACACTTTAGGAAGATTGTGAAGTCCTTGGAGAGGGTGCAGAAAAGATTTACGAGAATGGTTCCAGGGATGTGGGACTTCAGTTATGTGGATAGACTACAAAAGCTGGGGTTGTTCTCCTTGGAGAAGAGAAGGTTGAGAGGAGATTTGATAGATGTTCAAAATCGTGATGGGTCTAGGCAGAGTAGATAGAGAGAAACTGTTCCCATTGGCGGAAGGGTCGAGAACCAGCGGACACAGATTTAAGGTGATGGGCAAAAGAACCAAAGGTGACATGAGGAAAAACGTTTTGCGCAGCGAGTGGTTAGGATCTGGAATGCACTGCCTGAAAGGGTGGTGGAGGCAGACTCGATTGTGGCTTTTTAAAGGGAATTGGATAAGTACCTGAAGGAACAAAATTTGCAGGGCTACAGAGCAAGGGCGGGGGTGTGGGATTAGCTGAAGTGTTCTTGCAGAGAGCCTACATGGGCTGAATGGCCTCCTCCTGTGCTGTAACCATTCTATGATACTATGGCCTAGAAATTGGGTATAGCCCCACTTGAGGCGTTAGAACTGGCGCTGCGCGAAACTTATCGCCGCCTGGCGCGATATTGGGTCGCATCGCCCCCAAAGGGGATTGAGGCGCGAATTCAGACGTGGCGCAAAACTTCCGGCGCTACCCAATATCAGCGCGGACGGGCGCAGCGCAGGTGATCTCAATTACCGATAACCACGAGACTTCCAGGTGCCGGCCGGCTCTTAAAGGGGTGGGTCAGTCAGCCTCAGCTTCCACACTCAACGCCCTGTAGGCCTCAGAATCGGTGCTCTTCCTTCTCTGGCACAAAAAACTTGGTCAGGATGGAGAAGGTGAGACAGAGAGCAGAGCGCTTCAGCACTGAGGCTCTGGAGGAGTTGGTGTCCGCAGTGGAGCGCCGTCGAGATGTTCTGTATCCTGACAATGGCAGGAGGCCGAATCAAAAGGATTACCGCCGAGCTTGGAGGGATGTTTCTCAGAGGGTCAACTCCAGCAGCATGGCGACCAGGAGCCCTGTTCAGTGCAGGAAGAAATTCAACGACCTCACTCGGGTTGTTAGGGTGAGTGTTGTTTATGCAAACTTCTGATTCCCTCCATCTGCACCTGACTTCGCGCACCCTCTTGCCATGATGCCCCAATGGCCATCTGTCAGCAAGCACCCATGGCCCTTTCTGGGCACACACATGCACATTTGACTCAAGGCATCATGTAAGGGCTCTTGCACCATGGGGGGCATGAGATGCTCTCTCAAGGCATCATGTAAGGGCTCTTGCACCATGGGGGGCATGAGATGATCTCTCAAGGCCTCATGTAACAGAGCTTCCCCTTCTTTCCCCTGCAGTCCAAGCTGGCGACGATCCGAAAGGACCAGTGTCGAACTGGTGGCGGACCTCCACAAGTGGTCACTCTCACGGATCTCGAGGAGAGAGTGCACCAGATTCTTGGAGGACGTCTGAGTGGTCCTGTTACCACTGCAGCTGCCGACCCCCTTCTCGACAGCGAGGGTAAGGCTCTCACCTTTTTCAGCTGTCCCCTTCCACTTGGTCCCCCCGCCAGCATGCTTCCTCAGTGTGCAGCCATGTCAGAGCCTTGCTGCAATATGGCATGCCTTGCCGCCAACCTGTCCTTTTGCTAAAGCCACTCTTCCACCTCCCTGCTTTCAGATGCTGCATCACCAACTCGGGATCTGCGCCCTGAAGCTGCCAGTGCCAGTGCCTCCAGAGGCGAGGATCGGGAGGAAGCCGGAGCATCCGTTCCAACTTCAGGGGAGCGTACACATCTGCAGACTGGGGATAGTAATTCCCTGGAGGGGAGGGGGGGGCGGCTCTGCTGATGAGCCAGTTGCTGGAACAAGCGGCATGCAGCAGCGCGGGGCGGGGGGGGGGGGGTTAGGCAAGTTCGGCCACCGGCTCCCCGGAGGGCAAGGCAGGGAGTGATGACTGCTGCACAGAGTGCAGAGGAGGTGCGTAGCCTTGCTGAAATGAGCACCCAGGCCCGGCTCGGGCACACTGAGCTGATGGCTGCAGTGGGGAGGATGCCTCAGTCAATAGAAACACTGGCAAAGAGTGTGTTGGACTTTGGAGCAGCAATGGAGAGGACTGTCCAGGGCTTCGAGGCTGCAATGGAAAGGACTGTTCAGAGCCTCGGACAATCCCTGGAAAGGTCTGTCCAGGGCTTGTCCGAGGCAGTGGAACAGACTGCTCCGGCCTTGTCCGAAGCAATGGAAAGAACTGTCCAGGGCTTCTCCGAAGCACTGGCACCTGCCACACAGGCCCTCACTGCTGCCACGCAGTCACTTGCTGGCCTCGTCCACACCCAGATTGAGGCAACGCGAACTCTCACTGCAGCCACTCTATCTGCATCAGCTAGGATCACCCCGGGCCCTTCCAGTACCATACAAGGCCAGGAATCAGTGGAGCAGGCGATTGTGGCGGTTGAGCCGAACCGGTACCCTCAGAGAGCCAGTGTGTCATCCGACCATGGTGCAGGTGTCCTCTCTCGGCAGGTGACCATTGCACATGCCACCGCTGGTACGTCTGCAGTGCAGCTGCCACCACCTGCAGGGCACACTGCTTCCAGCCATGCTCAGATCAAGCAGCCTGCGTCCGCACCCTCCAAGACCAGAGGTCGGCCAGGCCGTCCCTCAGGGGCTTCTGCGCTTCCACACAGTCAGCAGGCTTCCCCCAGCCTTGACCCCACCACTGGGGTTCAATTACGTAGGAGCAGCAGGGAGGGAAGGGGCCGACCGCGAGAAAGAAGTCGTTCTCCATCAAGGGGCCAGCAGTAGAGGGAGGTGCAGCGATGTTTCTTTGGCCAAATTGAAGGACTCCCTCACCTGTTGTGATAGTTGGAAATGGTTTGTTTAGTTTTGCGGCTTTGCCGAAGAGTTAACTGTTATTTTGTTAGTTATGGTTTCTGTTGACATGATGTCGTTATGCTGGAAGGAAGGACTTTTGTGACAATAAAGAAAAGTTTTAATTTGCAATGGTACACGTAACTATTTACAGTCATGCTGGCCTTCAGAGCCTTTCAAAGATCCGCAGTGCGCAGGATGAATGACACCCATCATTCCGCCAGAGGGGCCTGGAACTGAGTCCTGATGAGCCTCTGACAGATGGTCCTTCCACTTGCAGGAGCCCTCCCATCTTCCTCCTTCTCCTCCTCCTTGTCCGCCTGCTCGTCCTCCTCTTCCTCGTCCGCCTGCTCTGCTGGACCTTGAGGGACAGCTGGCATTGGCTGGGTGCGTCGAGCCAAGTTGTGGAGCATGCAGCAGACGACGACGATGTGACCCACTTGCTCCGGCAAGTACTGCAGGGCTCCCCCCAAATGGTCCAGACAGCAGAAACGCTGTTTGAGCACACCAATAGTGTGCTCTACAATGTTCCTGGTCGCCTGGTGGCTGCTGTTGTACAGCTCTTCTGCTGGGGTGGCGGCCAAACGGAGTGGTGTCATGAGCCTTGGGCAGAGAGGATAGCCCTTGTCCCCAAGAAGCCAGCCTCGTGGGCGAGCCGGCCCCTCAAAAAGGTCACAAACTGAGGTCTGCCGCAGGATGAAGGCATCGTGGCTGCTCCCTGGGAATTGGGCGTTGACTGCCATGATCATTTGGCGGTGGTCACAGACCAGCTGCACATTGAGGGAGTGGAACCCCTTGCGGTTGCGGAAGTCCTCAGGATTAAGCAATGGCGCCCGCAAAGTCACGTGTGTGCAATCAATCGCCCCCTGCACCATGGGAAGTCCGCAATAGCAGCGAAGCCCTGCGCGCGCTCCGCCTGCTTCTCCAGGCTCAGAGGGAAGTTGATGAATTGACGCCTTCGTCTATAAAGGGCAGCTGTAACTTGCCGGATGCAACAATGGACTGCAAACTGAGAGATAATCGCAATGTCCCCAGTGGCTGCCTGAAAGGATCTGGTGGCATAGAAATTGAGGGTAACAGTCACTTTAACGGACACCGACAGAGAGGTCCTGCACCGTAGACGCGGCTGCAGATCCTGAGCAAGCAGGTGGCACAGCTCAGTTAAAACCTCCTTCCCGAATCGGAGCCTTCGCACACACTGCTCCTCTGACATTGCAAGGTATGAGACCTGCTGCCTGAATACCCTCGCAGCGTACCCTCGGATTGGCCGACCTCCATTGCCCCTCCTCCTTCTGGCCAATCCCGGCCCCCTCTCCCGCCGTCTCTCTGCCCCTTCACAGTGTCCGGCCATGAGGACGTTGCCATCCAAAGCATCCCATACCGATGCCAGTCGGTCCAAACGCTGTTAGGTGTAGCGCTCCAGCTGCTCCGGACAGGTTTGAAGGTCCCAAGTATTCTAAGACTAAATTCCAAAAAATCTGCTCCACAGTAGCTCACCAACTCTCTCCAGCAACGATCACAATGATCAGGCCAAGTGGCTGCAGCTTTTATACTAGAGCTGTCCCCCTTTAAATAGCGCCCCCCGACTACGAGAAGGGCCTGGTAGCGTTCCATTGAACTGTCACTAATGGCGCTAGGCGCAAAGGTTCCGGGTGCCACCCAATAGCCGGTCTGGGGCGCCAAAAAGGCGTTGCACACTGAAATGACGTCATGATCTGCCTGCGGGCGCACGCAAAGAGTTAGCGCCGGCGCTAAAACAATACTCAATATGGGAGGTGGCGCAATATTCACTGCGCCCGCCCGAACATTGGGTAACGCCCCAATTCTCGGGCTCTTTAGGCGCTAATCGCTGGCGCTACCAACCGAATTTCTAGGCCTATGATTCTAATGCTATCAACCAATTTCTAGTATTTATATAGCATACTAGCTGGAGTGCCTGGCGGTGCCGAGCGTTTTTTGAGGGCTTGTTGTTGGAAGAGAGAGAGAGAGAGAGACTGGGGGGAGAAGAGAGCGACTGGGGGGGGGGGGGCGGAGAGAGAGAGAGCGAGAGAGACTGTGGGGGGGGGGGGGAGAGAGACTGTTGTGGGGGGGGGGGAGAGAGACTGGGGGGGGGAGAGAGAGAGAGAGAGAGAGAGAGGAGACTGGGGGAGAGAGAGACTGGGGGGGGAGAGAGAGACTGGGGGGGAGAGAGAGACTGGGGGAGAGAGAGAGACTGGGGGAGAGAGAGAGACTGGGGAGAGAGAGAGACTGGGGGGGGGAGAGAGACTGGGGGGGGAGAGAGAGAGAGACTGGGGGGGAGAGAGAGAGAGACTGGGGGGGGGAGAGAGAGACTGGGGGGGGAGAGAGAGACTGGGGGGGGGGAGAGAGACTGGGGGGGGGGAGAGAGACTGGGGGGGAGAGAGAGAGAGAGACTGGGGGGGGGGGGAGAGAGAGAGACTGGGGGGGTGGAGAGAGAGAGACTGGGGGGGTGGAGAGAGAGAGACTGGGGTGGAGAGAGAGAGACTGGGGTGGAGAGAGAGAGACTGGGGTGGAGAGAGAGAGAGACTGGGTGGGGGGGGGAGAGACTGGGGTGGGGGGGAGAGAGACTGGGGTGGGGGGGGAGAGAGACTGGGGTGGGGGGGAGAGAGACTGGGGTGGGGGGGGAGAGAGACTGGGGTGGGGGGGTGGGAGAGAGACTGGGGGGGAGAGAGAGAGAGAGACTGGGGGGGGGGAGAGAGAGAGACTGGGGGGGGGAGAGAGAGAGACTGGGGTGGAGAGAGAGAGACTGGGGTGGAGAGAGAGAGACTGGGGTGGGGGGGGAGAGACTGGGGTGGGGGGGGAGAGAGACTGGGGTGGGGGGGGGAGAGAGACTGGGGTGGGGGGGGGAGAGAGACTGGGGTGGGGGGGGGGAGAGAGACGGGTGGGGGGGGGAGAGAGACTGGGGTGGGGGGGGGAGAGAGACTGGGGTGGGGGGGAGAGAGACTGGGGTGGGGGGGAGAGAGAGACTGGGGTGGGGGGAGAGAGACTGGGGTGGGGGGAGAGAGAGACTGGGTGGGGGGGAGAGAGAGACTGGGGTGGGGGGGAGAGAGAGACTGGGGTGGGGGGGAGAGAGAGACTGGGGTGGGGGGGAGAGAGAGACTGGGGTGGGGGGGAGAGAGAGACTGGGGTGGGGGGGAGAGAGAGACTGGGGTGGGGGGAGAGAGAGACTGGGGTGGGGGGGAGAGAGAGACTGGGGTGGGGGGGAGAGAGAGACTGGGGTGGGGGGGAGAGAGAGACTTGGGGGGGGGGAGAGAGAGAGAGACTGGGGGAGAGAGAGACGGGGGGGAGAGAGAGAGACTGGGGGGGGGAGAGAGAGAGACTGGGGGGGGAGAGAGAGACTGGGGGGGAGAGAGAGAGACTGGGGTGGGAGAGAGAGAGACTGGGGTGGAGAGAGAGAGAGACTGGGGTGGAGAGAGAGAGAGACTGGGGGGGAGAGAGAGAGAGAGACTGGGGGGGGGAGAGAGAGAGACTGGGGAGGAGAGAGAGAGAGAGACTGGGGGGAGGAGAGAGAGAGAGAGACTGGGGGAGGAGAGAGAGAGAGAGACTGGGGGAGGAGAGAGAGAGAGACTGGGGGAGGAGAGAGAGAGAGAGACTGGGGGAGGAGAGAGAGAGAGGACTGGGGAGGAGAGAGAGAGAGAGACTGGGGGAGGAGAGAGAGAGAGAGACTGGGGGAGGAGAGAGAGAGAGACTGGGGAGGAGAGAGAGAGAGAGACTGGGGGAGGAGAGAGAGAGAGAGACTGGGGAGGAGAGAGAGAGAGACTGGGGAGGAGAGAGAGAGAGACTGGGGGAGGAGAGAGAGAGAGACTGGGGGAGGAGAGAGAGAGAGAGACTGGGGGAGGAGAGAGAGAGAGACTGGGGGAGGAGAGAGAGAGAGACTGGGGGAGGAGAGAGAGAGAGACTGGGGGGGAGGAGAGAGAGAGACTGGGGGGAGGAGAGAGAGAGAGACTGGGGGAGGGAGAGACGGGGGGGGAGAGAGAGACTGGGGGGGGGGAGAGAGAGAGAGACTGGGGGGGGGGGAGAGAGAGAGACTGGGGGAGAGAGAGACGGGGGGAGAGAGAGAGACTGGGGGGGGGAGAGAGAGAGACTGGGGGGGGAGAGAGACTGGGGGGGAGAGAGAGAGACTGGGGGGGAGAGAGAGAGAGACTGGGGGAGAGAGAGAGAGACTGGGGGGAGAGAGAGAGAGAGACTGGGGGGGGGGAGAGAGAGAGACTGGGGAGGAGAGAGAGAGAGAGACTGGGGGAGGAGAGAGAGAGAGAGACTGGGGAGGAGAGAGAGAGAGAGAGACTGGGGGAGAGAGAGAGAGAGACTGGGGGAGGAGAGAGAGAGAGACTGGGGAGGAGAGAGAGAGAGACTGGGGGAGGAGAGAGAGAGAGAGACTGGGGGAGGAGAGAGAGACTGGGGAGGAGAGAGAGAGAGACTGGGGGGGGAGAGAGAGAGACTGGGGGAGGAGAGAGACTGGGGGGGGGAGAGAGAGAGACTGGGGGGGAGAGAGAGACTGGGGGGGGGGAGAGAGAGAGACTGGGGGTGGAGAGAGAGAGAGACTGGGGGGGAGAGAGAGAGAGAGACTGGGGGGGGGGAGAGAGAGAGACTGGGGGAGGAGAGAGAGAGAGAGACTGGGGGAGGAGAGAGAGAGAGAGACTGGGGGAGGAGAGAGAGAGAGAGACTGGGGAGGAGAGAGAGAGAGAGACTGGGGGAGGAGAGAGAGAGAGAGACTGGGGGAGGAGAGAGAGAGAGACTGGGGGAGGAGAGAGAGAGAGAGACTGGGGGAGGAGAGAGAGAGAGACTGGGGGAGGAGAGAGAGAGAGAGACTGGGGGAGGAGAGAGAGAGAGACTGGGGGGGGGAGAGAGAGAGACTGGGGGGAGAGAGAGAGACTGGGGGGGGGGAGAGAGAGACTGGGGGGGGGGGAGAGAGAGAGACACGGGGGGAGAGAGAGAGTCTC